>NC_091980.1:21735707-22059707 GCF_044704955.1 Pristiophorus japonicus
TGCTGCAGGGTTCAGTGCTAGGACCCCAGCTATTTACAATATACATTAATGATTTAGATGAAGGAATTGAATGTAATGTCTCCACGTTTGCAGATGACACTAACCTGGGTGGCAATGCAAGCTGCGAGGATGAGGCTTAGAGGCTCCAGGGAGACTTGGACAGGTTCGGTGAATGGGCAAATGCATGGCAGATACAGTGTAATGTGGATAAATGTGTGGTTATCCACTTTGATGGCAAAAACAGGAAGACAGATTATTATCTGAATGGTGACAGATTAGTAAAAGGGGAGGTGCAACGAGACCAAGGTGTCATGATACATCAGTCATTGAAGGTAGGCATGCAGGTACAGCAGGCAGTAAAGAAAGCATAGAAACATAGAAAAAAAGTGCAGCAGTAGGCCATTTGGCCCTTCGAGCCTTTCAATAAGAACCGCCATTCAATAAGATCATGGCTGATCATTCCCTCAGAACCCCTTTCCTGCTTTCTCTCCATACTCCTTGATCCCTTTAGCCGTAAGGGCCATATCTAACTCCCTCTTGAATATAGCCAATGAACTGGCATCAATAGCTCTCTGCAGCAGGGAATTCCACAGGTGAACAACTCTCTGAGTGTAGAGGTTGCTCCTCATCTCAGTCCGAAATGGCCTACCCCTTATCCTAAGACTGTGTCCCCTGGTTCTGGACTTCCCCAACATCGGGAACATTCTTCCTGCATCTAACCTGTCCAGTCCGGTCAGAATCTTATACGTTTCTATGAGATCCCTTCTCATCCTTCTAAACTCCAGTGTATAAAGGCCCAGTTGATCCAGTCTCTCCTCATATGTCAGTCCAGCCATCCCTGGAATCAGTCTGGTGAACCTTCGCTGCACTCCCTCAATAGCAAGTACATCCTTCTTTAGATTAGGAGACCAAAACTGAAAACAATATTCCAGGTGAGGTCTCACCAAGGCCCTGTACAACTCCCTGCTCCTATACGCAAATGCCTAGCTATAAAGGCCAACATACCATTTGCTTTCTTCACCACCTGCTGTACCTGCATGCCAACTTTCAATGACTGATGAACCATGACACCCAGGTCTCGGTGCACCTCTATTTTTTCGAATCTGCCATTCAGATAATATTCTGCCTTCATGTTTTTGCCCCCAAAGTGGATAACCTCACATTTATCCACATTATACTGCATCTGCCATGCATTTGCCCGCTAACCACCCAGTTTAGTGTCATCTGCAAATTTGGAGATATTACACTCAATTCCTTCATCTAAATCATTAGTGTATATTGTAAAGAGCTGTGGTCCCAGCACTGAGCCCTGCGGCACCCAAAGTCAATGCCTGCCATTCTGAAAAGGACCCATTTATCCCGACTCTCTGCTTCCTGTCTGCCAACCAGTTCTCTATCCACGTCAGTACATTACCCCCAATACCATGTGCTTCGATTTTGCACACCAATCTCTTGTGTGGAACCTTGTCAAAAGCCTTTTGAAAGACTAAATGTACCACATCCACTGGTTCTCTCTTGTCCACTCTGTTAGTTACATCCTCAAAAAATTCCAGAAGATTTGTCAAGCATAATTTCCCTTTCATAAATCCATGCTGACTTGGACCAATCCTGTCACTGCTTTCCAAATGCGTTGCTATTTCATCCTTAATGATTGATTCCAACATTTTCCTCACGACTGATGTCAGGCTAACTGGTCTATAATTAGCCGTTTTTTTCTCTCCCTACTTTTTAAAAGTGGTGTTACATTAGTTACCCTCCAGTCCATAGGAACCGATCCAGAGTCGATAGACTGTTGGAAAATGATCACCAATGCATCCACTATTACGAGGACCACTTCCTTAAGTACTCTGGGATGCAGACTATCAGACCCCAGGGATTTGTCGGCCTTCAATCCCATCAATTTCCTTAAAGCAATTTTCTGCCGAATAAAGATATCCTTCAGTTCCTCCTTTTCACTAGATCCTCGGTCCCCTAGTACATCCGGAAGGTTATTTGTGTCTTCCTTCGTGAAGACAGAACCAAAGTATTAGTTCAATTGGTCTGCCATATCTTTGTTTCCCATTATAAATTTACCTGAATCCGACTGCAAGGGACCTATGTTTGTCTTCACTAATCTTTTTCTCTTTACATATCTATAGAAGCTTTTGCAGTCAGTTTTTATGTTCCCGGCAAGCTTCTTCTCGCACTCTATTTTCCTCCTCTTAATTAAACCCTTAGTCCTCCTCTGCTGAATTCTAAATTTCTCCCAGGCCTCAGGTTTGCTGCTTTTTCTGGCTAATTTATATGCCTCTTCCTTGGATTTAACACTATCCTTAATTTCCCTTGTTAGCCACGGTTGAGCCAACTTCCCCGTTTTACTTTTACTCCATACAGGGATGTACAATTGTTGAAGTTCATCCATGTGATCTTTAAATGTTTGCCATTGCGTATCCACCGTCAACCCTTTAAATATCATTTGCCAGTCTATTCTAACCAATTCACGCCTCATACCGTCGAAGTTACCTTTCCTTGAGTTCAGGACCCTAGTTTCTGAATTAACTGTGTCACTCTCCATCTTAACAAAGAATTCTACCATATTATGGTCACTCTTCCCCAAGGGGCCTCGCACAACAAGGTTGCTAATTAAACCCTTCTCATTACACATCACCCAGTCTAGGATGGCCAGCTACCTAGTTGGTTCCTCGACATATTGGTCCAGAAAATCATCACTAATACACTCCAGGAAATCCTCCTCCACTGCATTGCTACCAGTTTGGTTAGCCCAGTCAATATGTAGATTAAAGTCGCCCATGATAACTGCTGTACCTTTATTGCACACATCCCTTATTTCTTGTTTGACGCTTTCCCCAACCTCACTACTACTGTTTGGTGGTCTGTACACAACTCCCACTAGTGTTTTCTGCCTTTGATATTCCGCAGCTCCACCAATACCGATTCCACATCATCCAAGCTAATGTCCCTCCTTACTATTGCATTAATTTCCTCTTTAACTTGCAACGCCACCCCGCCTCCTTTTCCTTTCTGTCTATTCTTCCGAAATGTTGAATGCCCCTGGATGTTGAGTTCCCAGCCTTGGTCACCCTGGAGCCATGTCTCCATGATGCCAATTACATCATATCCGTTAACTACCGTCTGCGCAGTTAATTCGTCCACCTTATTCCAAATACTCCTCGCATTGAGGCACAGAGCCTTCAGGCTTGTCTTTTTAACACACTTTGCCTCTTTAGAATTTTGCTGTAATGTGGCCCTTTTTGTTTTTTCCCTTGGGTTTTTCTGCCCACCACTTTTACTATTCTCCTTTCTATCTTTTGCTTCTGCCTCCATTTTATTTCCTTCTGTCTCCCTGCATAGGTTCCCATCCCGCTGCCATATTAGTTTAGCTCCTTCACAACAGCACTAGCAAACACTCCCCCAAGGACATTGGTTCCGGTCCTGCCCAGGTGCAGACCGTCCGATTTGCACTGGTCCCACCTCCCCCAGAACTGGTTCCAATGTCCCAGGAATTTGAATCCCTCTCTTCTGCACCACTCCTCAAGCCACGTATTCATCTGAGCTATCCTGCGATTCCTACTCTGGCCAGCAAGAGGTCCTACTTTTTAATTTAGCTCTTAGCTCCCTAAATTCGTCTCGTAGGACCTCATCCCGTTTTTTACCTATATCATTGCTACCGATATGCGTCACGACAACTGGCTGTTCACCCTCCCTTTTCAAAATGTCCTGCAACCGCTCCGAGACATCCTTGACCCTTGCACCAGGGATGCAACATACCATCCTGGAGTCTCGGTTGGGGCCACAGAAACGCCAATGTATTTCCCTTACAATCGAATCCCCTATCACTATAGCTCTCCCACTCTTTTTCCTGCCTTCTGTGCAGTAGAGCCACCTATGGTGCCTTGAACTTGGCTGCTGCTGCCCTCCCCGATGAGTCATCCCCCTCAACGGTACCCAAAGCAGTGTATCTGTTTTGCAGGGGGATGACCACAGAGGACCCCTGCACTACCTTCCTTGCACTGCTCTTCCTGTTGGTCACCCATTCTCTATCTGGCTGTGTACCCTGTACCTACGGTAAGACCAACTCGCTAAACTCGCTAAATGTGCTATTCATGTCATTCTCAGCATCGTGGATGCTCCAGAGTGAATCCACCTGCAGCTCCAGTGCCGCAATGTGGTCTGTCAGGTGTTGCAGGCGGATGCACTTCCCGCACACATAGTCGTCATGGACACTGGCAGTGTCCCTGACTTCCCACATATTACAGGAGGAGCATAACACGTGTCCGAGCTCTCCTGCCATGACTTAATCCTTAGATTAACTTAATGTGGCAACAACAATGCTAAAGGTTACTTACTGATAAAGAAAATAAAAAGAAAAATACTCACCAATTGCCAACCAATCACTTACCCCCTTGGGTGTGATGTCACCTTTCGATTTCTTTCTACTTCTTTTTTGCGTTCTCTTCCTGCTCCAGCTGCACCGGTAGGCCTTTTATAGGTCTCACCAACGCTGCTCCCCAACTGCCTCCTCGACGTCCCGCAGCTCCCGTGAACTCTCGCTCCCCAGACTCCGAGTGTGGGCCTTTATAGGCCGCTAGCCTCCTCGGCGTCCCGCTGCTCCTGTGAACCCAGACTCCGAGTGTGGGCCTTTATAGGCTGCTAGCTTCCTCGACGTCCCGCTGCTCCTGTGAACCCGGACTCCGAGTGTGGGCCTTTATAGTCCACTAGCCTCCTGGACGTCCCGCTGCTCCCGTGAACACGCGCTCCCTGGACTCCGAGTGTGGGCCTTTATAGGCCGCTAGCCTCCTCGATGTCCCGCTGCTCCCGTGAACTCTCGCATGCTGGCCTTCATAGCGAGGGGTTTTGAGTATAGGAGCAGGGAGGCCTTGCTGCAGTTGTACAGGGCCTTGATGAGACCACACCTTGAGTATTGTGTACAGTTTTGGTCTCCTAATTTGAGGAAGGACATGCTTGCTATTGAGATAGTGCAGCGAAGGTTCACCGGAATGATTCCCGGGATGGCAGGACTGACATATGAGGAAAGACGAGATCGGCTAGGCTTATACTCACTGGAATTTAGAAGAATGAGAGGGGATCTCATAGAAACGGGACTGGACAGGTTGGATGCAGGAAGAATGTTCCCGATGTTGGGGAAGTCCAGAACCAGGGGACACAGTCTAAGAATAAGGGTAAGCCATATAGGACCGAGATGAGGAGGAACCTTTTCACCCAGAGAGTTGTGAACCTGTGGAATTCTCTGCCACAGAAAGTTGTTGAGTCCAATTCGTTGGACATATTCAAAAGGGAGTTAGATGTGGCCTTACGGCTAAAGGGATCGAGGGGTATGGAGAGAAGGCTGGTTTGGGGTACTGAGGTTAAATGATCAGCCATGATCATTGATATACTTATAATAAGAGGTGAAACTGAGTACTCTGTCTAATGGCAAGTGTGACCTTAGCTCCTTTAATAAGATTCCAGTGTGCCGGTACCTCGTGGGAGGCCTGCTTATATACTGTGCTCCAAAGGGATGCTGGGATCCCTTGGGACTCCAACAGGTGGGCCCTCTGGTGGTCAGGTGTCATGTAGGTTACAAAGGGTTAAATACATAACATCACTGCCCCGTGAAGTCAACACTACACTTATTTACAAGGTGAGACGATCTGGGGCTTTACGCTTCCTTCTCGTTACAAATGGGGGTGTGGGTGGGTTGGTCAATTCTTCACTGGGCTGTTGAGCAGCCGGCCTTGCCAGGCTGCTGGGGATGATGAGTTCAGTTTTGTGGTCAACCATGATGTCAGTTGTCACTTGTGTGTGTGTTGGAGGGTCAAAGTTTGGTGGTGTCCTCTTCGGGTTGCTCGTAGCTGTTGGTGAACCGCAATTTGATTTGGTCCAAATATTTTATGTGCGTTTGTCCATTGGTCAATTTGACCTGAAATACCCTACTGCCCTCTTTGGCTGTGACCGTGCCAGCAAACCATTTGGGACCATGTCCACAAACACAGGATCATTGATCTCAATATCGCGTGACAAATTTGCGCGGTCATAGTACACACTTTGTTGATGCTGTTTTCTGTCCATGTGATCATGGAGATCAGAGTGGACAAGAGAGAGCCTTGTTTTGAGCGCCCTTTTCATGAGCAGCTCAGCTAGGGGAATCCCGGTGAGTGAGTGGGGTCTGGTGCGGTAGCTGAACAGTATTCGGGACAACCTGGTCTGCATGGTGCCTTCCGACACACGTTTCAAGCTTTGCTTGATGGTCTGAACTGTCCGTTCTGCCTGGTCGTTGGATGCGGGCTTGAGCGGGGCAGATATGACATCTTTGATCCCATTGCGGGTCATGAATTCCTTGAATTCAGCACTGGTGAAGCACGGCCCAATGTCGTTGACTAGGACATCAGGCAAGCTGTGCGTGGCAAACATGTCTCGTAGGCTTTTAATGGTGGCCGTGTACATGCTTACAGACATTATTGCACATTCAATCCATTTTGAGTAAGCGTCCACGACAACCAAAAACATTTTGCTTCGGAATGGGCCCGCATAGTCTGCATGGATCCTCGACCATAGTTTGGAGGGCCACAACCACAAACTTATCGGTGCCTCTCTGGGTGCATTGCTCAGCTGAGAGCAAGTGTTGCATTGGCACACACATGACTCTAAATCTGAGTCGATGCCGGGCCACCACACATGGGATCTGGCTGTGGCTTTCATTATTATGATGCCTGGGTGGGTGCTGTGCAGTTCAAATATGAATGTTTCTCTGCCTTTCTTGGGCAAGACCACGCGATTGCTCTACAATAGACAGTCCGCCTGCAGGGACAACTCGTCTTTGCCTCTGTGGAACGGCTTAATCGCCTCTTGCATCTCCATTGGGACACCGAACCAGCTCCCATGGAGGACACAGTTATTTACCAAGGACAGTAAAGGATCCTGGCTGGTCCAAGTTCTTATCTGGCGGGCCGTAACGGGGGACCTCTCATTCTCGAATGCCTCCCTGACCATGAGCAAGTCCGTTGGCTGTGCCATTTACACCCTGGTGGTGGGCATTGGCAGCCGACTGAGAGCATCTGCGCAGTTCTCTCTGCCCGGTCTGTGGCGGATTACATAGTTGTATGCCGGCAGCGTGAGCGCCCATCCTTGGATGCGGGCAGAGGCTTTGGTATTAATCCCTTTGCTGTCAGAGAACAGCGATATGAGCGGCTTGTGGTCAGTTTCAAGCTCAAACTTGAGGCCAATTAAGTACTGGTGCATTTTTTCCCCCCGTAAACGCACGCCAGAGCCTCTTTTTCAATCATGCTGTAGGCCCTTTCGGCCTTGGACACACTCCTGGACGCATAAGCGACCGATTGCAAAATCCCCGATTCGTTTGCCTGTTGCAGAATACACGTCACCCCGTATGACGATGCATCGCAAGCTAACACTAATCATTTACATGGGTTATACAGGACAAGCAGTTTGTTAGAACACAACAGATTTCTGGCTTTCTTAAAGGCAGCCTCTTGTGAATTCCCCCATACCCAGTCACCTCCCTTGCACTGTATTGCATGTAGGGGTTCTAGCAGGGTGCTTAACCCAGGTAGGAAATTACCGAAATAGTTAAGGCTTCACAGGAACGATAGCAGCTCCGTCACGTTCTGTAGTCGTGGCGCATTCTTGATGGCCTCCGTCTTGGCGTCGGTGGGTCTGATGCCGTCTGCTGTGATTCTCCTTCTCAAGAATTCGACATCCTGTGCCAGGAAAACACACTTCGAGCATTTCAATCTGAGCCCCACATGATCCAACCGACTAAGAACCTCCTCCAGATTCTTCAGGTGCTCCTTGGTGCTCTGACCTGTAACCAATATGTCGTCCTGGAAGACCACTGTGCAAGGAACCGACTTTAGCAGGCTCTCCATGTTCCGCTGGAAGATTGCCGCGGCCGAACGAATCCCGAACAGGCACCGGTTGTAGATAAACAGAACTTTGTGCATGTTGATGCAGGTGAGGCCTTTCGAAGACTCCTCCAGCTCCTGGGTCATGTAGGCCAAGGTCAGGTCCAGCTTGGTGAACGTCTTCCTCCAGCCAGGGTCGCAAATAGGTCATCTGCCTTGGGTAGCGGGTACTGGTCCTGCAGCGAAAAACAGTTAATCATTACTTTATAGTCCCCACAAAATTCTAACCATGCCCTCCTCCTTAAGTACCGGTACAATTGGACTGGCCAGTCGTTGAATTCCACTGACGCGATAATGCCTTCACGTTGTAGCCTGTCCAGCTCAATTTCCACTTTTTCACGCATCATGTACGGTACCGCCGGAGCCTTGTGGTGGGTGGGTGTACCGAGAACCAAATGGATCTGCACTTTCGCCCCAGAGAAGCTTCTGATACCTGGCTTGAACAGCGATGGGAACTTGCTCAGAACCTGGGTACATGAGGCATCATCAATGGATGAAAGCGCTCGGATGTCATCCCAGTTCCAGCGGATTTTTCTCAGCCAGCTTCTGCCAAACAACATGGGGCCATCCCCCGGTACAACCCACAGCGAGAGTTCGTGTACTGCTCCATCATCGGAAACTTTGACTTCTGCACTGCCAATTACAGGGATTAGTTCCTCGGTGTAAGTCTTTAATTTGGTGTGAATGGGGTTGAGGTTGGGCCTGTGTGCTTTTTTGCCCCACAGCCTGTCGAAGGCCTTTTTACTCATAATGGACTGACTTGCCCCCCCTGTGTCCAGCTCCATAGGTACTGGAATGGCATTCAGTTCAACATTCAACATTATTGGTGGACATTTCGTAGTGATCGTGTGTACCCTGTACACTTCTGCCTCCTCAGTACGAGCCTCCAATTCAGCCTGATCCACTGTAGATCGATCTTGCTCTGCAACGTGGTGGTTTGCAGGGTTTGCAGCTCACCTGCACATTCGCTGGAGATGTCCCATTGTTCTGCAACCATTCATGCATAGTGCTTAAAGCGGCATTAAGGGGCCAGTCTTCACCTCCGCAGGTGTTAACTGCCTCGCATTAACGATTGATGGTGGAATCTGGGTTATCTGAGGTCAGGCCACAGCAGCCGGCGTGTACATTTCTGCTCGAGACCGACGATACTTTATGCAGAGTACTGCCGAAACTTCTTTATTCTGCGAAATCTGCTTAGTGTTCTCGCTGGTGGACATAAATGACTGCGCTATCGTTATGGCTTTACTTAGATTCAGAGTTTCGACAATCAACAGTTTGCGAAGGATTATCTCATGTCCAATGCCCAGTACAATAAAGTCTCTGAGCAATTTTTATAGGAATCCCTCACACTCACAATGTCCTGCGAGGTGCCTTAGTTCGGCGACGTAGCTCGCCACTTCCTGGCCCTCCGATCGTTGAAACATGTCGAACTGATATCTCGCCATCAAAATGCTTTCCTTAGGATTTAGGTGCTCCCGGACCAGCATACACAGTTCTTCATAGCATAGAAAGATAGAAAATAGGTGCAAGAGTAGGCCATTCGGCCCTTCGAGCCTGCACTACCATTCAGGAAGATCATGGCTGATCTTTCACCTCAGTACCCCTTTCCTGCTTTCTCTCCATACCCCTTGATCACTTTAGCCGTAAGGACAATATCTATTCCCCCTTGAATATATCCAATGAATTGGCATCAGCAGCTCTCTGTGGTAGAGAATTCCACAGGTTAACAACTCTCTGAGTGAAGCAGTTTCTGCTCATCTCAGTCTTAAATGGCTTACCCCTTATCCTAAGACTGTGTCCCCTGGTTCCGGACTTGCCCAACATCGGGAACATTCTTCCTGCATCTAACCTGTCCAATCCCGTCAGAATTTTATATGTTTCTATGAAATACCCTCTCATCCTTCTAAACTCCAGTGAATACAGGCCCAGTCGATCCAGTCTCTCCTCATATGTCAGTCCTGCCATCCCTGGAATCAGTGAACCTTCGCTGCACTCCCTCATAGCAAGAACGTCCTTCCTCAGATTAGGAGACTAAAACTGAATACAATATTAGAGGTAAGGCCTCACCAAGGCCCTGTATAACTTTAGTCAGACCTCCCTGTTCCTGTACTCAAATCCCCTAGCTATGAAGGCCAACATACCATTTGCCTTCTTCTCTGCCTGTTGTACCAGCACGTCAACTTTCAATTATTGATGTACCATGACACCAAGGTCTCATTACACCTCCCCTTTTCCTAATCTGCCGCCATTCAGATAATATTCTGCCTTCCTGTTTTTTGCCACCAATGTGGATAATCTCACATTTATCCACATTATACTGCCTCTGCCATGCATTTGCCCATTCCCCTAACCTGTCCAAGTCACCCTGCAGCCTCCTAGCATCCTCCTCACAGCTCACACCACCACCCAGCTTAGTGTCATCTGCAAACTTGGAGATATTACACTCAATTCCTTCAACTAAGTCATTAATGTATATTGTAAATAGCTGGGGTCCCAGCACTGAGCCCTGTGGTACCCCACTAGTCACTGCCTACCATTCTGAAAAGGACCCGTTTATACGGACTCTCTGGTTCCTGTCTACCAATGAGTTCTCTGACCACATCAGTACATTACCCCCAATATCATGTGCTTTAATTTTGCACACCAATCTCTTGTGTGGGACTTTCTCAAAAGCCTTTTGAAAGTACAAATACATCACATCCATTGGTTCTCCCTTGTCCACTTTACATCCTCAAAAAATTCCAGAAGATATGTCATGCATGATTTCCCTTTTATAAACCCATGCTGACTTTGACCGATTCTGTCACTGCTTTCCAAATGTGATGCTATTTCATCTTTAATAATTGATTCCAACATTTTCTCCACTACTGATGTCAGGCTACCCGGTCTATAATTACCCTTTTTCTCTCTCCTTCCTTTTTTAAAAAGTGGTGTTACATTAGCTACCCTCCAGTCCATAGGAACTGATCCAGAGTTGATAGACTGTTGGAAAATGATCATCAAATGCATTCATTATTTCAAGGACCACTTCCTTAAGTACTCTGGAATGCAGGCAATCAGGCCCCGAGGATTTATCGGCCTTCAATCCCACCAATTTCCCTAACACAATTTTCCACCAAATAAGGATTTCCTTCAGTTCCTCCTTCTCACTAGATCCTCGGTCACCTAGTATTTCCGGAAGGTTATTTGTGTTTTTCTTCGTGAAGACAGAATCAAATTATTTGTTCAACTGGTCTGCCATTCCTTTATTCCACATTATAAATTCACCTGAATCTCACTGCAAGGGACCTACGTTTGTCTTTACTAATTTTTTTCTCTTCACATATCTATTGAAGCTTTACATATGTGAAGAGAAAAAGATTAGTGAAGACAAACATAGGATTTCTCTGTTGGTTTTGCCGGGGCCAACAGATTCTTCATGAGGCCATAGGTTGTTGCCCCACACAGTGTTAGGAGGATCGTCCTTCGTTTAGTAGCGTTCTCGTCCCCTTCCAGCTCATTGGCCACGAAGTATTGGTCAAGTCTCTCCATGAAGGCGTCCCAATCGTCCCCTTTTGAGAACTTTTCCAGGATGCCGACTGTTCTTTGCATTTTCGCACAGTTGTTCGTTACCTCGTCGCCAATTCATACGCTCATAATAAGGGGTGAAACTGAGTACTGTGAGTAATGAGCAAGTGTGACCTTAGCTCCTTTAATAAGATTCCAGAGTGCTGGTACCTCATGGGTGGCCTGCTTATATACTGCGCTCCCAAGGGATGCTGGGATCCCTTGGGACTCCAACAGGTGGGCCCTCTGGTGGTCAGGTGTCATGCAGGTTACAAAGAGTTAAATACATAACAATCATATTGAATGGCGGTGCAGGCTTGAAGGGCCGAATGGCCTGCTCCTGCACCTATTTTCTATGTTTCTCTGTAAGTGGCGCCATGGAATATTTTACATCCACCAGAGAGGATAGATGGTTTAATGTCTCATATGAAAGGTGGCAAATAAGAATATAAAAACATAAGAAAAGCAGCAGGGATAGGCCATGCGGCCCCTCGAGCCTGCTCCGCCATTCAATAAGGTCATGGCTGATCTTCTACCCCAATTCCACTTCCCCATATCCGTTGATTCCCTTAATATCCAAAAATCTTTTGATCTCTGTTTTGAATATACTCAAAGACTGAGTCCTCCACAGCCCTCTGGGGGAGAGAATTCGAAAGATTCACCACCCTCTGAGTGAAGAAGTTTCTCCTCATCTCAGTCCTAAATGGCTGACCCCTTATTCTGATGGTGATCCCCAGGCGCTAGACTCCCCAGTCAGAGGAAACATCCTCCTTCTATCTACCTTGTCAAGCCCAATAAGAATTTTATATGTTTCAATACGTTCACCTCTTATAACATAAGAATTAGAAACAGGAGTAGTGCATCTAGCCCCTCGAGCCTGCTCCTCCATTCAACAAGATCATGGCTGATCTGGCCGTGGACTCAGCTCCACTTACCCGCCCGCTCCCCGGAACCCTAAATTCCCTTATTGGTTAACAATCTATCTATCTGTGATTTGAATACATTCAATGAGCTAGCCTCAACTGCTTCCTTGGGCAGAGAATTCCACAGATTCACAACCCTCTGGGAGAACAAATTCCTTCTCAGCTCGGTTTTAAATTGGCTCCCCCGTATTTTGAGGCTGTGTCCCCTAGTTCTAGTCTCCTCGACCAGTGGAAACAACCTTTCTGCCTCTATCTTGTCTACCCCTTTCATTATTTTAAATGTTTCAAAAAGATCACCCCTTATCCTTCTGAACTCCAATGAGTAAAGACCCAGTCTACTCAATCTATCATCATAAGGTAACCCCCTCATCTCCGGAATCAGCCGAGTGAATCGTCTCTGTACCCCCTCCAAAGCTAGTATATCTTTCCTTAAGTAAGGTGACTCAAACTGCATGCAGTACTCCAGGTGTGGCCTCACCAATACCCTATATAATTGCAGCAGGACCTCCCTGCTTTTGTACTCCATCCCTCTCGCAATGAAGGCCAACATTCCATTCGCCTTCCTGATTACCTGCTGCACCTGCAAACTAACTTTTTGGGATTCATGCACAAGGACCCCCAGGTCCCTCTGCACCGCAGCGTGTTGTAATTTATCCCCATTCAAATAATATTCCCTTTTATGTTTTTTTTTCCAAGGTAGATGACCTCACATTTTCCGACATTGTATTCCATCTGCCAAACCTTAGCCCATTCGCTGAACCTATCTAAATCTCTTTGCAGCCTCTCGGTGTCCTCTACACAACCCGCTTTCCCACGAATCTTTGTATCATCTGCAAATTTTGTTACACTACATTCTGTCCCCTCTTCCAGGTCATCTATGTATATTGTAAACAGTTGTGGTCCCAGCACCGATCCCTGTGGCACAACACGAACCACCGATTTCCAACCCGAAAAGGACCCATTTATCCCGACTCTCTGCTTTCTGTTAGCTAGCCAATTCTCTATCCATGTTAATACATTTCCTGTGAGTCCGCATATCTTTATCTTCTGCAGTTACCTTTTGTGTGGCACCTTATCGAATGCCTTTTGGAAATCTAAATACACCACATCTATTGGTACACCTCTATCCACCATACTCGTTATCTCCTCAAAGAATTCCAGTAAATTAGTTCAATATGATTTCCCCTTCATGAATCCATGGTGCGTCTGCTTGATTGCACTATTCCTATCTAGATGTCCCACTATTTCTTCCTTAATGATAGCTTCAAGCATTTTTCCCACTACAGATGTTAAACTAACCGACCTATAGTTGCCTGCCTTTTGTCTGCCCCCTTTTTTAAACAGAGGCGTTACATTAGCTGCTTTCCAATCCGCTGGTACCTCCCCAGAGTCCAGAGAATTTTGGTAGATTATAACGAGTGCATCTGCTATAACGTCCGCAATCTCTTTTAATACCCTGGGATGCATTTCATCAGGACCAATGAACTTGTCTACCTTGATCCCATTAGCCTGTCCAGCACTACCCGCCTAGTGATAGTGATTATTTCAAGGTCCTCCCTTCCCACATTCCCGTGACCAGCAATTTTTGGCATGGTTTTTGTGTCTTCCACTGTGAAGACCGAAACAAAATAATTGTTTAAGGTCTCAGCCATTTCCACATTTCCCATTATTAAATCCCCCTTTTCATCTTCTAAGGGACAAACATTTACTTTAGTCACTTTTTTCCGTTTTATATATCGGTAAAAGCTTTTACTATCTGTTTTTATGTTTTGCTCAAGTTTACTTTCATAATCTATCTTTCCTTTCTTTATTGCTTTCTTAGTCATTCTTTGCTGTCGTTTAAAATTTTCCCAATCTTCCAGTTTCCCACTAACCTTGGCCACCTTCTACGCATTGGTTTTTAATTTGATACTCTCCTTTATTTCCTTGGTTATCCACGGCTGTTTATCCCTTTTCTTACCGCCCTTCTTTTTCACTGGAATATATTTTTGTTGAGCACTATGAAAGAGCTCCTTAAAAGTCCTCCACTGTTCCTCAATTGTGCCACCGTTTAGTCTGTGTTTCCAGTCTACTTTAGCCAACACTGCCCTCATCCCACTGTAGTCTCCTTTGTTTAAGCATAGTACACTCGTTTGAGACACTACTTCCTCACCCTCAATCTGTATTACAAATTCAACCATACTGTGATCACTCATTCCGAGAGGATCTTTTACTAGGAGATCGTTTATTATTCCTGTCTCATTACACAGGACCAGATCTAAGATAGCTTGCTCGCTTGTAGGTTCTGTAACTTACTGTTCTAAGAAACAATCCCGTATACATTCTATGAATTCCTCCTCAATGCTACCCCGTGCGATTTGGTTTGACCAATCAATATGTAGGTTAAAATCCCCCATGATTACTGCCGTTCCTTTTTCACATGCCTCCATTATTCCCTTGATTATTGCCCGCCCCACCATGAAGTTATTATTTGGGGGCCTATAAACTACTCCCACCAGTGACTTTTTCCCCTTACTATCTCTAATCTCCACCCACAATGATTCAACATTTTGTTCATTCGAGCCAATATCGTCTCTCACAACTGCCCTGATATCATCCTTTATTAACAGAGCTACCCCAACTCCTTTCCCTTCTTGTCTATCTTTCCGAATTGTCAGATATCCCTGTATGTTTAATTCCCAGTCTTGGCCACCCTGCAACCATGTTTCTGTAATGGCCACCAAATCATACCCATTTGTAATAATTTGTGCCGTCAACTCATTTACTTTATTTCAAATGCTGCGTGCGTTTAGGTAGAGTGTTTTAATACTAGTTTTTAAACCATGATTTTTAGTTTTGACCCCTCCTGCAGCCCCTTTATATTCATACATATTGTCCTTCCTGTCACCTTGTGGTTTACACTCTTATTCTTCTAAACTCGAGAGAATATTGGCCTAGACTACTCAATAGCCCCGGTTTTCACGAGCTGTAAGGCCCGCCCATTTGCCCCCCAAAGTACCACCAGTGGCCGCCGAGAGATCGGGCGGTACTTTGCCTGAAAGATCCCTCTAAAAGAGTTGGCAGTACCGCCCGGCGGCAAAATAACGGCTTACGCCGTCAATCTGGGCGGCAGCGGACAGGAGCTCTCAATCTTGCCGCCCAAGTGCCACCGAGGATGGGGTCTGGTCCAGGGACGGGGGAAATCTGAAAAGTAAAAAACATTACCATAAAAAAACACTGGAACACCTTCAGGGGACCCCATCCAGGTAAGTCACTGTCAAAAATTATTTTTTAATATATTCACTAACCTTTTCTTCCATGTCTTCATACCAACCGTCGGGGTAAGAGCAGCCTCCACACAGCGATCCTTCCCCCTGCTGGCGCCGACTCTTGCCGACTCCTGCCCGCACCAATCTGGCATCTCGGCGGGCGGGAGGCCACTTACGCGACTTGGCCGCCAGAGGACGTCAGCAGGCGGTTCCCGGCAGTGCTCCCCTCCCTCCCGCTCCAGCCCAAGTGGAAACTGGGAGTGAGAGGAAAACGGCAGCAGACTAGGTGGCAGTCGACGGCAGCAGGCGGTAGTGGGTGGGAAGGCCACCAATATCAGGGCCAATCTCTCCTCATAAGACAAACCTAACAGTACAGCCCTCCCGCAGTACTCCAAGGAAATGTGCTCAAATCTCTGATATGTGGTGTGAACCCATGACTTCTCTTAAACTGAAACAAGAGAGCTGCCGCTGAGCAAAGGCTGACACTTGTATTTATGGAACATCTTTAAAGAAGAAAAAAATCCCAAAGGTACTTCAAAGAGGTGTATATTTTTTAATTCGCTCCGGTACGTGGGCGTCGCTGGCAAGGCCAATATTTATTGTCCATCCCTAATTGCACTTGAGAAGGTGGTGGTGAGCCGCCTTCTTGAACCGCTGCAGTCCGTGTGGTGAAGGTACTCCCACAGTGCTGTTAGGGAGGGAGTTCCAGGATTTTGACCCAGCGATGATGGAGGAATGGCGATATATTACCAAGACAGGATGGTGTGTGACTTGGAGGGGAATTGCAGGTGACAGTGTTCACATGTGCCTGCTGCCCTTGTCCTTCTAGGTGGTAGAGGTCGCGTGTTTGGGAGGTGCTGTCGAAGACGCCGTGGCGAGTTGCTGCAGTGCATCCTGTAGATGGTACACACTGCAGCCACGGTGCTCCGGTGGTGGAGGGAGTGAATGTTTAAGGTGGTGGATGGGGTGCCAATAAAGTGGGCTGCTTTGTCCTGGATGATGTCGAGCTTCTTGAGTGTTGAGGAACATCTTAAGAACATAAGAACATAAGAAATAGGAGCAGGAGTAGGCCATACGGCCCCTCGAGCCATTTAATAAAGATCATGGCTGATTCGATCATGGACTCAGGTCCACTTTCCTGCCTGCTCCCCATAACCCCTTATTCCCTTATCGGTTAATAAACTGTTGATCTCTGTCTTAAATTTAGTCAATGTTCCAGCTTCCACAGTTCTCGGAGGCAGCGAATTCCACAGATCCACAACCCTCTAAGAAAATAAATTTCTCCTCATCTCAGTTTTAAATGGGCGGCCCCTTATTCTAAGATTATGCCCCCTAGTTCTAGTCTCCCCTATCAGTGGAAACATCCTCTCTGCATCCACCTTGTCAAGCCTCCTTAAAGGAGGAAAGGAGGCTGCAGGCCACTGGATTTGGAAATCCCAGGATGGCGGGCTCCTCCACTGAGCTAGTCTCCCCACTCACGGGCAATGAGGACAGGTCCCACTCTATGGTCACAATCATCTGCAGTTCCTCCTCATCCTCCCCCTCGTGTAATGATGGCGGCTGATGGGCAGGCAGCGGCTCATTTGGCTCATCATCTGTAAGCACAAAGCAACAAGTGTGGGCAGCAGTTAGGGAGGGGGCAGGAAGGCAAGAAGGAGGGGGGGCATCATTATTTTGGAGTTACATGGCGTAAGGCACGTGGGCTCAAGGGTAAAGTGTCTCATAGAAAATATCCATCTCATTCACAAACGGTCAGTGTTGAGCGGGGGCTCGGCTTCGCCAGCTGCTGCCACCACGATTGGTGCGCTCATGAGGGCAGACACTTGCTCCTCCACCTCGGTGATGTCCTGAGGGTCTGACTCCCCTCCTCCCGTCCGCTGCTGCTCTCGCCTGTTGTGGGCGAGTTTGGCCCTCAATGACCAAAACAAGAAGTTGTCAGTTGGTCTGTGTGGCAGCGCACAGTGGATATGTCAACGTTGGAACTTGGGGACAAAGAGCTATGAATAAGTATGAAGCTGAAGGCCTGTGACTGTATATGAAGAGTTGAAAGGTGTTGGTAGGTGCCCTCAGGCTGAGTCGGGAGCTAGAAGGTGAGAGACACTTTGATGGGCGGGACATGTCTGTTGAGGCGATAGAGAGCTTTTAGGGTGTCTCCAGCAACGAGGAACATGGCCTGGTACACATAGAGAAGGGGTGTGCAGTGTAAAGCCTTTACATTGTGTAAGACAGAGAGGCTCACATGAACGTATTACAAGATTAATGGAAAGGGTACTCACGTTTTGCGACATTGTGTCACTCTTCTGGCCACCGTGTCGCGGGCAGAGACGTACTGGGCCACCTCCCTCCACAACCTTCTGAAGACTCTTGGCTGTGGCCTTCATCCCCTCCAGGATGTAGGGCATTGTTGCACATCTCCACAGCATCCAGCAAGGCCTCAAGGGCCGTGGCCGAAAAGTGGTGCACCTTCTGCCTTCCTCTCTCTATTTTCCCGCTCTCAAGACTCTGAGGAGGTGGAGCTGCGCATGCACATACTTACCTTGCCGTGCCTTTAAGACTTGGCTTTTCCCAGGACGTGAATCGGACTTCGGAGTATGCGGAATGGTTGACAAAATTTAGCACCAAGATTTTCGTTAGCAGACCCCCAGATCAGGTGTGTACCGACTGATTTAGCGTCCTCTTCAGCTCTTGGTCTGATTTAAGCAACTTTCTCGGAAGGAGGCACAAGCTTTTTAAAGGCACTATACTTACCGCTCTCTCTGGATTAATGCCTCAAAATGGGCGGTACCGAATTTCCACCCCCTGAAGTATTGTGTATAGGTTTGGTCTCCTTACCTAAGGAAGGATATACTTGCCTTAGAGGGAGTGCAACAAAGGTTCACCAGACTGATTCCTGGGATGGGGAGATTGGCTTATGAGGAAAGAATGAGTCGACTAGGCCTATATTCCCTAGTGTTTAGAAGAATGAGAGGTGATCTCATTGAAACATACAAAATTCTTGCAGGGCTTGAGAGGGTAGATGCAGGGAGGATGTTTCCCCCTGGCTGGGGAGTCTAGAATCGGGGATCACAGTTTCAGAATAAGGGTTCGGCCATTTAAAACCGAGAGGAGGAGAAATTTCTTCACTCAGAGGGTGGTGAATCTTGGACTGTGGAGGCTCAGTCACTGAGTATATTCAAGACAAAGATCGATAGATTTTTGGATATTAAGGGAATCAAGGGATATGGGGATGATGCGGGAAAGTGAAGTTGAGGAAGAAGATCAGCCATGATCTCATTCAATGGTGGAGCAAGCTCGAGGGGCCGAATGGCCTAACCCTGTTCCTATTTCTTTTGTACTTATGTAAGACAGTGGTAGTTGAGAACAGAAGCTGGGGTTATCTTTGTCTCCGGATGATCCTGGAGCAGTGGACTGGTTTGGCAGAGGACAATGTGGCTCGATAGCTCTTGATGTTGAGGGGCAATCAATATTAGTGGCTAATTACTACATTGACGATTTATGGGAGTAAGATTACTCTGGACTCTCACATTACCTTTTGGATTTAACATGCAGAGCAATTTTAAGGCCTGAGTGTCTGAAGGTCAAATATATTAATGTGCTTGCGATTTCAATGTTCTGATTTTAACGTACCCTAGCTGTTTTTTTTTTGCAGTGCAGTATTTCCCCTTTTGCTTGCTAAGTGCTGAGCTGGTTCTGTAGCTCCAAGTGCCTTGTCTAGTCAAATACAAAGTGACATTGTGTTACGGTGTATATCAAAGCCCCTCTGCAAAAATATTACTCGTGACTTAAGCCAATTAGCTTTCAGCTATTTTGAGATAGTTTAGCATTTTTCCATGAAAAGTCAATAAAAAACTGCTTTCGACTTCACTTATGCGATGACACCTGGATGACGAGGTCACCTTGAAAATCAAGAGAAACTGGCTACATATTCTTGCCCAGAATATATATTTTTTAAATTTGATCACAAAGGGTTATAATCTACCATATGTTATCATTTCCTTGAACATTCTTGTTTCTTTCCTTCCATCTCTACTGAAAGTTCCAGTTTCTGACAGTCTGCCAGTCCCTCACCCAAGTGGTCACTCTGCATATCTGAGTCTCACCAATAAGGGGGTCAAGAAGATGGGCATCGCAGTCAAGCCCAACACTGTCCTTGCCCAAGGTGACCAACCTTCCCAGAGGGATTACTGGATAATGGTCAGGAGGAGCAATTCTGCCTGATCGCTCTATTCCCTCTCTTGTTTATGGGGCATCATGGCCAACTCTAGCATTGGTAATTGCTACCGAGACTGAGATCTGGCAGCTCAACAGACCAGGGATCGAGCCTTAGATCGCCTTAAGCTCCCATCCTTAAGTTCACTAATTTCCTCAGAAATTTCTGCCACTGGTAACATCACTGGAAGTGCGGGAGAATCCCTGCTTCTTGTGACCACTTGTCAACTTGTTTTGTTGGACATTGAGCAGTGATGACCTTATCCGCCCAACTCGCTGGCAGAATGTTACTAAGCTCAGCAGTAGAATGGTTATTGCACGGTGGAAGGCCATTCGGCCCGTTGAGTAGAAAGAGATAAGGATGGCAAGGCCGTACAGAGGGTGCAGAGGAGATTTACTAGAATGATACCAGGAACTCCACATCAGTTCTGGGGAGAGACGAGAGAAATGGTGTTTTTTTTTCCTTAGAGCAGAGAAGTTTAAGGGGAGATTTGATAAAGTTGTTCAAAATCTTGAAGGGTATTGTTACAGTAAATAAGGAGACAGAGTTTCCAGGGGCAGAAAGGTTAGTAAGCAGGGGACATAAATTTAAGGTGTTTGGGAAAAGAACCAGAGGCGACATGAGGACAAAATTGGTCGAACACCGAGTTGTTATGTACATGGCTTTCTTTGACCGCACAAATGCCTTTGACTCTGTCAACTGCGAGGGGTTATCAAGTGTCCTTCTCAAATTCGGTTGTCTTCAAAAATTTGTCACCTTCTTCCGCCTGCTTCACAATGACATGCAAGCCGTGATTCTTACCAACGGATCCGTCACAGACCCAATACAAGTGCAGACTGGGGTCAAGCAAGGCTGTGTCATTGCAGCAGTGCTCTTCTCAATCTAAGTTCCAACAAGCTCCTTGCTGGAGTGGAGTTAATCTACAGGACAAGAGGAAAATTGTTCAACCTCCAATGCCTCCGGTCCGTGTCCAAGGTTGCTCCAACCACTTTCACTGAATTACAATATGCAGATGGGGCTTGCGTTTGTCCACACTCTGAGTCTGAACTCCAAACTATCGTTGACACCTTTCACTGAAGCGTACAAGAGTCCAAGCTGACTGCCTACTATGGGGCAGCTGGGTAGTAATGCCCCAGAAGGGAAGGGAAGCATTCATCAGGGAACTCGACAGCGAGCACCCAAGCATCGTGCTAATGAAGGCCATTGCCCGGTCACATGTATGGTGGTTGGGAATTGACTCAGACCTGGAACACTGGGTTTGCAGGTGCACTACGTGTGCTCAGCTGCGAAATGCCCCCAGGGAGGCCCCACTCAGCCCGTGGCCCTGGCCCACCAGGCCATGGTCACGTATTCACGTCGACTACGTGGGCCCGTTCATGGGAAAAATGTTCCTGATTGTTGTCGATGCATACTCGAAATTAATCGAGTGCATCATATTGAATTCGTGCATGACATCCACCAGCGTGGAGAGTCTGTGTACGGTCTTTGTGGCCCACGGTTTGTCGGACATCCTGGTTAGCGACAACAGCTCATATTTCACTAGCTATGAATTCCAGGAGTTTATGTCGGGTAATGGTATCAAACACGTCAGGACAGCACTGTCCAAGCCAGCTTCCAATGGCCAGGCAGAACGTGCGGTCCAAGTCATAAAACAGTGCATGCTCCAGATTCAAGGACCCTCCCTTCAGTACCGCCTATCGCGCCTCCTACTGGCCGATAGGTCTCGCCCGCATTCGCTCACAGGAGTCCCGCCCGCAAAACTACTCATGAAACGCACGCTTAAAATGTCCCTCATTCATCCAGTCCTGTCAGACATTGTTGAGGGCAAGCGCCAATCCCAAATCGAGTGCCATGACTGTAACTCAGTGGGGAGATGCATAGAAATTGATGACCCTGTATTCGTTCTCAATCATGCTTTGGGACCCAAGTGGCTTGAGGGTACTGTAATTGGCAAAGAGGGAAATAGGGTCATAGTGGTCAGACTTAACAATGGGCAGATATGCCGCAAACATCTAGACCAAGTAAAGAAAAGGTTCAGCATGGACACTGAGGAACCTGAGGAAGATCATGAGATATCACCCACACCACTGCCAGTGAACGAGCAACAAGGACATTCACCAGCATGCACAGTCCCTGCGGCCAGCCCGGATGAGCCGGAATCACCACAGGTGACAAAGACGCATGCCAAGGCTCAACCACCAGAGCCCCAACTGCGGCGCTCCACGAGAGAGCGTCGACCGCCTGAAAGACTCAATCTTTGACCCAAAGACGTTGGGGGGAGGTGATGTCATGTATGTAACCTTCACATAACTGTAACCTTTATGTAACAACACTGAACACTGTATACACTTGAGTAATGCACACCTTGACCACAGGGGATGAACTTGTGGGAGACGCTCCTCACCTGGTCATCCAGATATATAAAGGGAGGTCCCACGCAGGGTCAGCACTTCTTGGTCCTGGGAATAAAGGTTCAAGTCACAGAGTGACTTTGTCTGCAGTACATACCTTGTGTGATTCTATAGTAAGGTGTAAGGACACCACAGTTTGCCTAGAGTAAATAAAGAGAAACTGTTTCCAATGACAGAGGGCACAGATTTAAGGTAATTGACAAAAGAACCAGAGGTGGCAAGAGGAAAAACATTTTACACAACGAGTGGTTATGATGTGCAATACACTGCCTGATACAGATTCAGTAATCGCCTTCAAAAGGGAATTTGATAAATATTTGAAGGAGAAAAATTTGCAGGGATTTGGGGAAAGAGCGGGGGAGTGGGACTAACTGGATTGCTCATTGAAAGAGCCTGCACAGACACGATGGGTCGAATGGCCTCCTTCTGTGCTGTACAGTTCTATGATTTTATGAGGCAATCTCCTGAGGAGGTTTTTCTTGCTGACTGCCCCTTCCCCAAAAAAGGTAAATCAAGCAGCTGTGGCAAAAATATTAAAACAGTAAAAATGGACAGAAGAAATATATCCTAAAGTGAATCGTGGTTCTTTGCAATTCAGGTGCTTTTTAAGAGAGGCGGCTCCATGTTTTAAGGACGTTGCAATGATTTGTTTCCATTTGGGTTAATTTGGCAGAATGACTGCGTCAGCTGTATGTACAGTTTATTAAAAGCACACATGCAGAAAATACACTGAATGCAAACACATTAATGGGGGTGAAATTGATCTTTGCCAGTTGCACAAAACGAGCTCGTAGTAAATCGGCAGCCCGTTTTCTATTGCCTTCAATCTAAAACACTATCACACATGCTGTAAAACAGGCCACCGATTTGCTATGAGCCCATTCTTCAATGATTTATCACACAAAGTTTATATTTATAATAGACGTACCTGCATATGTATGTGTATGTATATATACATACATATATATATATATATATATAAGTGTGTGTGTGTAAGTATATATATATATAATATATATGTGTGTGTGTGTGTGTTTGTGTATGTATATGGGTGTGTATATACACACACATGTGTATATATCACTTTATATTATATGTGCATATACATGTGTGTGTATGTATGTATATATATGTGTGTGGCCCACGATAAAAACATCATGGGCCACCCCGACCAGTGTGAGAACACCACCGCGGGTCGGGGCTATAAATATAGCTGGAGTGCCGGGCCCTGGAACATCATGGTGGAAATACGGCGAATGAGAGTACGGGGCCCAGAAGAGCCGAGGGCCCAGGGGCAGCACGGACCTGCCAGCACTGTGATATGTGTGCGCACTAGGTCTGTGCAGCAGAGCAGGTCTCCAGTCGTCCTGGTTAACCCTTGCCACTCGATAAAGGCCTTGCTCTGTCAAGCCCATGTGGTGGCTGATGTGCAACGGTCACCACACGTTGAAAAAAATTCACACACAGGCATCTTCCACCCCCTCAACTGGAGTTCAGGACTGGAATATCGGGACCTTCATTGAAACATCTGTGAACTCTCGTGGAAGCAAGTCATCTTCATTCGAGGGATCACTTATGCTATGTATATGTTTGTATAAATATGTGCAAAAAAAAACAGAAGCCCCTATTTATCTCAGGACAGGTGTCATATAGAAGCACCTTGCTATTTTCGGTGGGTTCCCTCTTGCTTGCTCAGATGAGGGGGTTAAACTCGGAACCCACGAAAAGACAGCAGGTTCGGTGCAGGTAAGTCCCACATGCAATTTTAACGGTCGGCCTGCTTGGTTTCCGCAAGTTTTAACTTGGTTCTAGAGTATCTGCTTATCTAACTGTGTCAGTTTGGCTTAGTTGGTAGCATTTTTGCTTATGGTTCAGAAGACCGTGGGTTTGAGGTCCAAACCTGGATTTGAGTGGATAATCTCGGCTAAAATTTCAATCACGCACTGAAAGAGTGCTGCTTTCGAATGAGATGTTAAACCGAGGCCCCGTCTGCCCTCTCAGGTGGACATAAAAGACCCCATGGCACTATTTCGAAGAAGAGCAGATGAATTATCCTCGATGTCCTGGCCAATATTTATCCCTCAAGCAGCATAATAAAAACAGATTATCTGGCCATTATCACATTGCTGTTTGTGGGAGCTTGTGCGCAAACTGGCTGCCGCATTTCCCACATTGCAACAGTGACTACACTTCAAAAGTACTTCATTGGTTGTAAAGTGCTTTGAGACGTCCGGTGGTTGTGAAAGGTGCTATATAAATTCAAGTCTTTCTTTCTTCTTTCTTTTTTTGCTTTGTCAGGACTACCATCTTCCGAATGAAACATTAAACCAACGTCCTGCCTGCCTATTTCAGTGAAGGTTTAAACAAATACCCTGCCTATTTCAGTGAAGGTTTAAACAAATGCCCTGCCTATTTCAGTAAAGGTTTAAACCAATGTCCTGCCTATTTCAGTGAAGGTTTAAACCAACATCCTGCCTATTTCAGTGAAGGTTTAAAAACAACTTTATTGGAAGAGAGTAATGATGGTATTCGGAAAGGATGATCAAACAGGTTCAAGCTTTATTTTTAAAATGAACCAATTTTGTAATTCCCATTGACTGTAGTTAATGAGCTGTGGTCCCTATGGAGTAGTGAAGGGAGATTTTATCCCAGATTTTGGCTGGGGAAACCCTTGATCACTGCTGTTGTCAGGAAATGCATCCAATGAAGCTGTAATGTCTATTTATCCAATGCTTTGCAATCTGCTCACTGATACACTGTCTGTGTTCTCTGTTTGGTGAAACAAGTTCACAGACTGGCTTCAGTTACAAGTGCTAGTTTTTGATTCTGGCTTTATGTATACTAAATGTTCCCGTATACTGAAACCAAATTCCTTCCCTCTCCCCCGCACCCGACCACTAAAGCAGATCTAAACACTCACCCCTAATGTTATTTATTTTTTGTTGCACAAAGATAAATAAAGAAGAAAAGGAAATTTTAGCAGCAATCATCTTACATTAACTCATCTCTTACTGACCAAGCTTCTAAATCAAAAGAAATAACTTTCATTAAGATGGCATCTTTCATGATCAGGATATCCCGAAATGCTTTACAGCCAATGAAGTACTTTTGAAGTGTATTCACTGTTGGATTACAGCAGCCAGTTTGCGCACAGTCACCCTGACAAATATATTTTTCTTTGGCTCTCTGATTATGCATCCATGAAATGCATTGGGACTTTTATCTTTATTAAAGGTATTATATAACTGCAAGTTATTGTCATTTACTTTAGATTGAGAAAGGTAAGTGAAGGATCAAATGTGATACCCTTCGTAAACTTGAGGTCATCCAAAACTCGGCTGCCCATGTCCTAACCCGCACCAAGTCCCACTCGCCCATCACCCCGTGCTTGCTGACCTACATTGGCTCCTGGTTATGCAACGCCGCGATTTTAAAATACTCATTCTTGCTGTCCAATCCCTCCATGACCTCGCTCCTCCCTATCTCTGTAATCTCCTCCAGCCCCACAACCCCCCAAGGTGTCTGCACTCCTCCAATTGTGGCCTCTTGTTGAGCCTCCACAATTTTAATCACTCCACAATTAGCTGCCTCGGCCCTAAGCTCTGCAACTCCCTCCCTAAAACTCTCTCCCTCTCTACCTCTCTCTCCTCCTTTATGACGCTCCTTAAATCCTACTTCTTTGACCAAGCTTTTCGGCACCTGCCCTAATATCTCCTTATGTGGCTCGGGGTCAAATTTGTTTGATAATGTTCCTGTGAAGCACCTTGGGACATTTTACTATGTTAAAGGCGCTATATCAATGCAAGTTGTTGTTGATGATGTCACCAAGGCAGAAATGCAGAAAGAAGATCAGATGCAGTGGCGTTAGCAGATATCAAAGTTAAGTTTGAAAGCCTTTAAGTTGTCGAAACACAGAGGGAGATAAGTATTTCCATGATTTCGAGGTCAAGGGAAAGAATGAGTTGGAGTGCAACACAGTTTTAACATTGTCTGCTATTTTCTCAGCATCTGAGGATAGGTAGAGAAAGTAAATGACGATGATCAAATATATGCTGGATCAACATCAGATTACCCGTCCATTGCATGTAAGTCAGCACAGGAGAGGAACCAGGGCGCAGATAAAGCTCTTTACACCAGGCTGACTCACAAGTACTGATGCCAGAGATGGTCATGTGGGCTGAAAGGTCATCATTTGTATATAGATTTCCAGGCAGTTTGATCAGCAATGTCACTGGTGCAGAAAACTGCTTGCAATTCAACTAGGGCATAAATGTTTTCCAAAGCAACTGTACTTCTTACAAAGAAAATAAAACATAACGAGGTGAGTCAGAGAGTCGTTATTAGCACTGTGCCGGGAGAAAGTTCCCTCTCATCACCCAGCCTGAGCCTGTTGTCTGATCGCTATTTCTGGCGAAATCATTATCCCGTCCTTTTGAAATGCTTTATACCACAAATAGGGAGATCTCGGCACCATGTTTGCGACAGCATGAAGCTGTGTTTTCGTTACAACTGCAATGCAGCTGCAAAATGCCGGAGTCAGAATTCGGAACCGGGAAGCGAAGCAGGCCGACTCATTGGGAGGAGGGAGGCTCGCACCAGAGTCAGGTCAGGTACTGGTTTACACTGCTACCTCTGGTGTCCGTGTGAAGGGAAAGTGCTCCGCACTGAAGCTGCAGTGTGAACACATAACCACAAGAATTCTACAGGGTTCCCCCTCTCTCCCGTCACAACTTTGGCGGAAGGTAAGCGGGCACCCGTGCAAATTGGCAATTGCCACCAAAATTCATGAGAACCCCCACCACCCCACCCCTCTCCAGAAATTCTGTCTCTTTTTCAATTATTCATTCATTCACAAAAAAAATTTATTAAAATTATCAGGAATACTCTCCACTTGCCTGGAAGAGTGCAGCTCCAACAGCACTGAACAAGCTCGACACTATCCAGGACAAAGCAGCTTGCTTGAATAGCATCCCATCCATCACCTTCAACATTCACACCCTCCATCACCGACGTAAAGTGGCTGCAGTGTGTACCATCTACAAGATGCACTGCAGCAACTCTCCAAGGCTTCCTGGGCAGCACCTCCCAAACCCGCGATCTCTACAACCTAGAAGGACAAGGGCAGCAGCTGCATGGGAACACCACCACCTGCAAGTTTCCCTCCATGTTTATATAGGATTACATAGAATATACAAGACAGAAACAGGCCATTCGGTCTAACCAGGCATTCTAGCCTCCTCCCGTGTTTCCCTAGCAACAACAGGAAGGCAGAATATTATCTAAATGTTGACAGACGAGGAAAAGTGGAGGTGCAACGAGACCTGTGTGTCATGGTACATCAGTCATTGAAAGTTGGCATGCAGGTACAGCAGGCGGTGAAGAAGGCAAATGGCATGTTGGCCTTCATAGCAAGGGGATTTGAGTATAGGAGCAGGGAGGTCTTATTACAGTTGTACAGGGTATTAGTGAGGCCACACCTTGAATATTGTGTACAGTTTTGGTCTCCTAATCTGAGGAAGGACATTCTTGCTATTGAGGGAGTGCAGCGAAGGTTCAGCAGACTGATTCCCGGGATGGCAGGACTGACATATGAAGAAAGACCGGATCGACTAGGCTTATATTCACTGGAATTTAGAAGAATGAGAAACATATAAAATTCTGATGGGACTGGACAGGTTAGATGCGGGAAGCATGTTCCCGATGTTGGGGAAGTCCAGGACCAGGGGTCACAGTCTAAGGATTGGGGTAAGCTATTTAGGACCGAGATGAGGAGAAACTTCTTCACTCAGAGAATTGTGAACCTGTGGAATGCTCTACCACAGAAAGGTGTTGAGGCCAATTCATTAGATATATTCAAAAGGGAGTTAGATGTGGCCCTTACGGCTAAAGGGATCAAGGGGTATGGAGAGAAAGCAGGAATGGGGTACTGAGGTTGCATGATCAGCCATGATCATATTGAATGGTGGTGCAGGCTCAAAGGGCCGAATGGCCTACTCCTGTATCTATTTGCTATGTTTCTATGTTTCCTCATCTAAATATATCAGCATAACCCTCTATTCCCTTCTCCCTCAGATGCTTGTCTAGCCTCCCCTTAAATGCAACTGTACTATTCCCTTCAACCATTCCGTGTGCTAGCGAGATCCACGTTTTCAACACTTTGTAGGTAAGGAAGTTTCTTCTGAATTCTCTATTAGATTTCTTGGTGACTATCTTATATTGAAAGCCTCTAGTTACTCTTCCCCACAAGTGGAAACATTCTCTCTATAATCGCTCTTGAAAAATATTTCATAATTTTTAAGACCTCTATTAGGTCACCCCTCAGCTTTCTTTTTTCAAGAGAAAAGAGACACAGCTTGTTCATCCCTTCCTGATATGTATACCCTCGCATTTCTGGTATCATCCTTGTAAATATTCTCTGCACCCTCTGTTATGTCTTTCGATCCTCTGATAATGATTCCATGAGGCAATATTTTCTACATGAACTGTAGTGACCTTAGTCCTTTATTGATAACTCCAGAGTGAGGATCACACCTGGTGGCCTGCCTTATATACCAGGCCTGGCACACCTGTACAGGTAACCTTCAAGTCTTCCACTGGTGCCCCCTAGTGGCACACCTTGTAATAGTACAAGCAGTAACCATGTAGGATACATGACATCACTCTCCCCTAAGCCTTTAGTGCAAATCTCCTTCATGCATTGACTGTGCTCTGGGCTTAGCTCTATCTGGTTGGCCCTTGGAGGGTCGTTTCCATCTTGGGTGAGTCATCATAGGCAGTCCTTCGGAATCGAGGAGGACTTGCTTCCACTCCCAAAGTGAGTTCTTTGGTGGCTGAACAGTCCGATACGAGAGCCACAGACCCTGTTACAGGTGGGACAGACATTCATTGGGGGAAGGGGTCGGTCTGGCTGGTTTGCCGCATGCTCCTTCCGCTGCCTGCGCCTGGCCTCTTCATGCTCCTTGCGTCGAGCTTCAAAGAGCTCAACGCCCTCCCGGATGGACTTTCTCCACCTCGGGCGGTCTGCGGCTAGGGTCTCCCAGGTTTCAGTGGTGATGTCGCACTTTACCAGAGAGGCTTCGAGGGTGTCCTTATAACGTTTCCGCTGTCCTCCTTTGACTCGTTTAACATGAAGGAGTTCCGCATAAAGCATTTGCTTCGGAAGACTATTATCTGGCATATGTACCAGATCGAGTGTGGTCAGTGCTTCAATACTGGGGTTGTTAGCCTGGCCGAGGACACTGATGTTGGGGCTCCTGTCCTCCCAGAAGATTTGCAGGATCTTGCGGAGACATCGTTGGTGATATATTTCCAGCGACTTGAGGTGCCTTCTGTACATTGTCCATGCCTCAGACCCATACAGAAGGGCGGGTATTACTACAGCCCTGTAGACCATGAGTTTGGTGGTAGATTTGAGAGCCTGGTCTTCAAATACTCTTTTCTGCAGGTGGCCAAAGGCTGCACTGGCGTACTGGAGACGATGCTGAATCTCCGCATCAATGTCTGTCTTTGTTGATAAGAGGCTCCCGAGATATGGAAAATGGTCCATGTTGTTCAGGGCCGTGCCATGGATCTTGATGATTGGAGGGCAGTGCTATGAGGCAGTGACAGGCTGGTGGAGCACTTTTATCATACGGATGTTAAGCATAAGACCAATGCCTTCATATGCCTCAGTGAATACATTGACTATATCCTGGAGTTCAGCCTCTGAAAGCGCACAGACGCAGGCATTGTCCGCATACTGCCAATCAATGACAGAGCTTGGGGTGATCTTGGACCTGGCCTGGAGGTGACGTAGGTTAAACAGCTTCTCATTGATTCTGTAATTTAATTCCACTCCAGCGGGGAGCTTGTTGATTGTGAGGTGGAGCATGTCGGCGAGGAAGATTGAGAAGAGGGTTGGAGCGATAACGCAGCTGTTTGACCCCGGTCCGGACATGGATTGGGTCTGTAATGGATCCGCTGGTAAGGATCACGGCCTGCATGTCATCGTGAAGCAGGCGAAGGATGTTGACAAACTTTTGAGGGCATTCAAAATGGAAGAGGACGCTCCATAGACCCTCACGATTGACAATGTCAAAGGCCTTTGTAAGATCGAAAAAGGCCTTGTATAAGGGCTGGTGCTGCTTCTTGCATTTTTCCTGCGACTGGCGCGCTGCAGAGATCATGTCTGTTGTGCCCCGTAGGGGACAAAATCCACATTGTGATTCAGGGAGGAGCTCCTCGGTCACAGGGAGAAGACGATTGAGGAGAACTCAAGCGACAACTTTCCCAGTGGCTGAAAGCTGGGAGATTCCCCTGTAGTTGCCGCAATCGGACTTCTCCCCCTTTTTAAAAATGGTCACAATCACTGCCTCTCTCAGATCTCCTGGCATGCTCTCCTCCCTCCAGATGAGAGAGATGAGGTCATGAGCACCTCTCAGCCATATTTTAGCATCTCAGCAGGGATTCCATCCTTAAGCTGTTTTATGGCTTTGCCAACCTCGTGCAATGTTGGGGTTTCAGTGAGTTGGTGGCAGGTGGCATGCTGCGGGATGGAATCGAGAACACTCGAGTCAAAGACAGAGTCTTGATTGAGGAGATCTTCAATGTACTCCTTCCATCGGGCCCTAACAGCCTCGGTGTCCTTGATGAGTGTTTCCCCGTTCTTGGCTTTTCTGGTTGAGTGACCAAATGTCTCTTCACAGGCACTGGTTATAGAGGCCTGGAGGGCAGACCAAGCGCTATGGGTATTCAGCATCTCAGGATCATCAAGGCACGCCAGATTGGCTGTGAGACGCTGGCTGTATAGGGCTCTCTTAGCTGGGTCTCTAAGTGCCCCGGCATTAACATTTTTCCGGAACTGCTTCTGCTGTCCCCTCTGCTTTGGGGCAATGTTAATGTTGATGATGGATCGGATTAGGCGGTGGTCAGTCCAGCAGTCGTCAGCTCCTGTCATAGCGCGGGTGATGCGCACAGCCTTGCGATCACTGGCTCGGACAATGACATAGTCAAGCAGGTGCCAGTGTTTGGAACGAGGGTGTTGCCACGATGCCTTGTATTTGTCCCTCTGGCGGAACAGGGTGTTGGTAATGAGGAGTTCAGGTTCTAGACATTTTGTCAGGAGTAGGGTACCACTGGAATTGACTTTCCCTCCCCCCTCTCTGCCACTTACGTCTCCCCAGAGGGCTGTGTCTTTGCCAACCCTGGCATTAAAATCACCCAGGAGGATTAATTTGTCGCCCGTGGGGACACGGGACAAGGATGTCTCGAGGTTGGAATAAAAACCCTCTTTAGCCTCATCCGTTGCATCGAGTGTGGGGGAGTACGCACTGATGACTGTGGCACATTGGTTCCGAGATAAGGTAACACGGAGAGTCATGAGGCGAGTAGGTGGTGTTTTGTTGGCTGTGGAGGTGCTGGTGGTTTCTGTTTGTGCATCCATGACCACACCATTCTCTCCCTCTCACATATAGATTATGCCGGTGGCTCATTACATTCATATACATTCAAGTCTAGAAAAAAAAATTACATTTGAGATATCGTTGTGAGGCAAGTATTGGTGAGGTACATACTTGATATATACTTGGAATCAGTTCTGGTATGTGAGGATATACTGGTACCAGAACTGCTGGGAAGTGTCCAGTGCTGGCAGTGGAAACCCAGTTGGCTCAAGTTGCCTGCTCTCGGGGCCTTTGCCGTTGCTCCTAGCATCAGGTAGGTTCGCAGATGCCTGTGACCTCCCTGTCCTCTCTTTGCGCCCCAGGTCGCTGCTGCTCCCTGAGGAGCAGTCGTCTGGCAGTGCGCAGGGAACTGCTGACTCGTTTTTCTGGGCGTTATTTGGTTTGCTGGTCCCGTCTCATTTGGGAGAACCGTTGCAGGTGACCCTTCGTTCCCGTGTGTAGCCTTGGTGGCGATAGGGTCTGGGGGCTGCGCCTTAGCGTGGTTTGCTCTTTCAGGCTCGTGGCGGTTGGTGCCATCGGGTGCCTGAGAGGTGGAGACGATCAGGGACAGGATATTGATACCGGTGCCATTGCCCTCCTGAGATCGCTTGCTCTGCGGCTTGTATGTATTGGCTGCTTGTGGTCACACTCCATAGTGCATAACTCTGGGCCCAGGGATGCAGGCTACTACATTGGGTAGCTCGCTGGATCTGTGTGCTCCCAATGGGTGTCTGCTCGCTGGATTGACTGAATGCAGTTGAAATCCTCCATCGCACAACGCTTCATTACTCATTGTAAATAACCTATAGCTCTTTGCTTATTGCCTGTACACAGCTTTGATCATCAATTATACATTTTATATCTAGCTCACAGTTGCTATTAGATTGAGACTTGTCTTTGCTTATTGCATGGACACAACTCTGAGCATCAATTGCACATTTTACATCTAACTCACAGTTGCTCTTACATTGATTGAGAGTGTGGAACTGTCCCTTTAAGTGTGGTGGGTTGCAGGCCTTCTTTAAGAGAGCCTTGCTATCTTTACCCCAATCCTCTTCTCCATTTGGTGCCACGTGTTGCTCCATCAGTCGCTGCACCTCATGGTCTGGCCGCCGCCATCTTTTTCTTCAGCGCATCATCTTGTGGTTTGGGTGCCATCTTTCCTCCATCCACAATGTCGTCTGTGGTGATCCTCTTCTCCCCAGGTTCTGCCACCGAAGCTGGGAAGTCGCCTTTGGATCCGATTTTCTTTCTCCGGAGTCCTGCCACTGGAGCCTGGAAGGTGCGTTCGGGTCATCTCAGCTGGATCATCTCCACGCAGTTTGCTGAGCGGTCTGTGCCTTGGGTACTGTGCTGGTCTGCTCTCTGGTGCCGGATCCAACCTCCGGTTAGGGCTTGCTTTGCCCCTAAGCACAGGGAACGTCGATCACTGGAGGGGTGAAATCTTCAATGGATCTTCTCCATCCACCTTCTTCCGAGTAGCGTTGGTCCATCACCTCAACAATCCACAGAGGTAACTTGTGTACCGCGCCATCATGCAGTACCTTTACACCCGCAGTACCAACGACTGGAATAAGTTGATCGGTGTAGGTGCGCAGCTTTGCCTGAACCGGGACCAACTTGGGTCATTCAGCTTGATTGTCCCATAGCCTCTCAAAGGCTTCTTGATTCATTACTGACTGGCTCACCCCCATGTCCACTTCCATGAAGACTGCAATGTCAGTTATCTCGACTTTCATCCTCAACGGGGAACACTCGGTGGTGCAGGTAAACATGTTATATACCTCATCATGGGGCTGTGCTGCCTCTCTATCGTTTCATAATCCGTGCTGGATTCATGGCCATCTGCAGACTCTTCATCAACACAGTGAGTCATATTTCTTTTCCAAATTCGCTGGAATTTGTGCTGCAGCCTTTACACATATAGTCTTCAATGCGGCACTGGTGAGCCCTGTGATTCCCTCCGCTACGCCAGCATGGAGCTCCTCGGTTAAGCCCCCTCAGCGGACTCTGAGTTATGGGACTTGGGGGTCTGTTCTCTCTCCCCTGAGAAGGTTCCCGTTCTGCAGTCCAGCCTCTAAAAGGCACCACTCTGTGTACAGTATTTGCCGGGTTTGAGTCCTGAGGATGAGTCATCCGCCTAGAGCCGCAGTTCGAGGTCATGAATGCCTGGCTCACAGAGATGGCCTTCTGCAGTGTGACTGTGGTATCCGCAGACAATAGCTTTTGAAGAAGGCCCTCATGGCCGATTCCAATGACAAAGATATCCCGCAGCGCTTCGGTGAGGTGATTGCCGAAATCACACGGTGCCGCCAGCCTCCTGAGGTCTGCAGCATATTTTGCAATTTCCTGGCCTTCGGGCTGTCGATGGGTGTAGAACCGGTGTCTGGCTGTGAGGATGCTCTCTTTGGGCTTGAGTTGTTCTTGGATCAGCGTTACAAGCTCCTCGTACGTCTTGGTCATTGTCTTCGCTGATGCCAGCAAGTCCCTAATGAGGCCATAGACAGTGGGCCCACAACTGGTTAGCAGGATAGCGCTGCGCTTATCAGCCAGTGTGGCCGGATTGTCGCCTGCCAGGTCGTGTGGTGTGAAGAAATGGTCGAGCCTCTCCACAAAGGTGTCCCAATCATCACCGTCAGCGAATTGCTGCAATGTATCAAGGATAGCTATTTTCGCATGAAGGTCCGTAATCTTGTTGCCAATTTTTATGTCTTTCGATGCTCTGATAATGACTCCACGAGGCAATATGTTGCACTTGAACTGTAGTGACCTTAGTCCTTTATTGATAACTCCAGAGTGAGGATCACACCTGGTGGTCTGCCTTTTATACTAGGCCTGGCACACCTGTGCAGGTAACTTCCAAGCCTCCCACTGAGGTGCCCCCTGGTGGCACACCTTGTAATAGTACAAGCAATAACCATGTAGTATGCATGACACCCTCTCCAGTGCCTCTATATCCTTTTTATAATATGTTGACCAGAACTGTAGGCAGTGCTCTAAGTATGTTCTAAGCAAGGTTCGATACAGGTTTAGCATAACTTCCCGGCTTTTCAATTCTATACTCTCGAAATAACCTCTAGTTCTTGGTTTGCTGATTTTATAGCCTTGCCAACCTGTGTCGCAACTTTCAGTGATTTGTGTATTTTTACTCCAAGATCCCTTTGTTCCTCTACCCCACCTAGACTCGTAACCTCCAAGTAATAATTGACCTCCCTATTCTCCCGACCAAAATGTAATACCTCACATTTATCTGTGTTGAACTTGATTTGCCAATTATATCCCTATTCTTCAAGTTTATTAATGTCCTCCTGTAATCTGTTGCTGTCCTCCTCAGTATTGACTATCCCCCCAATTTGGCGTCATCTGCAAATTTAGAAATTGTGCTTTTACATAAAAACATAAGAAATAGGAGCAGGAGTAGGCCATTTTGGCCCCTCGAGCCTGCTCCGCCATTTAATAAGATCATAGCTGATCTGATCATGGAATCAGCTTCACTTCGCTGCCCATATGGCTCAATAATCTGTATATCTCCGCCTTAAATATATTCAATGACCCAGCCTCCACAGCTCTCTCGGGTAGAGAATTCCGCAGATTTACAACTTTCTGAGAGAAGAAATTTCTCCTCATCTCAGTTTTGAATGGGCAATCCCTTATTCTGAAACTATGCCCCCTAGTTCTAGATTCCCATATGAGTGGAAATATCCTCTCTTCATCTACCTTGTCGAGCCCCCTCATTATCTTATATTTTTTTAATAAAATCACCTCTCATTCTTCTCAACTCCAATGAGTATAGGCCCAGCCTGTTCAACCTATCTTCATAAGTCAACTCTCTCATCTCCGGAATCAGCTGAGTGAACCTTCTCTGAACTGCCTCCAATGCAACTATATGCTTTCTTTAATAAGGAGACCAAAACTGCACTCAGTACTCGAGATGTGGCCTCACCAATACCCTGTACAGTTGTAGCAGGACATCTTGGCTTTTATATTCCATCCCCCTTGCAATAAAGGCCAACATTCCATTTGCCTTTATTGATTCCAAAGTCTAAATGGTTAATATAAATTGTGAACAATAGTGGTCCCAGCACTGATCCTTGTGGAACACCACTACCCACCTTCTGCCTCTGTGAATAGCTACCTTTTACCTCTACTCTCTGCTTTCTGTCTTGAAGCCAAGCTAGCTATCCATTCTGCTACTTGTCCCCTGACTCTGCATTCTCTGACCGTGTTCATCAGTCTATTATGGGGTACCTTATCAAAAGCCTTTTGAAAATCTAGATACATTACATCTACTGCAATGACTATTCCTCTGTTGCCACTTCAAAAAATTCAATGAGGTTTGTCAAGCAAGACTTTCCCTTTTGAAATCCATGCTGACTATTCATTATTATATTTTTTGTTTCTAGATGTTCAATTTTCTCCTTTAGTAGGGATTCCATTATTTTTCCTACCGCCGATGTTAAGCTGACTGGTCTATAATTCCCTGGATATGTTCTTCCCCCTTCTTAAATATAAGTTTCACACTATCCTGACCTAGAAGTATGTTGCCATTCCTTCATCGTCGCTGAGTCAAAATCCTGGAACTCCCTCCCGAACAGCACTGTGGGAGTACCTTCACCACACGGACTGCAGCGGTTCATGAAGACGGCTCACCACCACCTTCTCAAGGGCAATTAGCGATGGGCAATAAATGCTGCCCTTGCCAGCGACGCCCACATCCCCTGAACAAATAAAAAAATAAATGTGATAGTTCCATGGACTTGGCTATCCAGTACCAATACAATTTGATCTGCAATAAGGTTACTGACTGGAAGGTGCATGCTTCTGTGAACAAAGGGATGGAGATAGAGGTAATCTTGGATACTGAATGATTTCTCTTGCGGTTGATTCAGAGCCCAGTTGCACACACACCACAGTCGCGGAACAGGTCAGCAGATGACCCCTCACTGAATGAATGGAATGTGTCATCAAAAGAACTGAAAGGTTCAAAATACTGGGAACACATTTTTTTTAAAATGTGAAGCACAAATAAGCTGGAAATTGTGGTTGGATTCCTGGAAGCGGCATTACCCAGCTGACCAGAATAACACAAACCGACTGTAATGGATTCTTTTTATAAATGTGTATATATTAATGTCACCAAAATAGGTAGCCTTGTAGTCCTTCTGCCGGATTTGATACATATTAAAAGACACAAGAAAGTGAAAAGTAGTGAATATTGGAGTCACAAAAAAGATTATATTTTCTTCTGTTTCGGAAACAAAAAGTATTTTTTTAAATAATGCTAACAAAACTGCTCACCGCCACCTTCTCAAGGACATCTGGGCAAGGTCAATAAATGCTAGCCTTGCTAGAGAGGCCCACATCCTCACAATCAATATATATAAAAAGAAAATGCAGAGAAGCAAAGTTTCAAAATTCCTGTGATGGTAATTTTGCTCGCAGTATTTGTGCAGTCACGTGCATCCGTTAACAATGATCATTTAAAACATAGAATTACATCGAATGTACGGCACAGAAACAGGCCACTCACTGTTTACGCTCCACATGAGCCTCCTCCCACCCCTCATCATATAACTCTATCTGCATTTCCTTCAATTAGCTTCTCCCCCGTGTGCTTGTGCCATTTCCCCCAAATTGCATCCACGCTGTTTGCCTCAACTACTCCTTTGGGCAGCGAGTTCCACACTCTCAACACTCTCTGGGTAAAGAAGTTTCTTCTGAATTTCCTATTGGATTTATTGGTGATTATCTTATAATTATGGCCCCCAAGTTCTGGTCTCCCCCACAAGAAGAAACATCATCTGGAACCTTCCCAGCCCTCTGACTGCGTGTTTGGGAAAGGTCCCGCTGTCAAAGTGGCTGTGATTGACAGCGGGATGGGATGGCTCTGAAGCCAACTCTGTGTGAGTTTCCCAACTGTCGGGTCTGCGTGCGGATTGCAGACCCGAGATCAAGCGAAGTGCCAGTTAATTAAGGTACATAACAGATAGTTTAATGCTATTTAGCAGGATTAAAAGCAGGCACTTTTTGACGGGTTTGCCGTCCCTCAGGTTTCACGCCAGGTAAGTGTGTCAGGCTCTCAGCGACTCCCCATTTGGCCAGTTGACAGCTGCAGAAGTGATATAAAAGCTCCCATTTCACAGCTGTTCACTTTTCAATGTCAGAGGCTGAAGCCTTCAGGATTCGGAAGAAACTTTTGAGCTGTATGCAGGTTGGAAGTGTTTGCAGTGAACTCTCTATCCACTGTCACCTCTTTGGACCAACCTCTCTCACCATTGACAGATCGCTTCTCTCATCTCAACCTCACCTGCTGTCATGTATGCAAACTCTTTGTATTCACTGTGTAACTATGTGCGATGACCACCTGAGGGTGTTGCTGTTGGAGGCCCATGGGTTTCCTGTCCTGGTGTGCACGGGCGTATAAAAGGCAGCTAGCCATGCTGCCTCTCACTTTGCAGTCATATTAAATGGACTGAAGTCACACAGCTCTTACTCACAGTGCAAGGCCTCGTGGAGTTATGCGATGGTAATTGCAGACATAATATCTGCCATCTATTCCAGCAGCATCGGTGCCCTTGAAAAAAATCTCACCTTGCCACTCAGAATCCCACCACGATCAGCCCCATCACCAACATCACTAAACACACCAACAACAAAACCAAACTTCTATACAATCAACTAATGCAGCACAGGGCATCATCATCTGACAACAATACTGCCCAGGAGGCCAGGGATGGCCTCACCATGGCCACATTTACTTCACTTGAAACTGTGCACCCAGACGACCACATGATGTGCCAGACTGGTACTACCCTACACCAACACCATACAGCATCCCTGCAATGCCCAAACTATTCCTTCCACACTCATCAGCATTGCAGAGGAAACCCTTATGTCGAACATAGAAACATAGAAACATAAAAAATAGGTGCAGGAGTAGGCCATTCGGCCCTTCTAGCCTGCACCGCCATTCAATGAGTTCATGGCTGAACATGCAACTTCAGTACCCCATTCCTGCTTTCTCACCATACCCCTTGATTCCCCTAGTAGTAAGGACTTCATCTAACTCCTTTTTGAATATATTTAGTGAATTGGCCTCAACAACTTTCTGTGGTAGAGAATTCCACAGGTTCACCACTCTCTGGGTGAAGAAATTCCTCCTCATCTCGGTCCTAAATGGCTTCCCCCTTATCCTTAGACTGTGTCCCCTGGTTCTGGACTTCCACAACATTGGGAACATTCTTCCTGCATCTAACCTGTCTAACCCCGTCAGAATTTTAAACGTTTCTATGAGGTCCCCTCTCATTCTTCTGAACTCCAGTGAATACAAGCCCAGTTGATCCAGTCTTTCTTGATAGGTCAGTCCCGCCATCCCGGGAATCAGTCTGGTGAACCTTCGCTGCGCTCCGTCAATAGCAAGAATGTCCTTCCTCAGGTTAGGAGACCAAAACTGTACACAATACTCCAGGTGTGGCCTCACCAAGGCCCTGTACAATTGTAGCAACACCTCATGCCCCTGTACTCAAATCCCCTCGCTATGAAGGCCAACATGCCATTTGCTTTCTTAACCGCCTGCTGTACCTGCATGCCAACCTTCAATGACTGATGTACCATGACACCCAGGTCTCTTTGCACCTCCCCTTTTCCTAATCTGTCACCATTCAGATAATAGTCTGTCTCTCTGTTTTTACCACCAAAGTGGATAACCTCACATTTATCCACATTATACTTCATCTGTCATGCATTTGCCCACTCACCTAACCTATCCAAGTCGCTCTGCAGCCTCATAGCATCCTCCTCGCAGCGCACACTGCCACCCAACTTAGTGTCATCCACAAATTTGGAGATACTACATTTAATCCCCTCGTCTAAATCATTAATGTACAGTGTAAACAGCTGGGGCCCCAGCACAGAACCTTGCGGTACCCCACTAGTCACTGCCTGCCATTCTGAAAAGTCCCCATTTCCTCCTACTCTTTGCTTCCTGTCTGACAACCAGTTCTCAATCCATGTCAGCACACTACCCCCAATCCCATGTGCTTTAACTTTGCACATTAATCTCTTGTGTGGGACCTTGTAGAAAGCCTTCTGAAAGTCCAAATATACCACATCAACTGGTTCTCCCTTGTCCACTCTACTGGAAACATCCTCAAAAAATTCCAGAAGATTTGTCAAGCATGATTTCCCTTTCACAAATCCATGTTGACTTGGACCTATCATATTACCTCTTTCCAAATGCACTGCTATGACATCCTTAATAATTGATTCCATCATTTTACCCACTACTGATGTCAGGCTGACCGGTCTATAATTCCCTATTTTCTCTCTCCCTCCTTTTTTAAAAAGTGGGGTTACATTGGCTACCCTCCACTCCATAGGAACTGATCCAGAGGCAATGGAATGTTGGAAAATGACTGTCAATGCATCCATTATTTCCAAGGCCACCTCCTTAAGTACTCTGGGATGCAGTCCATCAGGCCCTGGGGATTTATCGGCCTTCAGTCCCATCAATTTCCCCAACACAATTTCCCGACTAATAAGGATTTCCCTCAGTTCCTCCTCCTTATTAGACCCTCCGACCCCTTTTATATCCGGAAGGTTGTTTGTGTCCTCCTCAGTGAATACCGAACCAAAGTACTTGTTCAATTGGTCCGCCATTTCTTTGTTCCCCGTTATGACTTCCCCTGATTCTGACTGCAGGGGACCTTCGTTTGTCTTTACTAACCTTTTTCTCTTTACATACCTATAGAAACTTTTGCAATCCGTCTTAATGTTCCCTGCAAGCTTCTTCTCGTACTCCATTTTCCCTGCCCTAATCAAACCCTTTGTCCTCCTCTGCTTGGTTCTAAATTTCTCCCAGTCCCTGGGTTCGCTGCTATTTCTGGCCAACTTGTATGCCACTTCCTTGGCTTTAATGCTATCCCTGATTTCCCTTGATAGCCACGGTTGAGCCACCTTCCCTTTTTTATTTTTACGCCAGACAGGAATGTACAATTGTTGTAGTTCATCCATGCGGTCGCTAAATGTCTGCCATTGCCCATCCACAGTCAACCCCTTCAGTATCATTCGCCAATCTATCCTAGCCAATTCACGCCTCATACCTTCAAAGTTATCCTTCTTTAAGTTCTGGACCATGGTCTCTGAATTAACTGTTTCATTCTCCATCCTAATGCAGAATTCCACCATATTATGGTCACTCTTCCCCAAGGGGCCTCGCACAACGAGATTGCTAATTAATCCTCTCTCATTACACAACACCCAGTCTAAGATGGCCTCCCCCCTAGTTTTTTCCTCGACATATTGGTCTAAAAAACCATCCCTTATGCACTCCAGGAAATCCTCCTCCACCATATTGCTTCCAGTTTGGTTAACCCAATCTATGTGCATCTAGTAACCAGTCACTAAAACTCACTAAGCCACTTCCAAAGGTGTACACAAATCTGTCCAAGATCACAAAGTGTTCAAAATAAAGATTTCAATGTTTGACAACACATTTGCAGAAACTCTACATGAACATTGGCTAAAATGCCCAAGTGCCTACCCTTGTGTTGTTAGTTGGTATGATTGGACAAGGATGAGGTTGAGTGTGAGAGGTGGATAGTGAGATGGGGATGCGATAATGTAGATAGAGAGAGGGATGGGTGGAGATGCAAAGTAAGTTGGTGAGTAAGGGTGTGCAGGAGTAGGGTAGGGAATGCAGAGTGATGGGGGTGTGATGAGTGGCACAGCAGGATGAGGTCGAGAGTGGATTTTCAGTAACGTTTAGTGATCTACTGAGATCATTGAAAGGTTTGCATCCTTCTGAAGACATCCCTGCTTGTGCCCTTCTGTGCAATGAGCAACCAGGCTGTATTATTGTCCTGGGGAGGTCTCTTCTATCCATTAGAAGGGAAGAGAACCTCCCTGTGTGCGGTGACACCCTCCATAAGCATGTGGATGATGTCATCGGAGAGCCTGGGTGCAGCCGTGCACCTTTGTGCAGTGCTTGTCAGTGTTTGCAGCACCTCAGTGTTGCAGAACACTGACAGGAGAACTGTCAAAATGAAAGTTGGCCATGGTCCCTTTAAGGAAACCGGCTGATGACGCGTCATCAGATCCACTTCCTGTTAATTGGCTGGGAACCTCACAGAGCGGGCTTATACAGACCAATTATTATAAAATTGTGTTGAGAGGATGAGATGGAGCCGGGCGCACATTTCCCACATGCCACCAATGCCGGGTTGCCACTATTGGCGAAATCGAAACCATCTTCTCTACCCTATCAAACCGCTTCATAATTTTAAAGAACCCCTCAGCCTTCTCTTTTCCAGAGAAAAAAGCCCCAGCCCGTTCAATCTTTCCTGATAGTTACATGGAATGACATAGAATATGCCATTCGCCCCAACTAGTCTTTACTGGTGTTTATCCGCCCATTCCTTCCACCTCATCTCAGCCTCTCAGTTCAGGTATCATTCTCGTAAATCTTTTTTAAACCCCTCCAGTGCCTCTTTAGCAATATCCTGTGCATCTATATCGTTCTTCAGCGCCTCTATATCCGATGATACGAGAACATTTCTTAACTGGTTGCAAGTACCCAATATTGATGATTCACATTCGGGGCTATTTCCCCCAGTGATGTGTTTCCTGGACAGGGCCTGTGCCCGCCAATCCACTTCAGCACAGTGACCACTCATATCAATACCCTCTGCCGTTTCTTCAGAGCAACTCCCATGTAACACTGTGCTGTGGGGGTGGGGGGAGGGTGGAATGGGGAGCAGAAACTATAGAGAAACTGCATTCAAACTTTTAAAAAATGAAGAAGAGCTGGATGAATACCCGTTTAGAAAGTGGGTTTGAGGTTTACAAGGGTAAGTACAGATAGAGGTGACTGAAAGCTGTGTGAGGCATGATGGCTGCTGAACTGGAGAAAGGTTGACAAGTTCTGAGTCGATTTACAACTAGCCACCCGGTCATAAAACTGACGCTGAGGATTGAAATCAATGGGAATTAAAGTCGGGCCATTTGTAAAACGGTTGCTCCATCCCCGAGTACCGGTATTAATGGCTGGCCAGCAAGATGAAAGTCTGCTCCATCTTGTTAAAGGAAGACTGTAAGTCAAGGATGAATTGCTAACAGTAAAGGATCAATCATGTAGGACGCAAGGTTAGATAGATAGTCTGCAAAGTCGCTTCATTTATCCTTGCAGAGGCGGAGAAACACTTTGCTGAGCCTTTTCTTAAGAGATCCAATCGATTGAAACGAGTCCACAACAGCACAGATTGCACATGATGGGGTAGATTTGGGGCTCAGTGCGATCGTGTAAGAGTGAATAGACTTACATCACCCCCCTCCCCGATTCTAAAGTCCATTGAAATCGACCTTGATTTTGTGCGATAGTTTTACACTGTCGCACTTAGTCCAAATCTATCCCAATCAGTACAGGGGGATGCACCAAGTGGGATAATGGCTCTTTCAAGCACCATGCTGTTTAAAAATGTTATCCCGCAGCTCTAGAACTCCCTCCCTCAACCTCTCTACCTCTCTTTCCACCTTCAGGACGCTCCTTAAAACCTACCTCTTTGATCAAGCTTTTGGTCATCTGCCATAATTTCTTCTTATGTGGCTCAGTGTCAATTTTTTCTGTTATAACACTCCTGTGAAACGCCTTGGGATATTTTACTATGTTAAAGAAGCTATATAAATTCAAGTTGTTATTGTTGTCATCATTTTCTTCGAATCCAAACATTTTTTTAATGTGAAGTTTAGTGCTAAAGCAGTTACAAATCGCACTGCTGACTCATTTGGTTTGAAGTTGAAAGTCTTGAGGTGCTATCCCTGTGCAGGTGTCTGTTAGCTTTCTCTCGGTTGTGGTTTACGTTAAAGCTTATTAGTTAAAAAATAAAGCGTAAACAGTGTTTCTGTGCTGCGTACCATTGAACCCTGCTGGAGCATGCTACGACTTTCGTTCTTCAACGTGGGCTCAACTGCTCTTCTCTCCCTAATCTTAGTGAGGCTCTTGACCTGCACTGTGAGCTGTCATTGCCTGGAGCAGAGCAATGTGACATCTCATCCTTCCTCGCCTCATGTTATTCTCAACAATCTGTCGTTGTTCACTTGAGTAGTAATGAGTTCAGTCTTATGGTTCTAATCACATTATTTTTTCCACTTTAACAAACAAAAGCAATCTAAAAGTGGAGAATAATTTCTTCAGCAATTTACAAGTGGAGTTTTGTCAGCAGATTTTAAGCTAGCCTCCTCGTATGCTTCTCTCATAAAACAAGACACAATAGCTTCTTTATATTCACTGTTTTTCTCCTTATCAAATGGGAACTGGCATTGTCTTATAGACCTCAGGCCCAAGCCCCCAAGGTCCTACCCCTCTATTGGCCAAGAACGGAGAGGTGCTCATCAAGGATAAAGAGGCAGTCAGTGCCCGCTGGAAGGAGCACTTCAAGGATCTCCTTAACCGAGACCCTGCCTTTGACATGAGTGTCCTCGACTCCATCCCACAGCATGCTACCCGCCACCATCTCAGCACAACCCCAGCCCGGCACGAAGTTGAAAAGGCCATCCGACAACTGAACAAATCATCAGGAGCAGATGGAATCCCCGTCGAAGCACTAAAACATGGCGGAGAAGCACTACTGGCGCCGATCCATGACCTCATCTCTCTTATTTGGAAGGAGGAGATCATGCCAGGAGATATCAGAGATGCTGTAATCGTCACCATCTTCACAAAGGTGATAAGTCCAACTGCGGTAACTACAGAGGAATCTCCCTGCTTTTGACCACCGGGAAAGTCATCGCAAGAATTCTCCTCAATCGCATTCTCTCTGTGGCTGAAGAGCTCCTCCCAGAGTCGCAATGCAGATTCCGCCTGCTATGGAGCACAATGGACATGAACTTTACCGCGTGGCAGATATAAGAGAAATGCAGGGAACAGCACCAACCCTTGTACATGGCCTTCGTTGACCTCACAAAAGCCTTCAACACTCAACCATGAAGGAATATGGAGCGTCCTTCTCAGATTTGGCTGCCCTCAAATGTTTGTCACCATCTTCTGCCTGCTCCACGATGACATGCAAGCCGTGATCCTGAACAACGGATCCATCACACACCCATTCCACTTTCGGACCAGGGTCAAGCAAGGCTGTGTCATCACACAAACGCTTTTCTCGATCTTCCTTGTGCAATGCTCCATCTCACTGTCAACAAGCTCCCTGCTGGAGTGGAGCTAAATTACAGGACAAATTGGAATTTGTTCAATCTCTTCCACCTTCAGGCCAGATCCAGGGTCATCCCATCCTCCATCATCCAATTACTGTATGCAGATGATGCTTGCGTCTGCGCAGACCCGGAGGCCGAACTCCAAGCCACCATCAACACCTTCACCGAGGCGTACGAGAGTATGGGCCTTACACTAAAAATCCATAAGACAAAGTTCCTCTAACAACCTGCCCCCGCTACACAACACTGCCCCCCGGTTATCAAAATCCACAACGAGGCCTTGGACAACATGGACCATTTTCCGTACCTCGGGAGCTTACTGTCAACAAAGGCAGACGTCGATGACAAGGTCCAACCCCTCCTTCAGTGTGCCAGCGCAGCCTTCAGTCACCTGACGAAGAGAGTGTTTGAAGACCAGGATCTCAAACCCGGCACCAAGCTCATGGTCGACAGAACATTGGTGATAACCGCCCTCCTATATGGCTCAGAGACATGGACTATGTATAGCAGGCATCTCAAAACACTGGAGAAGTACCACCAACGTTGCGTCCAGAAGATCCTGCAAATCCATTGGCAGGATAGGCACACGAACGTCAGTGTTCTCGTTCAGGTCAACATCCCCAGCATCGAAGCATTGACCACGCTTGATCAGCTCCATTGGGCAGGCCACGTTGTCCACATTGGAGTTGTCGCCTTATCTCCGATGCATACTCCTTTCAAGTGTGGTTTCCCACTGGGACCATGGGATAATTGAAATGACCCTTATGTTAGGTAAAGTCCTTACATGACTTAAGGCCACACTGCGCTTTATATTGGTCAAGAAAGAAAATAACCCGTAGAACTACATAGGTCTTATTCGGCCCAATCAGTCCGTGTTGATGTTCAAAGCACGTTTACATACCCTGTTCATTTATCCCCTCACCCGCGTTTCTTCACCCACCTATCCAATCTAATCTTGAATGTTGACATTGATTCTACCTCAACCATTAATTGTCCACAGTCTCACAACTCTCTGTGTGTCAAAGGGGGCAAAATTGCCCCTTTTATAGCCTTGTTAGCTCCTCTGCAGGGCACTACCGGGCTGCAAGACAGTTTTCACCTGGGGGAAGGGGGCACGACCACCTCCCGGGCAATTGCTTGGGAGTTTTTGGAGACGCTGCCATGTGCAGCGATCCCTCACCGCCCCGTGCCGGCCCCTTGATGCCCTGCGATGGAAATTGGTCCGCAAGGCCGCGAGTGGATGTCAACGGCAGGTTCATGGGTCTCGAAGCCGGCGGACACAGAAACATAGAAACATAGCGCAGAAGGAGGCCATTTCAGCCCATTGTGTCCACGCCGGCCGACAAAGAGCCGCACGGCCCTTGGTCAGCAGCCCTAAAGGTTACATATAAACCTATGAACAATGACGGAAAGGCAAAGAGCACCCAGCCCAACCAGCCCGCCTCACACAACTGTGATACCCCTTATACTGAAACATTCTACACTCCACACCAACCGGAGCCATGTGATCTCCTGAGAGAGGCAAAAATCAGATATAAGCCCAGGCCAATTTAGGGAGAAAAACATCTGGGAAAATTCCTCTACGACTCATCCGGGTGATCGAAACTAGTCCAAGAGATCACCCTGGCTGTACTCGATTCCCTGTAGTACTTACCATTATATATGCGCCGTCCTACAAAAGGTCATCCAGTCTAATTCCAATTACCAGTTCTAGGTCCGTAACCCTGCAGGGCATCCGCTCTTGGGGCTCTCCGTAAAGGGGAGGCAATTTCGCCTCCCAAAGGTTTCTCCTGCCCTCAGTTCTAAATCTCTTACATTTAATCTTGTGTTGATAGCCATTCGTTTTTGACACTTCATCCATTGGAAACTATCCAGTTCCATCTACCCTAATCCAGCCTTTCGTGATTGTAAATACTTCTGTCACATTGCCCCACAATCTGCATTATTTTAACAAAGGAAGACACAACTGTCAAGTCGTTTATCAAACTAGTGTTTTCTCATAACACGCAGCATCCTAGTGAATATGCACTGCTTTATTCTTCCTACTCTTCGAGAGGCTGCCAACCTCACTCCACAGCCTCACTATCCTTCCTCCAGTGTGAAATTCAATACTGCGCAACATACTCTCATTGGCGACTTATCAAGGTATCATATAGGCTATGTAGGAGAAGGTAGAATGGGTCGGGTGACTAGCCTGATGCCTGCTGCCGCTGCTGTCGCTTTCTGGCCCCAACTCGGGGCTGCAGCGTCGGTCCGCGCCCGAACTGAGAGGCCCCGTGATCGACAGAAATCGGTTCTCGGGTCTCGGCATCATATTGAGGTCCTGGAGCTACTGGAGCTGGCCCTGAGACAAGTCCTGGGAGCGGGCTATGGGAGGGGCCGATTGCAACTTTTGCGGAGTCGGAAAAGAACTCCTACATCTCCTGGCTCGACAGGAAGATTTTTTTCGGGGGGAGGAATTTTTTTTTTCGCTTACTTTCGTTGGCAGCCGTTGAAGAATCTTGAGCCCAAAGCTTGTCCCGGTCATCGGCAGCTAATTTTGAAAATAGTCCCTTAACAGGTGTTAGGATGCTAATTTGCAGAATTAAGGGCCGTAACTCCTGTTTTAGGTGTCCACCTAGGAAGCCGAAAAAAAAAACCCAAAATTTAGCTATGGAACCAATACATGTGAAAATTGGACACAGACCATCCCTCTGCTAAATTGGCATGCTTTGTACCCGTCTTACACCCCCAAAAAATGGGCGTAACACACACCAATTTCTACCGCTATAGCTTCAAATGCTGCATTGCTGTGAGTTAAAACATAAGAATTCAAGACTGCATTGCTCAGCAGTGTTATTTGGCTGAAGGTAAGAAGAGTGATGAGCAGAATTCTGAACTAGCAGTGCACACCAAAGAAATGGGACACAAAATCAATTTTGATGCAATAAAACCAATTGACAGAGAACAGGCCACACATGAAAAGTGGTAAATGATGTAATTCTCATCCACTGAACTAAATAATGTTTATTTCACCTCCTGAGTCAATCTCATGTGACTTCGAACCAGCAGGACTTTTCAGAAGCTTTGACCATCCATGTTTTCACTTTGGATGAGGAGCACAAGGCTCGACACATGTGTGCTGCCCAGTCACCCTACTACCACTCTTCTCAATGATGTCTATGAACTCGAGCCTCGCAATGCATACTGAACACTTCCTAGTTTCTTGTCCATTTGAACAACCTGGGATGAAGTGATTGAAGGAAATAAGGAGCTCCACATCTTTGGAGTAGAAGCAGTTGGAAGGGGAGATGGTGTGATGAGTCGTAATTCAACACAATGAGGGAGTAGGGAGGAGGCAGAACGGGTAGGATGACTAATTTGTCACTTGCTGCTGAAAAGTTTTACATGTTGAGCAGCGCTGTAACCTAAAACACAGGAACACGCAAGAGATTGGACAGGTTAGATGCAGGAAGAATGTTCCTGATGTTGGGGAAGTCCAGAACCAGGGGTCGCAGTCTAAGGATCAGGGGTAAACCATATAGGACCGAGATGAGGAGAAACTTTTCCACCCAGAGAGTTGTGAACCTGTGGAATTCTCTACCGCAGAAAGTTGTTGAATCCAGTTTGTTGGATATATTCAAAAGGGAGTTAAATGTGGCCCCTATGGCTAAAGGGATCAGGTTGTATGGAGAGAAGGCAGGGGTGGGGTACTGAAGTTGCATGATCAGCCATGATCATATTGAATTGTGGTGCAGGCTCGATGGGTTGAATGGTCGGCTCCTGCACCGATTTTCAATGTTTCTATGTTTCTATAAGAAAAGGACACTTACTTCAAGCACTGTGGGCGGGATTTTCTACTTTGCCGTTTTTGGGGCAAAAACGGAGGCGGGGCAGGAAATTTACTGCCCGATTAACGTTAGCGAATTAATAATTAATTTTTGTCATTTTGGCTCTGCGCCAGGGCACCACGTAAACGGAGGCATTGTACTACTTTCACGGCGTAAGAACGGGATCCTCGCCAACTTCAGTGCGGGTCAGGAAGCACTCCGAGACAGGCCTTGGGAGGGGAAAAATAAAAAAAGCGAAAAAAATTCACATAAACATTGAAAAAACATTGGCAACACCCTTACAATACAAAACATCCCTGCAAACAAGTAGAAGAATAAAAACTGGAACTTATCTTTTTTTCAGTTTATCCGCCTCACCGCCACAAGCAGGGCTAGACCGCTGTATTTTCCCTGGCGATCATCGTGGGGAGCGTTTCGGGGCGTAAGGGTCGGGTGTGAGTCGAAACTCGCAGCGGTGTCACAAGGAGAGCTGTTGTACACCCGGCGCAGCTCTCCCCAGCGGTGCCTCCAAGCGCCGCCACAAAACCCGACCGGAGGATCACGACCCGGCGAAAAACAACGGAGTTCCAAAAAACAGTCGCAAATGACCCGAAAACCCAGCCAAAAATTTAACTTCTTACCTAAGCCATGCTATTTTACCACCCCCAATGCAACTGCCAAATAATGACAAGAAAATATTTTCTTTATAAAAACCCTATATTTGCATTAATTATGTAGCATAGAGCTTGTGGTAAGTTTGAGCCAATTGTTCAACACTGAGGATCATAAATGGACCTTCGCTACCACAGTCTGTGATATCATCGAAGCTGCTTGATGGAATCTGACAAAGCAAGAGAAGTTAACTCTTCGTCAGATCTCGCCTGAATTATTTGACCGGAGCTGTTGCTGACATTTACGGATGAACACCTAACATCTTCACATAGCATTCCTCCCCCTGCTATGTTAGCGGAGATGCGAGCCCATTCAAAACAAATGCCTGCGCAAAACTAGTGGATCAAGGAAGTCATGCAAGAATTAATATCGGCAACATAATGTCTATGTTATGTATGTGAACCTCACCTGTGTGTAAGACTTGCCACTAGAGGGCACACCTGTGGGAGACCTATGGGTCACCTGTGCACCCTGGGGCAAGCAGGTATAAAAGGTGATCCACCATGCTGCTGCCTCACTTTGGAGTTATATTAAAGAAACCAAGGTCACAATGGTTTGAGCTTACAACACAGTCTCGTGGAGTTAGTCCGAACTTAACAACTGGCAACGAGTTACAGGTCACGAAATTCCACGCAGAAATGGCTGCCATTGGTATTCTTGAGAGATTTGTTGAGGGTGATGATTGGGAAGCCTTCATTGAGCGTCTCGACCAGTACTTCGTGGTGAATGAGCTGGACACGGCTGAGGCGGAGACCAAGCGCAGGGCCATTCTCCTCACCGCATGTGGGTCGTCGGTATATGGCCTCCTCAAAACTCTACTGGTCCCTGACAATCCAACGGGCAAGACTTACACAGAGCTGCGTGCGCTGGCTCGAGAACACCTCCAGCCGAAGGAGAACATCTTAATGACCAGGTATCACTTTTACACGCACCATCGCTCCGAGGGCCAGAACGTGACGAGCTTTGTCGCCGACCTAAGATGCCTTGCGGGATCGGGTGAATTTGCAGGTTCTTTGGGGGAAATGTTGCGGGACTTTTCGTGCTCGGAATTGGCCACAAGGGCATCCTCTGCAAACTACTGTCTGCCGAATCCTTAGATCTGAGCAAGGCCATAACGATAGCCCGGGCCTTCACATCCATGAGCGACAACATGAAACAGCTATCTTCACCGAATCGAAGCTCACCGGCAAGTACTGTGCATAAAATAATGCCCTCAACAGGCAGAACTGTAAATAGTAGGGCCCACACGATCACAGAGGCCAGGCCTACGGTGACTCAAAGGCCACTGGGGAGTGCTAATGTGAATCCATTAACACCATGCTGCCGCTGCGGGGGCAGTCACAGAGCCCATCAATGTCGATTCAAGCACTACGTACGCAAGGGCTGTGGAACAATGGGGCACCTCCAGCGAATGTACAAGCGACCTTGGACTCACACATGGCAGAGCCAGCAGAGAGCGACCGATCCAGCGCGGATCACGCTGAACGAGCGGGAGAGGCAACTCAACCGGAGGATGAGGAGAAAGTGCATGGGGTACACATCTTCACCACCAAAAGCCCTCCGATAATGTTAAAAGTCAAACTTAACGGCATTCCAGACTCCATGGAATTGGACACGGGGGTGAGTCAATCGATTATGAGCCAGAAGGCATTTGAGAAACTGTGGAGTAACAAGGCACAGAGGCCAAAACTGAGCCCGATGCGCACTTACACCAAAGAACTCATACCTGTTATCGGCAGTGTGGTAGTGAAAGTATCATATGACGGAATGGTGCATGATTTACATCTATGGATTGTACCAGGCGATGGCACAATGCTGTTCGGCAGGAGCTGGCTTGGCAAGATCCGATGGAACTGGGACGACATCAAAGCACTGCCCTCAGTGATTGACGCCCCGTGCGCCCAGGTGCTAAACAAATTCCCGGCGTTATTTGAGCCAGGCATCGGCAACTTCACAGGCGCCAAAGTGCAGATCCATTTTGTTCCTGTGGCATGGCCCGTTCATCACAAGGCCCAAGCAGTCCCATAAGTGATGCGAGAGAAAGTCGACATCGAGCTGGACAGACTTCAACGAGAGGCAATCATATCGTCAGTCGAGTTCAATGAGTGGTCCAGTCCAATCGGCCGGTACTAAAGAGCGATGGGACGGTCAGAATCTGCGGCGATTACAAGGTAACGATCAACTGAGTCTGGTTACAGGACCAATATCCTTTTGTGTTACAAAAACACTCCGGGTCCTGAGAAGGTGCCGCATGGCGATGTGAGTGCACTGTATAGCTCCCTGCACCCTGGGGAACTTAGTAATGCGGTAAAATGCTCCAGCCCTGTCAGTCTGAGCCTCCGTGGTCATGGGGAAGCTGATAAACTGCATCCTTCTCGCTTACAGGGCCTCCGTGACCTGTCTAATGCAGCGATGGGTTGCATGGTGAGACAGACGGCAAATCTCAACCGCGGAGGCCTGAAAGGAACCGGACGCGTAGAAAGACAGTGACGCGGTGACCTTGACCTCGACTGACACTGATGTCTTGATGGAGGGCGGCATATGTGGCCTGATAAGCTTGCATATTTCATTGAACACCACCTTGTGCAGTCTCCGAAGACAGGTGTAGTCGGAGAAGTCGAGGTAAGACCTCTTTTCCTTGTACATGCGGGGTGTGTATGGTCTGGTTCTCCTCCTCATTCTTGTACGTCTTAAATTGGGGACATAATGATGTGCATCACACATTAAGCCATCTGCACTCTGCAGCATGTGCATATTAATCGATGCAGACTGAGAAATGGCTGGCCCAATTTCATTGAAAATATAAAGCGATTGATCAGAAGCAATGATTTCCTCACTAAAATACACCTAGAGTAAAACCCCAATACTCCAGAGTCTGAAAATATGTCTATTGAGATGGTCACTTCACCTGAGAAGAACTCCAGAGTCAATGCAAACTCCCCCGAAGTTGAAGCAGCCTTTTGAATGAAGCGACCTGCGATTTTACAAATGGCAGCCACACCGCTGGCGTTTGTTCAGAACAGTTCCACTTTTAATGGGCGTTTTTTTGGGTGAGCGATATTGTGGGCGATATGTGTGCAAGGTGGTGAAAGTGACGCTGGGCGATCTCCTGGGCGTTAGCTTCGTCAAATGTGCTCTTTACAGCAAAAAAAGTGGGCGGGCGGTATTATTGAATCTCGGCGTTAATTCCGTGCGGAAAGTAGCGCTGGGCGATATTATGGCCGTTGATTTCGCCCATTCTGATGATTCCGCCCAAAAAAAGTGGGCGGGCGGTATTATTTTTTCTCGCATTAAGCCTATGGGGAAAGTAATGCTTGACAATACGTTTTTTAAAAATGCCCATCAATTTCCATTTTGTGCTAAAATGGGCGATATATGGCCATTATACACCATTTCAGCGGTAAAATGGGCGTTTAATGGGCGTTAAGCATGCAAAAAAAGTAGAAGTTCTAGCCCTTTATGTTCTCCACACAACTTGCTTTCCCACCTTTATTTGTATTGGCAGCAAATTTGGCTACAATACACTCAGTCCCTTCATCCAAGTCATGTATGTAGATTATAAATAGTTGAGGCCCCAGCACTGATCCCAGAAGCACCCCACTAGTTACAATTTGCTAAGCTGAAAAAGACCCATTGATCCCAACTCTATGCTTTCTGTTAGTTAGCCAATGCTCCATCCATACTAATATATTACCCCCAATACTATGAGCTCTTATCTTTTGTAGTAACATTTTATGTGGCACCTGATTACTCATGTGGAACCAGTTTACTCATCCTCCCTGCAGTCCCTGCTCTTGTCCATAGAGGGAGCAAGAACCTTGTACCTGTTGGACAAGAGCAAGTCCTGAGGCTCTTCCATTACTACCTCCTGGATTCCCACATGAATCACTCATAGTGACACCCTCCTATCTCTGACCACAGACCAAATATGAAGTACTTAATCTAAGGGGTGTGACTGCGCCCTGGATCAAAGTGTCCAAGTAACTTTCTCCTCCCTGATGCATCGCAGTGTCCGAAGCTCAGACTCCAGCTCATCAATTCTGAGCCAAAGTTCCTCCAGCTGCAGACACCTACTGCAGAAGTGCTCGCCGTGGATCACACGGGTGTCCACCAGTTCCACATCCTATAGCTGCAGCACATCACCTGCCCTGCCATCTCTATTATATTTTATTTATCTAATTAGGTTTCACGTTTTGAAATATCGCTCAATTATCTATTTATAGTTTTTAATCTATAATCACGGCTCTTAATTTAAACCAATGCTTGTTTAAAGAAAAAGAGAAAACAAAAAGAAATGCTCACCAATCAATCACTTGCCTGTTTCCCTCAATTTCACACTTTGATTTTTGTTCCCTCTCACAGGTCCGTCTATTCCTGCTGCTGCTCCCAGCTAGCTCCTTTTATACCCGTCGCTCCTGCTCTGGTCCCGCTCTCGCCTGTTGATTTAGCACGCCACTTCCTTCCTGGAGCGCAAACGCCGAATTTTTTTCAAGGTTAGAAAACATTAGCATCTGGCTAATTTTTCCAACTTTTAAATGTTAGTGCCCCAAACGGGACGCTCCTGAATTTCTCCCCCATTGTGTTTCTAGACACCTCACTTTAGGAAGGATGTGAAGGCCTTGGTGAAGGTGTAGGAAAGATTTACAAGAATGGTTCCATGGATGAGAGACTTTAGTTACGTGGATAGACTGGAGAAGCTGGGGGTGTTGAGAGGAGATTGGTTAGAGGTGATCAAAATCACGAGGGGTCTGGACAGAGTAGATAGAGAGAAACTGTTGCCATTGGTGGAAGAGTCGAGAACCAGAGGATGCAGATTTAAGGTGATTGGCAAAAGAACCAAAGGCGAAATGAGGAAAAACAGTTTTCCACAGCGAATGGTTAGGATCTGAAAGGGTGGTGGAGGCAGATTCAATCATGGCTTTCAAAAGGGAATTGGATAAGTATCTGTTGCAGGGCTACGGGGAAAGGGCGGAGCATTGGGACTAGCTGAGGTGTTCTTGCAGAGAGCCGGCACGGTCTCGATGGGCCTAATGGACTCCTACTGTACTGCATCCATTCTATGATTCTATGATTCTATGCCAAAACCCTGGACTAACATTACAATCAGTTTCCAAGATAATATATTATATTTTGCTAATTATATATCATTATTAAATTGTATAAGTTCTCTCAGCAAGTAAACTTTTTCACAATTAGCAATTTATATTTTCTCTACTGCAACAGTGACTACACGTCAAAATTACTTCATTGGCTCTAAAGTGTTTTTGGAACATGTTGAAGTGGTGAAAGGCGCTATATAACTGTAAATTGTTTCTTTCTATTGAAGTGTAATGATGTTTGGTTGACCAGAAAAGCAACCCTTTTAACACCAGCAACCTTCCACAAACAGTGATGAAATGAATGACCGAACCGTTCTATTGATGTTGTTGGTTGTTGGCCAGGACAATGGGAGAACCCCCTTGCTGTTCGTCAATACCATAGGGTCTTTAACATCCAGCTGATTCAATGGCTCAAGTGATGGTGCAGGTCTTGAAATTATAACTTTCTGACCCAAAGGTCTTACCACTTCAATCACACTGCTGCACATATAAATAAAGAAAGATTTATATAGCACCTTTCACGACCACCGGACGTCTCAAAGCACTTTACAGCCAAAGAAATACTTTTAGAATGGAGTCACTGATGTAATACAGAATACAGAAAGCTCTGGAGACTAGAATTAGAGGGCACGATCTTAGAATAAGGGACCGCCTATTTAAAACAGAGATGAGAAGAAATTTCTTTTCTCAGAGGGTTGTAAATCTGTGGAATTCGCTGCCTCAGAGAGCTGTGGAAACTGGGACATTGAGTAAATTTAAGACAGAAATAGGCAGTTTCTTAAACGATAAGGGAATAAGGGGTTATGGGGAACGGGTGGGGAAGTGGAGCTGAGTACATGATCAGATCAGCCATGATCTTATTGAATGGCTCGAGGGGCCTTATGGCCTACTCCTGTTTCTATTTCTTATGTTCTTATCAGCAGGTCAGGCCATATCTGTCGAAGAAACATGTATCAGTTGACGTTTTATCTACAACCCTTCCTCAGAACTGAGTGTCTCTCGCCTTTTCACTTTTGTTTTAGATGTCCCCCATCTACATTAATTAGCTTTTTAAATAAAACGAAAATACATCTATAATAAACAGTTTCACGACTGGATGAAAATCTTCTGCTGGTTACCTCTCGTCAGGTGCCAACTGCTTTAGTTCTCCGTCCATTATTTTAAACAAAATGGTTTGGTGCAGTTTTGCGTGAACTTCCTCTGCTCACATTAATCAAAGTGTTTAAATGCGTGTTTGGAGGAATTTCTGTTTTATCGTCGCACATCCCAAAATGCAAGCTTCAAGCACTTCAGTCTGCAGAAATTTTCCCACGTGAGGGGAAGGTTGTGCTGTGGTATGAATACGCAAGAGGCCTAACACATGTCCCAGGTGTGGGTAAAGGACGCACTTATTTTTTACATCACCCAAAATGGCGGCTGGCGCACTTCCTGCCTGCCATATTGGGCCTTCGTTGTCCGAGCGGCGCCCGAATACGCGGATCAATTTCTAGGGCATTATCTGGTGTGGTACTGAGCCAGGTAGATCAGGATGATCACAGGTTCAGTTCCTAGTTCTGTGTTAGTTTAGCTCAATTGCTGCTGGAAAATTTACATGCGTAGATATTGGGTGAGTCCAAGATTCCCTCCCCCGATGCCACCTCGCAACCCTACCAGCCCCCTATTTGTGCTGACACTTATTGTTAAGGCTTGCATATAAGGAATGGTCACTCAGGTTAGGGATGGAAAGTTGACGGTTCTGAAACAATCTTCAGAAGAGAAGGTAAGACATTGGGAATAATAGTAAATAAATTTAAGGTAATTGGCAAATTGATGAGGAGACATTTTTTCACACAGTTATTTATGATCTGGAATGCACAGCCTGAAAGGGTGGTGGAAACAGATTCAATAATACCTTTTGAAAGACAACTGGATAAATACCTGAAAGGGTAAAAAAATTACACGGCTAAGGGACAAGGGTGTGTGACCAATAGGATAGCTCTTTCAAAGAGCTGTCACAAGTATGATAGTCCGAATGTCGGGGCAGAGGAGCGGCGAGAGAATTTAGAGGGACGTGATCGGGGCGCAGGAGAGACGTGAGTTCAGAACCCAGAAGAGGTGAGGGCCCAGGGGCAGCATGGGTCACTCCACATTACGATATGTGTGCAGGTCCGGGCAGCAGAGCTGGTCTCCAGACATCTTGGTTAATCTTTCCCACTGGATTAACATGGCCACCACACGTTAAAAAAATCCATGCACAGTTATCTTCCACCCTTCAAGATGTAGTTCGGGACATTGAATATTAGGTCCTTCATGAAACACCTGTGAACTCATCCCTTTTTGGAGTGGAAGCAAGTCATCCTCGTTTGGAGGGACCGCCTATAATAATGATGAGTCCGAATGGTCTCTTTCTGTGCTGCATGATTCTAGGAGCTACTTTCCCACCCACTCCCTTGATGCATCATGAGGAATCCCCTTCCTATTCCCTATCTGTGTAGGGAATCCTCCAAGTCTTCCCAGGGAATGAAGAATTTTTGCCTTCCTACCAGCCTATAGTTTCTCCTGAAGTCAAGGCTTCTTCAACAGCACCTCCCAAACCCGCAACCTCCACCACCTAGAAGGCGCATGGGAACACCATCACCTCCAAGTTCCCCTCCATGGCACACACCATCCTGACTTGGAAATATATCGTCATTCCTTCATCGTCGTTGGGTCAATGTCCTGTAACTCCCTTCCTAACAGCACTGTGGGAGTCATCATCATCATAGGCAGTCCCTCGGAATCAAGGAAGACTTGCTTCCACTCTTAGCATGAGTTCTTAGGTGGCTCTACAGTCCAATACGAGAACCACAGTCTCCGTCACAGGTGGGACAGATAGTCGTTGAGTGAAAGGGTGGGCAGGGAGCCTGTTTTGCTGCACGTTCCTTCCGCTGCCTGCCCTTGAAATCTGCAAGCTCTCGGCGATGATACTCGAGGAGCTCAGAGCCCTCCTGAATGCACTTCCTCCATTTAGAGCGGTCTTTGGCCAGGGACTCCCAGATGTCAGTGGGGATGTCGCACTTTATCAGGGAGGCTTTGAGGGTGTCCTTGTAATGTTTCCTCTGCCTGCCTTTGGCTCGTTTGCCATGGACGAGTTCCGAGCAGAGCGCTCGCTTTGGGAGTCTCGTGTCTGGCATGCAAACTATGTGGCCTGCCCAGCGGAGCTGATCAAGTGTGGTCAATGCTTCAATGCTGGGGTTGTTGGCCTGGACAAGGACGCTAATGCTTGTGCATCTCTCCTCCCAGGAGATTTGCAGGATCTTGCGGAGACATCGCTGGTGGTATTTCTCCAGCGACTTGAGGTGTCTACTCTACATGGTCCACGTCTCTGAGCCATACAAGAGGGCGGGTATTTGACCACGGGGACTGCAGCGGTTCAAGAAGGTGGTTCACCACCACCTTCTCAAGGGCAATTAGGGATGGGCAATAAATGCTGGCCTCGCCAGCGACGCCCACATCCCGGAATGAATAATTAAAAAAAAAGATTACCGTATGCTGTTTTACACAGAGTCTGTTTTGAGACATTTAGAGTCACTGATTTCCCAGCTCCTGCTGTGTTTCAATTGCACTGCTGGCTTTAGTTATTTATTTTAACAATCTCCCACCATGCGTTGGCATCCCTGTTAATTCCTGATGAATAACCTTGATAACCAGTTTCATTGTAGTGTTTCTGATTCAAATGCAGCTGGATTTTGTTATTTTATATGGCATTTTCAATGACTAATGCAAGTGCTTATTGGTCCTAAATGAGCTGTTGACACTTTGCCCCAAAAAACCTCTTGATACTGGCATCGACACTAACCTGAATATTATTCCTAAAGGTGCATTGTGAGTGTTCTTGATAAAGCTTTCTTGCTAGAAACAGAAAGGCTTGCTGTTCTTGGATTTTATCCCCAGCTGGGTTGATCTCAGGGACACAGCAATAATGAGAAAGGACCCTTGCAGTCGATCCAGTGGGTCCCAGTGTCTAGCAATTACCACATCCCATCAGTCATTTTTGTCAGCTATGGCTCACCTCTGAGTCAGAAGATCGTGGGTTCAGGTCTCACTCCAGAGCCTTGAGCACAAAATCTAGGCTGACACTCTAATTCAGTGCTGAGGGAGTGCTGCACCATCACGGGTGCCGTCTGCCCTCTCTGATGGACATAACGGATACCATGGCACAATTTTGAAGAATGGCAGGGAAGTTCTTCCCAGTGTACAATAATTATCCCTCGACCAACATCAATAAAACAGCTGATCTGGTCATTAGCACATTGCTGTTTGTGGGCCCATACAGCAGTGCCTGGTCTCCAGTCTTGGACCCCTTGCCACTGGATCAAGACCTCACCCAGCTAAGCCCGTGTGGTAACCGGCGTGCAACGACCACCCCATATTAAAAGAACTCACGCACAGGCATCTTCCACTCCGTTAACATGAAGTTTCAGGAGCTGAAAAGTCAGGACCCTCATGGACAACCCCAACAGCGGCAGGCTGGCACGCCGCACCGCCATAATTGCCTGGGAGCTTAGGCGCTTTGATATCGACATCGCCGCCCTTAGCGAGATCCGGCGGGCAGGGGAAGGCCAACTCAAGGAACAAGGTGGAGGTTACTCCTTCTTCTGGAAAGGGAAACCAGAAGAAGAACGCCGCCTCCACGGAGTCGGCTTCGCCATCAAAAACGAGCTGGTTGACCGCCTCAAAGACTTCCCCTGCGGGGCTAACGAACGGCTCATGACCCTTCGACTCACCCTATCCCGGAACCAGTGCGCCACTCTGTCCCACCTGTGACAGAGTCTGTGGCTCTCGTATTGGACTGTTCTGCCACCAAAGAACTCACTTCAGGAGTGGAAGCAAGTCTTCCTCAATTCCGAGGGACTGCTTGTGATGATGATGTTTGTGGGAGCTTGCTGTGCGCAAATTGGCTGCCGGGATTCCTACATTTCAACAGCGACTACACTTCAAAAGTACTTCATTGGCTGTAAATTGGTTTGGGACATCCGGTGGTCGTGAAAAGCGCTATATAAATGAGTGTATTTCTTTCTTTTATCCAACTGTCTTTTGGACGTTGATACCCACTGCCCCTCTGCTTTCTTGAGCAGTGCACTCCATATATCAACCACTCTGCAATAACTAGTTGAATGTAAGCGGGCTTTTCACCAAGCCTTTCCTAATTATGAGGTATAGGTACTACAATTTGCCAGTGCCACAGGCCATTAACCTGAAATATTAACTCTGTTTTTCTCTTCACAGCTTCTGCCTGAACTGTTCAGTATTTTCCAGCAATATCTGCATTTATTTCCAATTTCCAGCATTCGCAGTATTTGAATTTTTGAAGCATTATGGAATACCTTTTGGGGTTAAGTTGGTCTTTTTTATAGTCCTATTAGTGCCTCCAGAGAGCACTAATGGGGCGCAACGAGCTTATCGCCCGGGAGTAGGTCGATAGCGCCTCCAGGGAAATTGCCCCGGCGGTTTGTAGAGCGATGTGCCATTCGGGCCACGCCCCACGATTTGTGTCCCAGGCAGGCACACGCACAGCGCTGATGTCATCGCCGTGCACACCGACTCCTCCCTGGCCCAACGCCAACCCCTTTGTGCCCCGCGGGCGCCGTGAATGACGTAGCCGATGTTACCGCCAACTTTGTGGGTAGCGGAGCCAGCAGATATCCACCACCTTAAAGGGGAGGCCTTTTGCGCCGTGGACCGCCATATTTTTCTGTTGGCCCGACAATGGCGGCCCTCGCCTTGACCAGGCCGCCATCATGCAGCCCGACACTCCATTTTGGGTGCTGGGGATGTTGGCCCGGTCGAGGGTGTCCCTGGTGGCCCATTGTTGATCACCAACGGGACTGCAGAGTGCGCAGCGGCATTCCTGTTTAATTGAAGGGGAGGGGCATTCTATCGCATCAGCGCTTTGCGAAGCATCGGCTGGGCTCTGGAGCGCGGTACTGGACTCAGATAGCACTCTGTCTCCTTTGAGGGGCCGAAGGGCTGAATTCTGCACTAGGGGCAGAAGACCTGGGCGGGGCGATAAATGTCCCGGCCCCAGAACCGGGTGCGGAGCAATTTTGCCCTCTTTGATCTTCTAATGATTTTTCACATAACCAACTGAACTCACCTTTGTCATGTAAAGAGCATTCTACACCTGTTCTACACCAGGCCAACATCCCCAGCATCGAAGCACTGACCATACTCGACCAGCTCCGTTGAGCGGGCCACATTGTTCGCATGCCTGACACTAGACTCCCAAAGCAAGCACTCTACTCGGAACTCCTACACGGCAAGGGAGCCCCAGGTGGGCAGAGGAAACATTACAAGGACACCCTCAAAGCCTCCTTACTAAAATGCAACAACCCCACCGACACCTGGCAGTCTCTGGTCAAACACCGCTCTAAGTGGAGGAGGAGCATGTGGGAGGGCGCTGAGCACCTCGAGTCTCGTCGCCAAGAGCATGCAGAAACCGAGCATAGGCAGCGGAAGGAGCGTGAAGCAAACCAGACTCCCCACCCACCCTTTCCTTCAACCACCGTCTGTCCCATCTGTGACAGAGACTGTAATTCCTGTATTGGACTGTTCTGTCACCTTAGAGTGGAAGCAAGTCTTCCTCGATTTCGAGGGATTGCCTATGATGATGATGACACCTGTCCCATGGATTTTTGTATCTATTTAATGACAAGCCATTATGCTCATTAGCTGCCCCTTTGTACAACCAGTTATTATATATTGGTCTGTTCTCTCTTCCATTTTACCTTCTTTAAATCAGACTTTCAAAATGGCTTCTCCTCCTGATCAAGTTCTGATGAAGAGCCACACCAGAATGTTAACCTGACTATCTCTTTCTGAATTTAAAAAAGTGTGTTTCCAACACATTCAGTGTTTATTTATTGATTTCCAGCATTCACGTTTCTTAATCTCCACAATTGATGATGGCATTTCTATCAAGCAACTATTGAGTATAAACTTAGCAGAGATCGTTGAGTAAGTATTCAATTATTTCCCAAAACTAGGTTCCAAAAGTGGGGTTGTCTATTAGACATAAAAACATATTGGCCTGGAAATCCCGGCCTCCCCGGATCCGTACGGAGTGTGTACAGACCTGGGAAGGCATGGCACAATGTGCATGCGCTGAAAACCGGTTTTTCTGATCTGTCAAGCTGGAGCTGGAGCTTGACAGATTCAACGCATATCAGGTGCGAAGACATTTGCAAGGGCAAGATTGTGGGATTTACCCATATCTTGCCCAGCAACTGTCCTCAAAACTCTTGCGCCTGATAGCCTACTTTTACAGGCGTAAGAGTTTTAAAACATACAAAATTTTAACAAAATTAAATTTAAAAAACACATTTTATTTTTAAAAACCCTGCCTACTACGTTAAATGTATTTATTAACTTTAATTTCAATTAATTTTAATTATGTGAGATGTGTTTTTTATTTTTTGTTATGGTGTTTAGTGTGTTTGTTTTTCTTTTCTCATTAATAGCAATGAGAACTCGTAGATATGGAGTTACCATTGCTATTAATGAGAAAGCTGTGGAATACTGTACCTGATTGGTTGAGCAGTCACACGTGACTGCACCTTCTGCGTGGGAAGCTGGAGGACGGGAGCGCGCTTCGCAGCACGGGAAGAGGGGGCCTCCCCACCGGAATCCCACGCTCCTCCCGGACCACCAGGTAAATTCGTATTAATTTTCAGGTTGGAGGCATCCGCCCGCGGGAAGCCTCCGACCGCAATTTCTGGGCCATTATATTTGAAGATTTACAATAATTGCATATCTTTCACTGATTAATAACAGGGCTTTAGTTATATTATTATAAAGATTAACTTTCCTAGTTTGTTTCTAATTGTTTTAAAAGCCTTTTTTTTGACCTGACATTGGAGAGATCTGATCTGTACTGATGTCGCTATGTATCCTGAAGACCAAAAAGCATGAAAATCAATAGATGATACCTTGTTACCAGGTACATGAGATGCATCATTAGACTTTGGTGTCAATGAATTGTGCAATGATTTTTAATGGACACGACCACTATCTTTTCCGACAATTGTGGATTTTTAAAAAAAATCGTTGAACAAAAAGCATTTGTTTCCCTCAGGGGCTGGGACAACCTCCTCATGATTCTGTAATTGTTTCTAGGACAACAACCCTGCTATAATTTTTCATCTTTTGTGAGTAAAAATGATGGTCTAATGCAATCTATAAATTGCTTCTGGGACCGAAAATCAAACCTAACTCAGATATAGGGATTGAAGGTCTTTACTCTCTGATGGCCGTTGATGGTACAAAATGAAATTTGTCGCGTCTCAATCCGATTCCCAGTCGACATGGACCTGCAGCACGGAAATGCCCTTGGAATTTGTCACACACATTTGGCAGCCTCACGCCAGGGAGGTCAAAATGATAGTTTGAACAAGAACAATAGTGCTTGCCTGGTTCAGTAAGTAGCAATAATAATAACCATAACCTCTGCCCGTATTTGGCTCCCCGTCCAGCCCACCTCCCCCCCAATCTTATGTAATATTTTTCTCTCTGTCTCCAATGGCAGCTGGTCATTATCCCACCATTCACACCCTATCCAGACTAACCTTTTTCTAACTTCTGACATTACCATTTCAAGTCGGCCCATCGTCCCTTTTATCTCTCTAATCTCTCCTGTCTTCCCTCATCATTATAAGCGGTCCCTCGTATCGAGGATGACTTACTTCCACGCCAATAAAGGGATGAGTTCACAGGTGGTTCAATGAAGGACCTAATATTCCAGGTCCCGAACTACATCTTAAAGGATGGAAGATGCCTGTGCGTGGATTTTTTTTAACATGTGGTGGCCATTGCACACCAGCCACCACACGGGCTTGACAGAGCTAGGTCTTGGTCCAATGGCAAGGGTTAACCAAGATGACTGGAGACCAGCTCTGCTGTATGGACATAGTGCGCACACATATCGCAGTATAGGCTGGCCCGTGCAGCCCTAGGGCACATATTCAGCCTTTAGATGAAGTACGTGGATGAAGTTTAGTTTTATAGATGCATGCAAATAAAACCACTACATAGCAGCAAAAGGTTGTGACTGTTATGGGATGAGTGGGACATTTTGGACAGCCAGGTAAAGACAAAACTTTTATTTTTGGACACATTCCTATTCACCCTATCACAGACCTTCCCTTTTGTTCTTTCCTTCCCTCCCTTTTTCAGTGCTCCTTAAGAATGTTTTCTTTTCGAACATTTGCCAGTTCTGACGAAGGGTCATCGACCTGAAACGTTAACTCTGTGTTTCTCTCCACAGATGCTGCCTGACCCGCTGAGATTTTGAGCATCTTCCGTTTTTATTTCAGAATCCAGCATCCGCAGTATTTTGCTTTTGTTTCAGTAGGTAGCACTTGTGCATCTGTGTCAGAAATTCCCACTTTAGAAATTCACACAGAAATTCATGTCCCACTCTAGGATCTGAGCACATAGTCCGTGGCAAAGAGAGAAAGAACGACTTGCATTTATATAGCACCTTTCATGGCCACTGGACGTGCCAAAATGCTTAAAGTCAATTCAGTACTTTTGAAGTCAAAACAGAAAATGATGGAAATACTAAGCGAGAGAAACAGAATCAACGTTTCATGTCAGAACGCCCCACCTGAGGGCCAACTGAATTTCCATTCCTTTCTCTCCACAGATACTGCCTGACCTGATGAGTATTTCCAGCATTTTCTGTTTTTATTTCCGATTTCCAGCATCTGCAGTATTTTGCTCAAGTACTTTTGAAATGTGGTCACTGTGGTAATGTAGGAAATGCAGCAACCAAATTGTGTACAGCAAGGTTCCACGAATAGGAATGAGAAAATGACTAAATTGTTTGTTTTTAGGTGTAAGTTTGAGGGATAAATGTTGACTAGGGTGCCGGGTCAACTCCTCTGCTCTTCATCGATTAATACATGAGAGCTTTGTGGATAGCACATGTCAGGAGATGGTCACCCCACAGCTTAAGAGTGTGCAGGCAGAGAGGGAATGAGAGATCACCAAACAGACAAGGAGGACCAGGCAGGTAGGGCAGGAGTCCCCTGTGTGCACCTCACTTGCTAACCAGTTTTCAATTCTGGATACTGGTGAGGGCGATGGTTTCTCTGGGAAGTGCAGCCAGAGCCAAGTCCATGGTGCCACGGGTGGCTCAGCTTCACAGGTGGGAAGGAAGAAGATTGGAAAAGCAATAGTGGTAGGGGATTCGATAGTTAGGGGAACAGACAGACACTTCTACGGCCGCTGACGTGACTCCATTATGGTATTTTGCCTCCCTAGTGCCAGGGACAAGGAATGGCTGCAGTACATTCTGAGGAGGGAGGGTGAACAGCCAGTGGTCATGGTCCATATCGGGACCAATGACATAGGTGGAAAGAGGGATGAAGTCCTGCATGCAGATTTTAGGGAGCTAGGAAATAGATCAAAAAGCAGGACCTCAAAGGTAATAATCTCTCGGTGCCACGAGCTAGTGATTACAGAAATAGGAGGATAGAGCAGATGAATGTGTGGCTGGAGAGATGGTGCAGGAGGGAGGGCTTTAGATTCCTGAAGCATTGGGACCATTTCTGAAGGTGGGACCTGTATAAGACGGACAGTAACACCTCAACAGGGCCGGGATCAATATACTCGCGTGGGGGTGTGGGGGGGCGGTGGTTGCTAGTGCTATTTGGGAGGGTTTAAACTAGCTTGGCAGGGGGATGGTAACCTGAGAGTAAATTCAGAAGGGAGAGAAACAAAGCTGGAAATGGAAGGCAGATGAAACAATGGTGAGAAAATAGACAACAAGGGACTTTGGCAGTGCTAAATGATATGTACTTCAATGTAAGGAGTCGAGGGAATAAGGCTGATGAACTGAGGGCACAGCTATACACTTGGAAGTATGATATTATAGCTATTACTGAGACATAGCTGAAAGAAAGGCAGGAATGGCAGCTCAACATTCCTGGTTACAGGGTTTTCAGATGAAATAGAGAAGGGGATAAAAAAGGAATTGGGGGCGGTGTTGTGATAGAGATTAGAGAAACAATTACAGCTGTGAGGATGAATGATATGTTAGAAGAATCATCAAATGAGGCCATATGGGTTGAAATGCAGAACAAAAAGGAGCAATCACACTGTTGGGGATGTACTATAGTCAGAGAGAGATAGAAGAGCAAATATGTGCACATTTCTGAGAAGGGAAATAACAGTAGCGCAGTAATAGGAACAGTGGGGGATTTCAATTACCCTAATATTAACAGGGAGCAGAATTCTTAAAATGCATTCAGGAGAACATTTTTAACCAGTATGTAACAAGCCCAACAAGAGAGGGGCAGTTCTCGACTTTGTTTTGGGAAACGAAACTGGACAGGTGGAAGAGGTATCTGTGGGAGAGCGGTTTGGTGCTAGTGATCATAATTCAGTTAGACTTAGGGTAGTTATGGAAAAAGACAAAGATAGACCAGAAATAAAATTTCTCATATGGGGAAAAGCCAATTTTACTAAACTGAGATCTGATTTAGCCAACGTGGACTGGAAACAGCTACTTGAAAGTAAATCTGTGTCAGAGCAGTGGGAGGCATTCAAGGAGGAGATCCAGAGAGTTCAGAGCAAGTATGTTCCCTTAAAGAAAAAGAGTCAGATTGACAAATCTAGAGCCCCCGAGATGTCAAGAGGCATATAGGATAGGATAAAGAAAAAAAGGGAGGCTTATGACAGATACCGAGGGCTCAATACTGCAGAAACCCTAGTGGAATATAGAAAGTGCAAGGGTGAAATTATAAAGGAAATTAGGAAAGCAAAGAGAGTGCTTGAAAACATTTTAGCAAGTAAAATGAAGGAAAACCTAATGATGTTTTATAAATACATTAAGAGCAAGAGGATAACTAAAGAAAGAGTAGGGCCTATTAGGGATCTTAAAAGTAAGCTGTGTGTGGAAGCGGAAGATTGAGGTATGGATGTTAATGAATACTTTGTGTCTGTTTCACAAAAGAGAGAAACTTTGCAGACATTGCAATCAGGAAGGAGGAGTGTGAAATAGTTGATAAAATAAACATAATGAGAGAGGAAGTCTTTGAAAGTGGATAAATCCTCAGGCCTGGATGAAATGTATCCCAGGCTGTTAAGAGAAGCAAGAAAGGAAATAGCAGAGACTCTGACCAATCCTCTCTGGCTGCAGGTGTGATGCCAGAGGATTGGAGGACTGCTAACATTGTACCATTGTTTAAAAAGGGAGAAAGGGATAGACCGAGTAATTAGAGGCCAATCAGTCTAACCTCAGTGGTGGGAAAATTATTAGAAAAAAATTCTGTGGGACAAGATAAATCTTAAGTTAGAAAGACACGGATTAATGAAGGATAGTCAGCATGGATTTTGTAAGCGAAGGTCGTGTCTGACTAATTTGATTTAATTTTTGAGGAGGTAACAGAAAGGGTCAATGAGGGTAGCACGTTTGTCATGTGTAACTGGATTTTAGCAAGGTTTTTGATAAAGTCCCACAAGGCAGACTGGTCACGAAAGTAAAAGCCCATGGGATCCAAGGTAAAGTAGCAAGTGGGATCCAAATTTGGCTCAGAGGCAGGAAGCAAAGGGTAATGGTCGATGGTGTTTGTATGACTGGCAAGCTGTTTCCAGAGGGGTCCTGCAGGACTCAATACTAGGACCCTTGCATTTTGTGGTATATATCAATTATTTAGATGAAATTAGGGATTTTGATTAAGAAATTTGCAGATGATACAAAAATTGGTCATGTGGTTGATAATGAAGAAAAAAGCTGTAGACTGCAGAAAGATATCAATGGACTGGTCAGGTGGGCAGAACAGTGGCAAATAGAATTCAAACTGGAGAAGTGTGAGCTAATGCATTTGGTGGGGGGCTAACAAGGCAAGGGAATACACATTAAATGGTAGGACACTGAGAAGTGTAGAGGAAAAGAGAACCTTGGTGTGCATGTCCACAGATCCCTGAAGGTAGCAGGACAGATAGATAAGGTAGTTAAGAAGGCATATGGGACACTTGCCTTTATTAGCCGATGCATAGAAATTAAGAACAGGAAGGTTATGCTTGAACTATATAAAACATTAGTTAGGCCACAGCTAGAGTACCGCATACAGTTCTGGTCACCACATTACAAGAAAGATGTGATTGCACTAAAGAGGGTACAGAAAAGATATACGAGGATGTAGCCTGGACTGGAGAATTTTAGCTATGAGGAAAGCCTGGATAGGTTGGGCTTGTTTTCTTTGGAACAAGGATGCTAAGGGAAGACCTAATTGAGTTGTATAAAATTATGAGCGGCCTAGATAGAGTGGATAGGAAGGATCTATTTCCCTTAGCAGAGGGGTCAAAATCCAGGGAGCATAGATTTGAAGTAATTGGTAAGAGGTTTAGAGAGGATTGGAGGAGAAATATTTTCACCCAGAGGGTGGTGGGGGTCTGGAACTCACTGCCTGAAAGGGTGGTAGAGGCAGAAATCCTCATCGTATTTAAAAAGTACTTGGATGTGCACTTAAAGTGCCGTAGCCCACAGGGCTGCAGACCAAGTGCTGGAAAGTGAGATTAGGCTGGATAGCACTTTGTTGGCTGACATGGATACGATGGGCCTTCTCTGCTGTAAATTTCTATGATTCTGTAATTCTATGTTCTTTCTCGCCCACCTGAGAAGGCAGATGGGACCTCGGTTTAATATCTCATTCGAAAGACGGTCCCTCCGAAAGTGCGGCACTTAGCACTCTACTGAAGTGCCAGCCTAGATTACGCACTCAAGTCTCTGGAGTAAAGCTTGAAACCATGAACTTCTGACTCGGAGGGGAGAGTACTACCACTGAGCCAAGGCTAACAACATACACTACTGCAGTAATGAGGGAGTGCTATAATTTTGGAGGCACTGCTTTTGGATGAAAGGTTAAACCTCAGCCCTATTTGCCTGTTTTGGTGGCTATAAAAGAGTCTGTAGCAATATTCAAAGAAGAGCAGGGTATTTCTGGTCAACACTTTCAGCATCCAAAACACCCAAAATAATTTAATGATCATTCATCTCTTTTAATGTTTGCAAATTTGCCTACAGGTCAAAGAGTAATTAATTGGAGATGAAGCACTTTGGCACATCCTGGAGACATGACAAGGTGCAATGTAAATTCAAGTTCCTTCTGTTAGACTAATGCACACTGTTGTTTGGTCAGATTGGCTCAGTTGGTGGTACTCTTGCTTTCAGAGGCTTGTAGGTTAAACTCCCAACCTTGATCCTTTTCATCACAAAGACAACAAATCCAACAATATAAGATAACTTTCAGCAATTTCCAGGGGCTCAGGACTGTAGGGTTGTTCTAACCTCCTTCAGTGGCATGTCCTTTGGCTTGATGGGAACAAGCAAATCTTTCAGGGTTTCATACACTTCGGGGTCTGCTTCAGTCAAGAAAATAGTCAGTTTCCTTTCTAAAACCTCCCGGTTATGGTTTACATCATCGGGAACATTGACGATACTATTCATGGTGAAAAACTTTTCTAGCCGCTCCACATACGCTCTGAAAGTCTCTCGGTCACGATGGAACTCACCCAGTGCCCTATTATTCCCATAAGTGCGGCCATCTGGACTCTGGCAACATCAACATTTTAGCCACACGTGCTCGAAGCTTTTCTGCAAAACAAAGAACCTTTAACAGTTTCTCCATCGGTGAGCAGGATTATTCTCCAACAGAAATTTCAGTTAGGGAATCCGAAAATTGCATCCTCATCGTCAATCTGTGATATTTTGAGACACAGTAAACTCACAGATTTGCACATCATGGCTCCCAGGTCGAACTCTGCACAGCACATGGCTTTATTGTTATTATATGACTGGTCCACTAGGTGGCTCTACAACAGTTTTTCTTGGGGCAGAGAAGGCTATGATGGGAGATTTGATCGAGGTGTTTAAAATCATGAAGGACTTAGATAGAGTAAATAAAGAGAAGCAGTTTCCAATGGCTGAAGCATCGATAACCAGAGGGCACAGATTTAAGGTGATTGGCAAAAGAACCAGAGACGACATGAGGGAAAAAAAATGTATGCAACGAGTGATTAGAATTTGGAATGCACTGCCTGATAGGGTGGTGGATACAGATTCAGTAGTAACCTTCAAAAGGGAATTGGATAAATACTTGAAGGAGAAAAAATTGCAGAGCTATGGGGAAAGAGCAGGGCAGCGGTACTAACTGGATTGCTCTTTGAAAAGAGCCAGTGCAGACTCAATGGGTCGAACGGCCTCCTTCTGTGTTGTACCATTCTATGATTCTAATATAGTAAAGCGGGTAGCACTTTGTTGCAGATGCCTCATTAAGACAAAATGTTACGAATGCAAGTTGTTGTTAAATCAAGCACTCGGCCAAAAATGTGAAAACTCGCCTGAACACCCATCAAGATAACTGACCCAGAGTGTAGGAAACTGAAAAGAATGATTGTGTCCGTGTTATTTGAAAGATTAAGAATGTAAGACAACATATTTTATAGGAAACAAAGCTCTTTTAAATTTTAAATCATATACAGCAAAACCATGAATGTCATAATAAAACCCAACTTTCAGAATAGAGTTGGCAGCTCTGGGGAAAGACAGACTCCCCGAGCATGCAGTCGATACAGAAAAGCAGCAAAGTGTTCAGCCACTAATATTGATTCTAAAAGATAAATGGCATTGGCATGAAACAAATGACCTTTTCAATCTTATTACAAATTAGATGAAGCTTTGGACAATTCAGTAACGTGGATAGACTGGAGAAGCTGGGGTTGTTCTCCTTGGAGCAGAGAAGTTGAGAGGAGATTTGATAGAGGTATTCAAAATCATGAGGGGTCTGGACAGGGTAGATGGAGATAAACTGTTTCCATTGGCGAAAGGTTTGAGAACCAGAGGGCACAGATTTAAGGTGATTGGCAGAAGGACCAAAGGCGACATGAGGGAAAACTTTTTTACACTGCGAGTGGTTAGGATCTGGAATGCAATGCCTGAAAGGAAGGTGGAGACAGATTTCAATCGTGGCTTTCAAAAGGGAGTTTAATAAGTAACTGAGAAAAATTTTGCAGGACTACAGGGATCAATTGGAATTGAAGAGGTGTCTTCATCAGGACATTCCTTGTTTGTGACCAATTGGTGGAAAACAGAGAGCTACTGCAATGGGGCCTGTCCTTTCTCACCCTCTCTTGGTGACAAAATACATGCAGCAGACTCGACATCGCCAAAGGAACGCTCCACTGCATTATGTGCCCAATGTAAGACGTGACAGATAGATGAGGAGGATCAGACGTTACAAGGAGAAGCATTCTTACTTCAACTTGCCCGACACCACCTACCTTCAGAGATTGCACTTCCACAAAGAGGTTATCACCGAAGTGTGCCAGCTGATAAGGGCAGATCTGCAGCCTGCCAGCACCATCTGTACTGCACTGTCCATTGAGACCAAAGTCACTGCAGCACTGTCGTTCTACGCCTCTGGTTCTTTTCAGGCCACAGCTGGCAACATTTGCAGACTTTCTCAGCATGCCACACATCACTGCATTAGACAAGTCACAGAAGTCCTGTACACAAGCAAGACGGATTTGATCAGCTTCCCTATGACCAGGGAGGCACAGAGTGAGAGGGCTCTAGGTTTCTCCAGAATTGCAAACTTCCCCAAGGTGCAGAGAGCAATAGACTGTACACACATCGCGATGTGGGCACCTTTTCAGGACGCTGAGGTTTTCAGGAACCATAAGCGATTCCACTCCCTGAATGTCCAACTAGTTGTCGACCACCAGCAAATTATACTGGCAGTGAATGCTCAATTTCCGGGCAGCATCCATGATGCTCACATCCTGTGTGAGAGCACTGTATCTGACTTGTTTAACAATGAGCCACAGGTCAATGCTGGATGCTTGGTGACAATGGATATGGCCTCGCCACCTGGCTGATGAACCCCTGCGTGACACCCACACCAAGGCTGAGAGGTGATAAACGAGAGCCACAGAGTAACTCGCAATATCATGGAGAAAACCATTGGAGTGCTGAAGCAGCGCTTTAGAAGCCTGGACCTCTCAGGAGACGAACTCCCTGAGCAGGTAGCTCAATTCGTGGTGGTGTGCTCTATGCTACACAATTTGGCTATCAGGAGGGGACAAGGATTGCCTGAAGAGTCTGACAGTCCACCTCACCAGAGAGAGGAAGAGGAGGATGAGGAGGCGAACGCTGACATCGGCCCAGACAATCAGGCTGACGTTGAAGCCATGCTCCCACCCCCAGTAGACCACATGAAAGGGTGCATGGTGGCATGATAGCTGCAAGAGCCTTACATCAGGAGCTCATCAATGATCGCTTTGCCTGAAAGATCGTTGGTGTTATTTACAAGGCTAACACACTGCTGGATGTACAGGTCATACACCAATGGTGGGCATCACCTTGGTGACAGTTAAAGTTTAAGTTGATTGAAGTTAAGTGTGATTATACTCTTTGATGTTAAGGAATCACCTGCGTGTAATGGTGCAACTAGCTGAGCCAATGTGCTCCAAAGTTTTGTTAAATAAAAGACATTTAAACTGGACATTATTCTGAAAACATCAGTATTTCTGTACAAACCAAACCTTTCCACCACTGCCGCCCCCCGCCCCCAACCCCCCCCTCCCCCGTACCCCCTGCTTCTCCTCCCAACCTCTACCCCTTCCCCTTCCCCTCCTGACTCCAAGTCATCTGGCCGAGGAGATCCTCAGGTGATGCTTTATTGGGGAGGAGGAGGGGTGACACCGAAGCGCTGCTTAGACAGATACGGGAGAGGATGATCCCAAGATGGGAACGTGCTCCGAGCCAGAAGCAAGATGTTGCTGCTGGCTCTCATGTGTGGTGGACAATGGGGGTGTGTCACCTTGGGGTGCAGTGCGGTGCTCTGGGACCAGTGGGAGCCCTCTGCCACCAGTGTTCCTGGCTACCAGCTTCAGGGCCTCCTCCATCGCTTCCATGTTATATCTTATTTGTTGGACAAAAATCGGTGACAACTATGTACTTGGTGCTTAGTAGGCTTTTTGTTACTGGTGAATCTCTGTCATGCCTCCCACAACAGCCAGATAAACACACACCACAGCCACACATGCTTTCAGTGCCTCTGAGCTCCCTCTCTCTCTGTCTCTACTTCTGAGCATGTCATGATGACTCTTGACCTCCTGAATCATGGAAATAGAGCGTTGCCATGCCATTGCTAAGGATGGCTACACTTTATGGCAGAAGGTCAAAAAAATTTAACACTACCGCCCATTTGATATCGCTAGCAGTAACGCCCATTTTCAAAAATGGAAACTAGGTGTTTTGAGAATAGGCGAGAAGCCAGCGATCTGAAAAGCCTTTTTTAAAACCCATGCCAGAAATAATGCCCATTTTTGGGCGATTAGCACAAAAGTGGAGCTTCTAGCCCCTTGTCTCTGTAGTCCAGGAGCTTGGTGCTGGGTTTGAGATCCTGGTTTTCAAACACTCTCTTCCTCAGGTGACCAAAGGTTGCACTGGCATACAGTGGGTTCTGGAGGTATGGAAAGTGGTCCACATTATCCAAAGCCTTGTCGTGGATCTTGCAGTAACCTGGAGGTGCATCACCCAATTTGTATCCCAATGAGGGAAATGCCATTATATTTACCACAATATCCTACACACAGCTTCTTAGATCCAGATCAGTCTGGATTTGTTTTAATTCACTCTCGGAAATGTGAGCATTGCTGTCAAGTCCAGCATTTTTTGCACATCCCGAATTGCCCTCGAGTGGCTTGCCAGGCCATTTCAGAGGGCAGTTAAGCTTCAACCACATTTCTGTGGGTCTGGAGTCACATATGGGCAAGTTCGGGTCAGGACAGCAGATTTCCTTCCCGAAAGGACATTAGTGAACTAGTTGGGCTTTTACGACAATCCGGTAGCTTCATGGTCACATTGCTGATACTAGCTTTTTAATTCCACATTTATTTTACTGAATTTAAATTCCCCAGCTGCTGTGGTGCGATTTGAACTCTTGTCTCTGGATTATTACTCCAGGTCTCTGGATTACTTGTCCAGTAATATTGTCACTATGCTCCCAATCCGGGGATTCATTTAATTGGATGAAGCTGCCAGCAGGTGGAGGAATCTGGAGATCCTCTTGTCCTCATTGAAAAATGTTGAGACACCCACTACAAAATATAACAACTAATACCAAAGGTATTTAATTTATTTCTTCCTATCTCAGGCCAATGTGTTATCCCTTAACCTGTCAGACTTGGCTCAGTAGCAGTGTCAGAAGGTTCTGCATCCAAGCCCTGCTCGAGACAATTGACATATAGTGTAGGCTGACACTCCAGTGCAGTGCTGAGGGAGTGCTTCACTGTTGGAGGATCTTTTGGATGAGATGTTACATAAGAACATAAGAAATAGCAGCAGGAGTAGGCCATTTTGCACCTCGAGCCTGCTCTGCCATTCAATAAGATCATGGCTGAACTGATCTTGGCCTTTACTCCGCTTCCCCGTCCGTTCCCCATAATCCTTGACTCTCTTATCATTCAAAAATCTGTCTCTCTCCACCTTAAATATATTCAATGATCCAGCCTCCACAGCTCTCTGGGGAAGAGAATTCCAAAGATTTATAACCATCTGAGAGAAGAAATTCCTCCTCATTTCTACTGAACCTCGACCCTGTCTGCTCTCTCAGGCAGACTTTTAAAGATCCCATGATCCTATTGAAAGAAGAGCAAGTGAGTTTTCCGAGTGTTCTGGAGAATGTTTATCCCTTAACCAACATCACCAAAACACTTTGTCTGGCCTTTTCTCTCATTGGGATCTTGCTGTGTGCAAATTGGCTGCTGTTTCCCGACATTACAACATTGACTGTACAGGTTGAACCTCTCTGGTCCGGCACCCTTGGGACCTGACTGGTGCCGAACCCCAGGGAATTTCCTAAACCATGGGAGGTCAGTATATGAACGTACCGATAGACCCTACATAAGCATACGCCTAGCTTAGGCTTACCGGTATCGGTAGAGTGTTGTTCACCGCTTTCCTGAGCTAACTTTAACATTCTTTTCATTTATATCTGTCCACTTGTGTTTTGCTCTTTGGGCTCTTTTCTTTATAAAAGTGACTGCTGATAATAGCAGAGAAAGTATCTGTTAATGAGGCCCACTGTCTCCTGACATAAGATGGCATGATCGCTGAAACACCTCGGATTAGAGTTTGCCCATCTACAGGCGTGGGAGGAGATGGGACGAAAGCGGCAGTTCCGCAAACTAATGCTGAACCACGGATGTCGGGAGGAGGCCAGCATCATGAGAGCGGAGCGGGCGCGGGACTACATAGAGCTAGCCTCAACTGCTTCCCTGGGCAGAGAATTCCACAGATTCACAACCCTCTGGGAGAAGAAGTTCCTTCTCAACTCGGTTTTAAATTGGCTCCCCCGTATTTTGAGGCTGTGCCCCCGAGTTCTAGTCTCCCCTACCAGTGGAAACAACCTCGCTGCCTCTATCTTGTCTATCCCTTTCATTATTTTAAATGTTTTAAAAGATCACCCCTCATCCTTCTGAACTCCAACAAGTAAAGACCCAGTCTACTCAATCTATCATCATAAGGTAACCCCCTTGTCTCCGGAATCAGCCTAGTGAATTGTCTCTGTACCCCCGCCAATGCTAGTATATCCTTCCTTAAGTAAGGTGACCAAAACTGCACGCAGTACTCCAGGTGCGGCCTCACCAATACCCTGTACAGTTGCAGCAGAACCTCCCTGCTTTTGTACTCCATCCCTCTCGCAATGAAGGCCAACATTCCATTCGCCTTCCTGATTACCTGCTGCACCTGCAAACTAACTTTTTGGGATTCATGCACAAGGACCCCCAGGTCCCTCTGCATCGCAGCATGTTGTAATTTCTCCCCATTCAAATAATATTCCCTTTTACTGTTTTTTTTTCCAAGGTGGATGACCTCACATTTTCCGACATTGTATTCCATCTGCCAAACCTTAGCCCATTCACTTAACCTATCTAAATCTCTTTTCAGCCTCTCTGTGTCCTTTACACAACCCGCTTTCCCACTAATCTTTGTGTCATCTGCAAATTTTGTTACACTACACTCTGTCCCCTCTTCCAGGTCATCTATGTATATTGTAAACAGTTGTGGTCCCAGCACCGATCCCTGTGGCACACCACTAACCACCGATTTCCAACCCAAAAAGGACCCATTTATCCCGACTCTCTGCTTTCTTTTTGGCCAGCCAATTCTCTATCAATGCTAATACATTTCCTCTGACTCCGCGTACCTTTATCTTCTGCAGTAACCTTTTGTGTGGCACCTTATCGAATGCCTTTTGGAAATCTAAATATACCACATCCATCCGTACACCTCTATCCACCATGCTCATTATATGCTCAAAGAATGCCAGTAAATTAGTTAAACATGATTTCCCCTTCATGAATCATGTTGCGTCTGCTTGATTTCACTATTCTAGATGCAGGAAGAATGTTCCCAATGTTGGGGAAGTCCAAAACTAGGGGTCACAGTCAAAAGATAAGGGGTAAGCCATTTAGGACCGAGATGAGGAGAAACGTCTTCACTCAGAGAATTGTGAACCTGCGGAATTCTCTACCACAGAAAGTTGTTGAGGCCAGTTCGTTAGATATATTCAAAAGGGAGTTTAATGTGGCCCTTCCGGCTAAAGTGATCAAGGGGTATGGAGAGAAAGCAGGAATGGGGTACTGAAGTTACATGATCAGCCATGATCATATTGAATGGTGGTGCAGGCTTGAAGGGCCGAATGGCCGACTCCTGCAGCTATTTTCTATGTTTTTATGATTCTATGTTTCCGAACCAGAGAGTCCCAGACCAGAGATGTTCAAACTGTGCTTCATTGGCTTTAAAATGCTTTGGGATGTAGTGAAAGGTTCTATCAAAATGTAATTTATTTATTTCTTTTGAACTGTAGGGCTTATTCAGACAACATCATCATCAGCATAAGCAGTCCCTCGGAATTGCGGAAGACTTGCTTCCACTCCTGAAGTGAGTTCTTTGGTGGCTGAACATTCCAATACAAGAGCCACAGATCTGTCACAGGTGGGACAGACATTTGTTGAAGGAAGGGGTGGGTGGGACTGGTTTGCCATACGCTCCTTCCGCTGCCTGCGCTTGACCTCTTCATGCTCTTGGCGCTGAGATTCGAAGAGCTCAACACCTTCCCGGATGCACTTTCTCCACGTAGGGCGGTTTTGGCCAGGGATTCCCAGGTTTAAGTGGTGATGTTGCACTTCAGACCTGAAGCCTACCTTTCACATTTTTCTTTGCATTGGGACCTTTTTACTACAAAAGAAGTGATAAGCAACAAGAATTATATCAGCATTACTGGCGAGAAAGGAAATAAAGTTGCTGAGGGGACTACGGATCAGAGTGTTGTGCAATGAATTAAGTAAGAATTGGCATTTTGGCCCAGCAAACCTGAATGTTTCAGTAACCGTTTCCAAACCCTCCTCATTCCGCCATACTAGAGACTCTCTCTACTTTATTTAATCTCCTGCCCTACAGTTCTTCAAAAATTCCCCATGATCCCCCAACATACCAGAGAGAAATCCAGAAAATGCATCCCTCCAATAGTCAACCCTGTCTGCTTCCCGAGGATTGAGAACATTCTCCTCCCTGCCCTGGGTTCACTAGAACCGGCACCGCTGCAACTTACAAAATATGTAATCACCTCTGTCTACACCTGTCCCTTCAATTACATTTTGAAATATTTATGCAACTCCTTTTTGAAGAAGATAATTGATGCAGCATCAACTGCCTTTGTGACACAACTAAAAAACATACCGTATATACTCGCGTATCATGCGACTTTTGAAGACCTAAATTGTAACCTAAATTTGGGGGGTTGCATGATACGCGAGATACAAAATTTGCGGGTGTGAAGTGCTGGCCAAGATTAGGCTGTTAGGCTGTTAAGCAGACCGTATCCACGCTGAATCTCGGCAGGTATCTCCTGGGCTGGATTGCAGCCTCTATTGTCGCTTGTACTGTATCGGGGGGGATGAGAGAGAGTCGCGGAGGTCGGGGGGGAAGAGAGAGTCGCGGAGGTCGGGGGGGTGGGGGAAGGAAAGAGACCGGACCGGATCCGACCTGACCCCCGCTCTCCCTACCCCGGCGACCCGACCTCCGCTCCCCCAACTCCCCCCCCACCCGGCAACCCGACCTCCGCTTCCCCCCCGGTGACCCAACCCGACCTCCTCTTCACCCCCCCGGCGACCCGATCTCCGCCACCCACAACTCCCTCTGAAGTTTGCTGCATTATTAGAGGCTCCATCTATCTCAGCCCATGCTTCTTTTACCCGCAAACACAGTAGAGGCTGTGGCTGAATGACGCTAGTCAAGCCAGCTGGAACGATTGCTGTATCAGTGTTCGATTCGCGAACAGCTTTCACAGCAGAATCCACTCGATGTTTCATGTTAAGGTCTGTATTCGATCTCAAAAAAGTGACTCGCATGATACATGAGATATATGGTAAAATCATGTTTTGGGGACGAAAATTTAGGGGTCGCATGATACGCGAGATCGCAGGATACCGAGTATATACGGTAATTGTTATGTATGTAAACTTGTATATCTTGTACAGCCCCCAGAGGGCTCATTCCCTGGAGTCCCAAGGGGTCCCACAAACCTTTGGGAGCACAGGTACTTAAGGAGGCCTCACAGGCTGGAGAAGCATTCTGGAGACCTGCAATAAAAGACTAAGGACACACTTTACTTTGAGTTCATTGTATCCAGTCAGACTCTTTATTCATATATAACAACTGGCGATGAGATACAGATGATGAACCCAACGATGCAGAGAACAGTGGGAATCCTGGAGAAATTCTTGGTGGGAGATGATTGGGAAAGCTTCATGGAATGACTCGACCAATACTTCATGGCCAACGAGCTCAAAGGAGATGTAAACGCTGCCAATCGAAGGACGATTCTCATCACCATCTGTGGAGCACCAACCTATGGCCTCATTAAAAATCTGCGTACTCCGGCGAAATCAGACAATGATTTGTGCACACTGGTCTGGGAGCATCTGAACCCGAAGGAAAGCGTTCTGATGGCGAGGTACCGGTTCTACACCGACAAAAGGTGAAGGCCAGGAATTGGCGAGTTATGTCGTCGAGCTAAGATGCCTTGCATGACATTGTGAATTTGAAGGACATTTGGAGCACATTCTCAGAGACTTTTTCATACTTGACATTGGCCATGAAGTGATACTTTGCAAACTTTTGACCGTAGAGAACCCAACCTATGGTAAGGTCATAGCGATAGCAGGCGTTCATTGCCACCAGTGACAATACTATGCAAATCTCTCAGCACACGAGTGCTGCTACAAGTACTGTGAACAAAGTGATGTAGTTTTCAAATCGCAACGTACAGGGCAGGCCCCACTTGCTTGCAGCTGCACGTCCGCAGATGTCTCAGAGTCCACACTCAAGGGTGATGAATGTAAGGCCATTAACACCTTGTTGGCGCTGCAGGGGTGATCATCGATTTCATTCATGCCGCTTCAAAGGGTACGTTTGCAAGGGCTCAGGAACAATGGGATACCTCCAACGTATATGCAGGCGAGCTGCAAACCCTGTTAATCCTACAAACTATTCCTGTCTCATTATACATTGCGATTTGAAAACATGCTGCAGATCAGGACAGATCCACGGTGGGCCAAATCAAATCGCAAGGGGTAGCCTTGAGGAGGAATTCATAGAATGCATACGGGGTTGTTTCTTAGAACAGTATGTTACAGAACCTACAAAGGAGAAAGTTATCTTAGATCTGGTCCTTTATAATGAGACAGGAATAGTAAACGATCTCCTCGTAAAAGATCCTCTCGGAATGAGTAATCACAGTATGGTTGAATTTGTAATACAGATTGAGGATGAGGAAGTAGTGTCTCAAACGAGCGTACTATGCTTAAACAAAGGGGACTACAGTGGGATGAGGGCAGAGTTGGCTAAAGTAGACTGGGAACACAGACTAAATGGTGGCACAATTGAGGAACAGTGGAGGACTTTTAAGGAGCTCTTTCATAGTGCTCAACAAAAATATATTCCAGTGAAAAAGAAGGGTGGTAAGAGAAGGGATAACCAGCCATGGATAACCAAGGAAATAAAGGAGAGTATCAAATTAAAAACCAATGCGTATAAGGTGGCCAAGGTTAGTGGGAAACTAGAAGATTGGGAAAATTTTAAACAACAGCAAAGAATGACTAAGAAAACAATAAAGAAAGGAGAGATAGATTACGAAAGTAAACTTGTGCAAAACATAAAAACAGATAGTAAAAGCTTTTACCGATATATAAAACAGAAAAGAGTGACTAAAGTAAATGTTGGTCCCTTAGAAGATGAGAAGGGGGATTTAATAATGGGTAATGTGGAAATGGCTGAGACCTTAAGCAATTATTTTGCTTCGGTCTTCACAGTGGAAGACACAAAAACCATGCCAAAAATTGCTGGTCACGGGAATGTGGGAAGGAAGGACCTTGTGACAATCACTATCACTATCGGGGTAGTGCTGGACAGTCTAATGGGACTCAAGGTAGACAAGTCCCCTGGTCCTGATGAAATGCATCCCAAGGTATTAAAAGTGATGGCGGAAGTTATAGCAGATGCATTCGTTATAATCTACCAAAATTCTCTGGACTCTGGGGAGGTACAAGCGGATTGGAAAGCAGCTAATGTAACGCCTCTGTTTAAAAAAGGGGGCAGACAAAAGGCAGGTAACTATAGACCGGTTAGTTTAATATCTGTAGTCGGGAAAATGCTTGAAACTATCATGAAGGAAGAAATAGCGGGATATCGAGATAGGAATAGTGCAATCAAGCAGACGCAACATGAATTCATGAAGGGGAAATCATGTTTAACTAAATTACTGGAATTCTTTGAGGATACAACAAGCATGGTGGATAGAGGTGTACGGATGGATGTGGTGTATTTAGATTTCCAAAAAGCATTCGATAAGGTGCCACACAAAAGGTTACTGCAGAAGATAAAGGTACACGGAATCAGAGGAAATGTATTCGCATGGATAGAGAATTGGCTGGCTAACAGAAAGCAGAGAGTTGGGATAAATGGGTCCTTTTCGGGTTGGAAATCGGTGGTTAGTGGTGTGCCACAGGGATCGGTGCTGGGACCACAACTGTTTACAATATACATAGATGACGTGGAAGAGGGGGCAGAGTGTAGTGTAACAAAATTTGCAGATGACACAAAGATTAGTGGGAAAGCGGGTTGTGTAGAGGACACAGAGAGGCTGCAAAGAGATTTAGCGAATGGGCTAAGGTTTGGCAGATGGAATACAATGTCGGAAAATGTGAGGTCATCCACCTTGGAAAAAAAAAACAGTAAAAGGGAAAATTATTTGAATGGGGAGAAATTACAACATGCTGCGGTTCAGAGGGACCTGGGGGTCCTTGTGCATGAATCCCAAAAAGCTAGTTTGCAGATGCAGCAGGTAATCAGCAAGGCGAATGGAATGTTGGCCTTCATTGCGAGAGGGATGGAGTACAAAAGCAGGGAGGTCCTGCTGCAACTGTACAGGGTATTGGTGAGGCCGCACCTGGAGTACTGCGTGCAGTTTTGGTCACCTTACTTAAGGAAGGATACACTAGCTTTGGAGGGGGTACAGAGACGATTCACTGGGCTGATTCCGGAGATGAGGGGTTTACCTTATGATGATAGATTGAGTAGACTGGGTCTTTAGTCGTTGGAGATCAGAAGGATGAGGGGAGATCTTATAGAAACATTTAAAATAATGAAAGGGATAGACAAGATAGAGGCAGAGAGGTTGTTTCCACTGGTCGGGGAGACTAGAACTAGGGGGCACAGCCTCAAAATACAGGGGGGCCAATTTAAAATCGAGTTGAGAAGGAATTTCTTCTCCCAGAGGGTTGTGAATCTGTGGAATTCTCTGCCCAGGGAAGCAGTTGAGGCTAGCTCATTGAATGTATTCAAATCACAGAGAGATAGATTTTTAACCAATAAGGGAATTAAGGGTTATGGGGAGTGGGCGGGTATGTGGAGCTGAGTCCACAGCCAGATCAGCCATGATCTTGTTGAGTAGCGGAGCAGGCTCGAGGGGCTAGGTGGCCTACTCCTGTTCCTAATTCTTATGTTCTTATGTTCTTATGTTCGGCAGGTGCTGGCTGGGAAAGATACGTTGGAACTGGGACGATGTCCGAGCGCTCTCGTCTGCTGACGACACTTCGTGTGCCCAAATCTTAACCAAGTTCCCTTCGCTGTTCGAACCAGGCTTCAGGAAGTTCCAAGGAGCAAAAGTGCATATCCACCTAATTCCGGGGCGATAGCCATCCATCACAAGTTGAGAGCAGTACCGTACATGATGAGAGAAAGGTTAGAGCTCGAGCTGCACTGGCTGCAACAAGAGGGCATCAATTCACTGATTGAATTCAACGATTGGGCCACTCCAATTATTCCAGTGCTCAAGGGAGATGGCACCGTCAGAATCTGTGGTGATTACAAATTAACTATCAATCGTTTCTCCCTGCAGGATCAATACCCACTACCAAAGGCTGACGACCTTTTCGCTACGCTGGCAGGAGGAAAGACGTTCACGAAGCTGGACTTGCCCTCAACCTACATGATGCAGGAGCTGGAGGAATCATCGAAGGGCCTCACCTGCATCAGCACAATCAAAGGTCTCTTTATTTATAACAGATGCCCGTTCGGAATTCGATCAGCCGTGGCGATATTCCAGAGAAACATGGAAAGCTTACTGAAGTCGGTCCCACGCACGGTGGTCTTCCAGCACGACATCTTGGTTACAGGTTGGGACACAGTCGAGCCCAATCCCACGTATGGTGGCCCGGTATCGATGCGGTCTTAGACTCCTGCATGCACAGATGTAACACATGCTCGCAGTTAAGCAATGCACCCAGGGAAGTGCCACTAAGTTTATGGTCTTGGCCCTCCAAACCGTGGTCCAGAGTCCATGTCGACTATGCAGGCCCATTTTTGGGTAAAATGTTCCTTGTGGTTGTAGATGCGTATGTGAGATAATGTCGGTAAGCACGTCCGCTGCCACCACTGAAAACCTGTGGACCATGTTTGCCATGCACGGACTACCTGATGTCCTTGTGAGCGACAACGGGCCATGTTTTACCAGTGCCGAGTTCAAAGAGTTCATGACCGTAACAGGATCAAACATGTTACATCTGCCCCGTTCAAACCAGCATTCAATGGTCAGGCAGAGAGAGCAGTGCAAACTATCAAGCTGGGCTTAAAGAGGGTAACTGAAGGCTCACTGCAGACTCACCTATCCAGAGTTCTGCACGAGACCCCACTCGCTCACTGGGACTCCACCTGCTGAACTGCTCATGAAAAGGGCATTTAAGAAAAAGCTCTCGTTAGTTCACCCTGATCTAAATGAACAGGTAAAGAGCAGGCGGCTTCAACAAAGTCAATATCATGATCACGCTAATATGTCACACGAAATTGAAATCAATGATCCTGTATTTCTATTGAATTATGGACAAGGTTCCAAGTGGCTTCCTGGCACTATTGTGGCCAAAGAGGGGAGCAGGGTGTTTCGGGTCAAACTTTCAAATGGATTCATTCACCGGAAACACTTGGAACAAATCAAACTCAGATTTACGGACTATCCTGAGCAACCAACTTTGGACCCTACCTTCTCTGACCCTTCCAACATACACACCAATGGCAACCGACACCGCGGTTGGCCATGAAGCAGAATCCATCACCTGCAACAGCCCAGCAGGACTCACCAAACCAGGCAGCCCAGCAAGGCCAGCTGCATAGCAGCCCAGCGAGGGCCCAAGAAACGATTCACCAAAACCAGCATTTGCACTGAGATGATCAACCAAGGAAAGAAAGGCCACAGATCGACTCACCTTGTAAATAGTTACACTGTTGATTTTGGGGGGGGGAGTGTTGTTATATATGTAAACTTGTATATACCTTGTGTAGCCACCAGAGGGCTCATCCCCTGGAGTCCCAAGGGATCCCACAATCCCTTGGGAGCACAGGTACTTAAGGAGGCTTCACAGGCCGGAGAGGCACTCTGGAGACCTGCAATAAAAGACTAAGGTCACACTTTACTTTGAGCTCACAGTATCCAGTCAGACTCTTTATTCACATATAACAATAATGATAGTATATCAGAGCACCAGTGTGTGGTAAGACTCGGGTTGGCGGCTGAAATTGCCCTAAAAGCAGGTCATGACAAGCTCAGAGCAGCATCGCAGGAAGTCAGCAAGCAGGTCTCCTGCCTAACTGCTCAGTTGTACCTGATGTAGCTTCCAGACATACCAGGCAAAATAATGGGAATTATATCTTTATAATAAGTTTAAGAAAAGGGACAGAACAAGGAGAAAGCTAGATATCCCAGATGTCACTTGAACTAAAGTGTAACAAACTGCTCCTTACATTTTGGAACAGAGAGCGTTCTTAAATCTATTCAACTCTGGGCCGATGATGCTAAAATATTGATGTGAGCTGTGGTGAGGTTGTCCTGTAAAGTACACCATTCAATTGAAATCAAACCTCCGGTAAGTTAAAACACTTGTGGCTCCTCCAAGCCTGGAGATTCTCTTGGGTTCTGATAGCAATCTTACAATATTTATGTAAAAGATTTCAAATCATCACCAATTTATGTGGATTTCACTTTTTATACACAAAAGAGGCAACCTATATACAAAATGTGTTCTACATCACTGTCTACCTTCTTCCTGCCCTATGAATCTATTCTCCTGATTTCTATTCCTTCCTACTTGTGTAGTCAATACAAATATGAATTGCAAGATAATACCGAGCAATGTTAATGTTGGAGGACAATATAAAAAGTCGCATAATTTAAATCACATTTGTGCACGACTGATGCAAAAGAGGAAGCTTTCAGACATCACACGTAACTGTCACTTGTAAGGAGGCTCAAGTGTCATCTCAAAGCATACCAAAAAAAAAGCAGGGCAGTCTTCAATCTAGCTCCAACACATTGAATCCTCCTGCAACATGAATAAATTATAAAACAAAGATACCAGTTGTACATTACTTCAAATGAGTGATGGACAGCCCTCTGCAGTCAGCTCTTCAAAGCGAGGTGCCTTGAGGTAGCTATGACAAGGGTTTCAATGAGAAGAATGCTCATTTGTTTCCACCTGTTCATCTCTTGGGAGGAAGTCAGGGTTATCTTTGCTCAGTTCATCCCTACTCTCCTCACATAATAAATAAAAAGCAGCCAGAAGAATAATGTTCTTATCCTGTGAACTTGAAATATTGACAGGTTGATGGAAAGGTAAGGAAATATTACTTAAGCGAGTTATTGATTGGATTGAATCAGTGTCAGGTATTAAAGGTACCTCTACCCAGCAACATGTTAATTATACATTTCGCTACATAGAGAAATCAACTCGGCTATTAACGTGCCACCAACTGTTTAATGTTTGATTGGGAGAGCCCATTTTCTAACCGTTGGCAAGTCAAGATTTGAGGCTTGCTTTCCCATTCGTAATGCCCACTGCCATTGATATGTCACCAGTCACCAGTCCAAATCCGTTCCATACCACATCGGTGGCAAACCCTAGGGATCTTAGAATAGAGCTTGGAATGATGAAAAAGTTTATCAAGTGCATATATGCTTTGGAGATTCTATGTTGATGTTCACCGGATGTGTTGCATTTCTGAGCGGCAAATTTTTCCTTAATCTCCTCTCATTGGTTCACAGTCAGTGTTATTTCAAATAAAAGGAAAAAGGAGAGACTTGACTTAAATAGCGCCTTTCATAACTACAGGATGTCACAAAGTGCTTTACAGCCAATGAAGTACTTTTGAAGTGTAGTCACTATTCCGTTGTTGTAATGTAGGAAACACAGCAGACAATTTGTGTGCAACAAGCTCCCACAAATAGCAACGTGATAATGACCGGATAATCTGTTTCTTTGTAATGTTGAATAAGGGATAAATCTTGGCCTGGACACCAGAGATAACACCCCTGCTCTTCTTCCAAATAGTGCCATGGGATCTTTTATGTCCACCTGAGAGAGCAGGCGGGGCTTGTCCAAAAGATGGCACCATCCGACAGTGCAGCACTCGCTCAACGCTGCACTGGAGTGTCAGCCTAGATTTGTGAGCTCAAGTCTCTGGAGTGGGGCTTGAACCCAAACCTTCTGACTCAAAGGTAAGAGTGCTACCTACTGAGTCATGGCAGACACTCAATAAGTATGCCTACCTTTCTTGATTCACCAGGAATTAGCATTATAATAGATGTTAAATGTTTAGTGGAAGGGGTGGAATATAGGAACATAGGCACAGGTGTAGGCAATTCAGCCCCTCAAGCCTGCTCTGCTATTCAATGAGGTCATGGTTGATCTGCAACCGAACTCTATCGGCCCAAATTTAGCCCTCCAGTTTTTTCGGCGAACCTCCGAGCCCCCGCCGACATTTTACATCAGATGCAGCGCCCCAAAAAATCCTTGCAATCATGGCCGATTCTTGGGTTGTCTGTGGAGCTGGTGTGGTGCAGACCAAAGAGAGAGGGGCGGAACTTGGTCCCGGCGCTGAAAACAGTGCCGGGACCTCTGCACATGCGCGCTAGAGCCTGCGTGCATGTGCAGTAGCTCCTGGCAGGCCGTTTCGGCAAATGCGCGTTGCAGGCTGTGTGGGAGGGACCGAAGCACGCCGTCCCTAGCCCTGGCCAAATGGGTTCCCTCACCGGCGGCCCGCTGCATTCCCTAAGGTAGGAGTTCTATTTTTTATTTGTTATTTACTGATTGATGTTGGTGCTTTAGGTGCAGGGTTCCTTCTATTTTTTTATTTGTTATTTATTCATTGCTTATTATTTTGGTCTTGATACTTTAGATGCAGGGTTCCTTCTATTTTATTTGTGAATTAATTGCTTATTACTTTTTGTGCTTTGTTTGGTGCTTGGTGGTGCTTTAAATGTAGTTACTTGCGCCGATTCCTTAACTGTAAGTAAGGTCTTTCTGTGCGGACAAAAGTGGACACTTACGCTGCCCTAAGTTAGTTTAGTACAACTTTTTTTCTGGCCAAATTGGCATAAATGGTGCAAGTGGCTGGGAACGCCCCCTTTTGAAAAAAAAAACTGGCCTAACAAAAAACCTAACTAACTCACTTACATTGGCGCAAATTAAATGGCCATATTTGCAACTAAAAAGATACACCAGAAAAATCAAATTACACCAAAAAAAACGGTGCAACTCATGGGGAAATTTGGGCCCTATATAACCGCTTTGTACTATATCCCTTAACACCTTTGATTAACTGAATGCTATCAATCTCCAATTTAAATTTACCAATTGACCTAGCATCACTTGCCATTTGCAGAAGAGAGTTCCAAACTTCTACCACCCTTTGTGCACAGAAGTATCTGCTAATTTCACTCCTGAAAGGTCTGGCTCTCATCTTTAGACTAATCCTCGAATTCCCAACCAGTGGAAATTGTTTATCTCTATCTACCCTATCTATTCCCCTTAATATGTTGAAAATTTTGATCAGATCACCCCTTAACCTTCTAACTTCCATGGAATACAACCCTAATTTGTGCAATCTATCCTTGTAACTTAACCCTTGTAGTCTGGGTATTATTCTGGTAAACCTACGCTGAACTCCCTCTAAGACCAATACACCCTTCCAAAGATATGGTGCCCAGAACTGTTCACCATACTCCAGGTGTGGTCGAACCAGGGTTTTGTATAGATACACCATAACTTCTACCCCCTTGTATTCTAGTCCTCTAGATATACAAGCCAGCAACCCATTAGCCTTTTTGATTATTTTCTGTACCTGTTCGTGACATTTTAATGGTCTATGTACTTGGGCCCCCAATTCTCTTTGGTTTGTCAGGCATGACCTACCTTTTATAAATTCATACTGGCTCTCTCGCATCAACTGAAAATGTTTGAGGTGTTCAGTCACCCTATCCTTAATTATAAACTCTAGCAATGTCCCGACAACAGATGTTTGGGTAACTGATCTATAATTCCCTGGTTTCCTTCTCTCACCATTTTAAGGGCTCAGTTTTGGCCAAGCCCGTTTTTCGGCACACTTACTGGAGTTGCGCCGCTTATGTATGTTCCCAGATGCACCGAATAAAATGTTGGAACTTTGGCCGCTGTCTAGCCTCTTCACTGCAGTCGCGCAGCGTGGCCAGTCGTTCTGCGCTGGAAAATGTATCGGGATGTCTGCACATGCGCTGTGGTGATTCGTGATGTCCACGCATGCGCAGTAGTGCTGCAAGTCTGCAACAACAGTCCCAATTGATGTAGGTCTCTGTCAGCTTGAGAGCATGGCAATGTTCTTCCTCCCTCTCATCAGCCTTGTGCTGTTTCTCCTCACGCTGCCGCTATTTTGCCATTTCATCGGCGCTGAATTAACATAATTCCCTCTCTTTGAATCGGTGTTGCTGGGCTCCTTTAGGTAAAATTCTCGATCTCATGAATTCTGCCTCATTTGTTGGGCTAGGGACGGGCAGGAGAACTGATAGTGCTCCTACTTGTCGGTGATTTCTATCAGTTCTCCTGCCCACCCCTAGCCCTGGCCAAGTGGTCGCCCGGTGCAATCGATCTCAGTGCTCCTGCCTGCCAGGGATTTCTGAGAGATCGATCGCACCGGGAGGCCACTCGGCCATGGCTAAGGGCAGGTAAGAGAACTGAAAGAAATCACCGGCATGATCAGTTCTCCTGCCCGCCCCTAGCCCAGGCCGAGTGCCCTCCCGGTGCATTCTCCCACCCCTAGCCCAGGCCCACTGCCTTCTCGCCCCTAGCCCTGGCCGAGTGGCCTCCTGGTGTGTAGTCCCACTCCTAGCCCTGGCCAAGTGGCCTCCCGGTGTGTAATCCCACTCCTAGCCCTGGCCAAGTGGCCTCCCGGTGTGTAGTCCCACTCCTAGCCCTGGCCGAGTGGCCTCCCGGTGTGTAGTCCCACTCCTAGCCCTGGCCGAGTGGCTTCCCGGTGCGTTGTCCCGCCCCTAGCCCTGACCGAGTGGCCTCCCGGTGTGTAGTCCCACTCCTAGCCCTGGCCAAGTGGCCTCCTGGTGTGTAGTCCCGCCCCTAGCCCTGGCCGAGTGGCCTCCCGGTGTGTAGTCCCACTCCTAGCCTAGGCCGAGTGGCCTCCCGGTGTGTAGTCCCGCCCCTAGCCCTGGCCGAGTGGCCTCCCGGTGTGTAGTCCCACTCCTAGCCCTGGCCAAGTGGCCTCCCGGTGTGTAGTCCCACTCCTAGCCCTGGCCGAGTGGCCTCCCGGTGCATTGTCCCGCCCCTAGCCCTGGCCGAGTGGCCTCCCGGTGCATTGTCCCGCCCCTAGCCCTAGCCGAGTGGCCTCCCGGTGCATTGTCCCACCCCTAGCCCAGGCCGAGTGGCCTCCCGGTGTGTAGTCTCACTCCTAGCACTGGCCAAGTGGTCTCCCGGTGCGTTGTCCCGCCCCTAGCCCTGGCCGAGTGGCCTCCCGGTGCGTTGTCCCGCCCCTAACCCTGGCCGAGTGGCCTCCCGGTGTGTTGTCCCGCCCCTAGCCCTAGCCGAGTGGCCTCCCGGTGTGTTGTCCCGCCCCTTGCCCTGGCCAAGTGGCCTCCCGGTGTGTAGTCCCACTCCTAGCTCTTGCCGAGTGGCCTCCCGGTGTGTTGTCCCGCCCCTAGCCCTGGCCAAGTGGCCTCCCGGTGCGTTGTCCCGCCCCTAGCCCTGGCCGAGTGGCCTCCCGGTGCGTTGTCCCGTCCCTAGCCCTGGCCGAGTGGCCTCCCGGTGCGTTGTCCCGCCCCTAGCCCAGGCCGAGTGGCCTCCCGCACTGGCCCGCTGCCTTCCTGGACAGAGTGCAGAAAGATTAATTGCAATTTGAAGATGAAGATAAGACTTCAATTTTTGATTTCTTATTGCATTGTTAGAAGTTTTTGTCTGCAAACATTGCTAAGGGTAAGGCTTGCTTGGTTTAGGCGCAGGTCTTCTCTGCTTCCCGCCCCTATCCCAGGCTGAATGGCTTCTGATGTACCTACCTGCACTGATTTCTTTAACTCGCCACTTGAGGGTTTTCTCAAGTGGCCACATTATGCTGGCCTAAGTAGAAATGGAGTAACTATTAGCTGGTCAAATTGCCTAAATGCAGCTCTTACTATCTGTTTTGTGACCCTTTGCTGTTCTTTGTATCTTTCCCATTTGTCAGGATCTATGCTATTTTTGCATTTTTGCAAGATTTTTCTTTTAGTTTTATGTTGTCCCTTACCCCTTTAGTCGTCCGTGGCTGTTGTTTTTGGAAAGTAGAGCTCTTGCCCCTCAGGTATAAACTGGTTCTGTTTCACATTAAATACTTTTTTGAACATCTCCCACTGATCTTCTGTCATTTTACCCATTGACAGATTTTCCCAGTTTATTGTGGACAGTCTCTGTCTCATCCCTTTTACGTCGGCCTTACCCAAATCTAGAATCTTAGTAGCTGCTTCGCATTTCTCCCTTTCAAACGCTACGTTAAACTCGATCATGTTATGATATCTATTGGATAAATGTTCACAAACAGTGACCATCAATGGCCCTAGTGGTCGCGTTTTCTCCTTTCTTTCTTTCTGTTTCTTCGTATACATCAAAGGCTTATTCTTTCCCTTTGTAATGATTTTTATTTGTCTCTTTCCTTCATTTGGTTGTAGGTTTCCATCCAAACGTTAACCTGTTTTCTCTCTTTCTCTCTCACACATTGACTGACCTGTTGTCCGTGTGCAGCAAGTTCTGTTTTAACATTGTTGTTGCCAATTTAAGTGTATCTAAGGGTTAAGTCAAGGCAGGAGAGCTCGGTCGGGTGTTATGCTCCTCCTGTACCATGTGGGAACTCAGGGACACTTCCGGTGTCCCTGACGACTACGTGTGCGGGAAGTGTGTCCACCTCAAGCTCCTGACGGTCCGCGTTGCGGAGTTGGAGCTGAGGGTGGATTCACTCTGGAGCATGCACGATGCTGAGAATGACGTGAGTATCACGTGTAGTGAGTTGGTCTTACCGCAGGGAAAGGGTCCACAGCCAGCTAGGGAATGGAAGACCAGCAGGAAGAGTAGTGCAAGGAAGGTATTGCAGGGGTCCCCTGTGGTCATCCGCCTGCAAAACAGATACACTGTTTTGAGTACTGTTGAGGGGGATGACTCATCAGGGGAGGGCAGCAGCAGCCAAGTTCATGGCACCGTGGCTGGCTCTGCTGCACAGGAGGGCAAGAAAAAGAGTGGGACAGCAAAAGTGATAGGGGATTCAATGGTGAGGGGAATAGATAGGCGTTTCTGCGGCCGCGACCGAGACTCCAGGATGGTATGTTGCCTCCCTGGTGCAAGGGTCAAGGATGTCTCGGAGCGGGTGCAGGACATTCTGAAATGGGAGGGAGAACAGCCAGTTGTCGTGGTGCACATTGGTAGCAACGACATAGGTAAAAAAAGGGATGAGGTCCTACGAAACGAATTTAAGGAGCTAGGAGCTAAATTAAAAAGTAGGACCTCAAAAGTAGTAATCTCGGGATTGCTACCAGTGCCACGTGATAGTCAGAGTAGGAATCGCAGGATAGCGCAGATGAATACGTGGCTTGAGCTGTGGAGATGAGGAAAAGTGGAGGGCAGAGAAACCCAAGGCAAAGAACAAAAAGGGCCATTGTACAGCAAAATTCTAAAAGGACAGAGGGTGTTAAAAAAACAAGCCTAAAGGCTTTGTGTCTTAATGCAAGGAGTATCCGCAATAAGGTGGATGAATTAACTGTGCAAATAGATGTTAACAAATATGATGTGATTGGGATTACGGAGACGTGGCTCCAGGATGAGCAGGGCTGGGAACTCAACATCCAGGGGTATTCAACATTCAGGATGGATAGAATAAAAGGAAAAGGAGGTGGGGTAGCATTGCTGGTTAAGGAGGAGATTAAGGCAATAGTTAGGAAGGACATTAGCTTGGATGATGTGGAATCTATATGGGTAGAGCTGCAGAACACCAAAGGGCAAAAAACGTTAGTGGGAGTTGTGTACAGACCTCCAAATAGTAGTAGTGATGTTGGGGAGGGCATCAAACAGGAAATTAGGGGTGCATGCAATAAAGGTGCAGCAGTTATAATGGGTGACTTTAATATGCACATAGATTGGGCTAACCAAACTGGAAGCAATACGGTGGAGGAGGATTTTCTGGAGTGCATAAGGGATGGTTTTTTAGACCAATATGTCGAAGAACCAACTAGGCGGGAGGCCATCTTAGACTGGGTGTTATGTAATGAGAAAGGATTAATTAGCAATCTCGTTGTGCGAGGCCCCTTGGGGAAGAGTGACCATAATATGGTGGAATTCTGCATTAGGATGGAGAATGAAACAGTTAATTCAGAGACCATGGTCCAGAACTTAAAGAAGGCTAACTTTGAAGGTATGAGGCGTGAATTGGCTGAGATGGATTGGCGAATGATACTTAAGGGGTTGACTGTGGATGGGCAATGGCAGACATTTAGAGACCGCATGGATGAACTACAACAATTGTACATTCCTGTCTGGCATAGAAATAAAAAAGGGAAGGTGGCTCAACCGTGGCTATCAAGGGAAATCAGGGATAGTATTAAAGCCAAGGAAGTGGCATACAAATTGGCCAGAAATAGCAGCGAACCTGGGGACTGGGAGAAATTTAGAACTCAGCAGAGGAGGACAAAGGGTTTGATTAGGGCAGGGAAAATGGAGTATGAGAAGAAGCTTGCAGGGAACATTAAGACGGATTGCAAAAGTTTCTATAGATATGTAAAGAGAAAAAGGTTAGTAAAGACAAATGTAGGTCCCCTGCAGTCAGAATCAGGGGAAGTCATAACGGGGAACAAAGAAATGGCGGACCAATTGAACAAGTACTTTGGTTCGGTATTCACGAAGGAGGACACGAACAACCTTCCGGTTATAAAAGGGGTCGGGGGGTCTAGTAAGGAGGAGGAACTGAGGGAAATCCTTATTAGCCGGGAAATTGTGTTGGGGAAATTGATGGAATTGAAGGCCGATAAATCCCCAGGGCCTGATGGACTGCATCCCAGAGTACTTAAGGAGGTGGCCTTGGAAATAGTGGATGCGTTGACAGTCATTTTCCAACATTCCATTGACTCTGGATCAGTTCCTATGGAGTGGAGGGTAGCCAATGTAACCCCACTTTTTAAAAAAGGAGGGAGAGAGAAAACAGGGAATTATAGACCGGTCAGCCTGACATCGGTAGTGGGTAAAATGATGGAATCAATTATTAAGGATGTCATAGCAGTGCATTTGGAAAGAGGTGACATGATAGGTCCAAGTCAGCATGGATTTGTGAAAGGGAAATCATGCTTGACAAATCTTCTGGAATTTTTTGAGGATGTTTCCAGTAGAGTGGATAAGGGAGAACCAGTTGATGTGGTATATTTGGACTTTCAGAAGGCGTTCGACAAGGTCCCACACAAGAGATTGATGTGCAAAGTTAGAGCACATGGGATTGGGGGTAGTGTACTGACATGGATTGAGAACTGGTTGTCAGACAGGAAGCAAAGAGTAGGAGTAAATGGGTACTTTTCAGAATGGCAGGCAGTGACTAGTGGGGTACCGCAAGGTTCTGTGCTGGGGCCCCAGCTGTTTACACTCTACATTAATGATTTAGATGAGGGGATTAAATGTAGTATCTCCAAATTTGCGGATGACACTAAGTTGGGTGGCAGTGTGAGCTGCGAGGAGGATGCTGTGAGGCTGCAGAGCGACTTGGATAGGTTAGGTGAGTGGGCAAATGCATGGCAGATGAAGTATAATGTGGATAAATGTGAGGTTATCCACTTTGGTGGTAAAAACAGAGAGACAGACTATTATCTGAATGGTGACAGATTAGGAAAAGGGGAGGTGCAAAGAGACCTGGGTGTCATGGTACATCAGTCATTGAAGGTTGGCATGCAGGTGCAGCAGGCGGTTAAGAAAGCAAATGGCATGTTGGCCTTCATAGCAAGGGGATTTGAGTACAGGGGCAGGGAGGTGTTGCTACAGTTGTACAGGGCATTGGTGAGGCCACACCTGGAGTATTGTGTACAGTTTTGGTCTCCTAACCTGAGGAAGGACATTCTTGCTATTGAGGGAGTGCAGCGAAGGTTCACCAGACTGATTCCCGGGATGGCGGGACTGACCTATCAAGAAAGACTGGATCAACTGGGCTTGTATTCACTGGAGTTCAGAAGAATGAGAGGGGACCTCATAGAAACATATAAAATTCTGACGGGGTTAGACAGGTTAGATGCAGGAAGAATGTTCCCAATGTTGGGGAAGTCCAGAACCAGGGGTCACAGTCTAAGGATAAGGGGTAAGCCATTTAGGACCGAGATGCGGAGGAACTTCTTCACCCAGAGAGTGGTGAACCTGTGGAATTCTCTACCACAGAAAGTTGTTGAGGCCAATTCACTAAATATATTCAAAAAGGAGTTAGATGAGGTCCTTACTGCTAGGGGGATCAAGGGGTATGGCGAGAAAGCAGGAATGGGGTACTGAAGTTGAATGTTCAGCCATGAACTCATTGAATGGCGGTGCAGGCTAGAAGGGCCGAATGGCCTACTCCTGCACCTATTTTCTATGTTTCTATGTCTATGTTTCTATGTGCAGCAGGGAGGGATTCAAATTCCTGGGGCATTGGGACCGGTTCTGGGGGAGGTGGGACCAGTACAAACTGGACGGTCTGCACCTGGGCTAGTTTGCTAGTGCTGTTGGGGAGGATTTAAACTAATATGGCAGGGGGATGGGAACCAATGCAGGGAGACAGAGGGAAACAAAAAGGAGGCAAAAGCAAAAGACAGAAAGGAGATGAGGAAAAGTGGAGGGCGGAGAAACCCAAGGCAAAGAACAAAAAGGGCCACTGTACAGCAAAATTCAAAAAGGACAAAGGGTATTAAAAAAACAAGCCTGAAGTCTTTGTGTCTTAATGCAAGGAGTATCCGCAATAAGGTGGATGAATTAATTGTGCAAATAGATGTTAATAAATATGATGTGATTGGAATTACGGAAACGTGACTCCAGGATGATCAGGGCTGGGAACTCAACATTCAGGGGTATTCAACATTCAGGAAGGATAGAATAAAAGGAAAAGGAGGTGGGGTAGCATTGTTGGTTAAAGAGGAGATTAATGCAATAGTTAGGAAAGACATTAGCTTGGATGATGTGGAATCTATATGGGTAGAGCTGCAGAACACCAAAGGGCAAAAAACGTTAGTAGGAGTTGTGTACAGACCTCCAAATAGTAGTAGTGATGTTGGGGAGGGCATCAAACAGGAAATTAGGGGTGCATGCAATAAAGGTGTAGCAGTTATAATGGGTGACTTTAATATGCAAATAGATTGGGCTAGCCAAACTGGAAGCAATACGGTGGAGGAGGATTTCCTGGAGTGCATAAGGGATGGTTTTCTAGACCAATATGTTGAGGAACCAACTAGGGGGGAGGCCATCTTAGACTGGGTGTTGTGTAATGAGAGAGGATTAATTAGCAATCTCATTGTGCGAGGCCCTTTGGGGAAGAGTGATCATAATATGGTGGATTTCTGCATTAGGATGGAGAATGAAACAGTAAATTCAGAGACCATGGTCCAGAACTTAAAGAAGGGTAACTTTGAAGGTATGAGGCGTGAATTGGCTAGGATAGATTGGCGAATGATACTTAGGGGGTTGACTGTGGATGGGCAATGGCAGACATTTAGAGACCGCATGGATGAATTACAACAATTGTACAGTCCTGTCTGGCGTAAAAGTAAAAAAGGGAAGGTGGCTCAACCGTGGCTATCTAGGGAAATCAGGGATAGTATTAAAGCCAAGGAAGTGGCATACAAATTGGCCAGAAATAGCAGCGAACCTGGGGACTGGGAGAAATTTAGAACTCAGCAGAGGAGGACAAAGGGTTTGATTAGGGCAGGGAAAATGGAGTACGAGAAGAAGCTTGCAGGGAACATTAAGGTGGATTGCAAAAGTTTCGATAGGTATGTAAAGAGAAAAAGGTTAGTAAAGACAAACATAGGTCCCCTGCAGTCAGAATCAGGGGAAGTCATAACGGGGAACAAAGAAATGGCAGACCAATTGAACAAGTACTTTGGTTCGGTATTCACTAAGGAGGATACAAACAACCTTCCGGATATAAAAGGGGTCAGAGAGTCTAGTAAGGAGGGGGAACTGAGGGAAATCTTTATTAGTCGGGAAATTGTGTTGGGGAAATTGATGGGATTGAAGGCCGATAAATCCCCAGGGCCTGATGGACTGCATCCCAGAGTACTTAAGGAGGTGGCCTTGGAAATAGCGGATGCATTGACAGTCATTTTCCAACATTCCATTGACTCTGGATCAGTTCCTATGGAGTGGAGGGTAGCCAATGTAACCCCACTTTTTAAAAAAGGAGGGAGAGAGAAAACAGGGATTTATAGACCGGTCAGTCTGACCTCAGTAGTGGGTAAAATGATGGAATCAATGATTAAGGATGTCATAGCAGTGCATCTGGAAAATGGTGACATGATAGGTCCAAGTCAGCATGGATTTGTGAAAGGGAAATCATGCTTGACAAATCTTCTGGAATTTTTTGAGGATGTTTCCAGTAAAGTGAACAAAGCAGAACCAGTTGATGTGGTATATTTGGACTTTCAGAAGGCTTTCGACAAGGTCCCACACAAGAGATTAATGTGCAAAGTTAAAGCACATGGGATTGGCGGTAGTGTGCTGACGTGGATTGAGAACTGGTTGTCAGACAGGAAGCAAGGAGTAGGAGTAAACGGGTACTTTTCAGAATGGCAGGCAGTGACTAGTGGGGTGCCGCAAGGTTCTGTGCTGGGGCCCCAGCTGTTTACATTGTACATTAATGATTTAGACGAGGGGATTAAATGCAGTATCTCCAAATTTGCGGATGACACTAAGTTGGGTGGCAGTGTGAGCTGCGAGGAGGATGCTATGAGGCTGCAGAGTGACTTGGATAGGTTAGGTGAGTGGGCAAATGCATGGCAGATGAAGTATAATGTGGATAAATGTGAGGTTATCCACTTTGGTGGTAAAAACAGAGAGACAGACTATTATCTGAATGGTGACAGATTAGGAAAAGGGAAGGTGCAACGAGACCTGGGTGTCATGGTACATCAGTCATTGAAGGTTAGCATGCAGGTACAGCAGGCGGTTAAGAAAGCAAATGGCATGTTGGCCTTCATAGCGAGGGGATTTGAATACAGGGGCAGGGAGGTGTTGCTACAGTTGTACAGGGCCTTGGTGAGGCCACACCTGGAGTATTGTGTACAGTTTTGGTCTCCTAACTTGAGGAAGGACATTCTTGCTATTGAGGGAGTGCAGCGAAGATTCACCAGACTGATTCCCGGGATGGTGGGACTGACCTCTCAAGAAAGACTGGATCAACTGGGCTTGTATTCACTGGAGTTCAGAAGAATGAGAGGGGACCTCATGGAAACGTTTAAAATTCTGACGGGTTTAGACAGGTTAGATGCAGGAAGAATGTTCCCAATGTTGGGGAAGTCCAGAACCAGGGGTCACAGTCTGAGGATAAGGGGTAAGCCATTTAGGACCGAGATGAGGAGAAACTTCTTCACCCAGAGAGTGGTGAACCTGTGGAATTCTCTACCACAGAAAGTAGTTGAGGCCAATTCACTAAATATATTCAAAAGGGAGTTAGATGAAGTCCTTACTACTCGGGGGATCAAGGGTTATGGCGAGAAAGCAGGAAGCGGGTACTGAAGTTTCATGTTCAGCCATGAACTCATTGAATGGCGGTACAGGCTAGAAGGGCTGAATGGCCTGCTCCTGCACCTATTTTCTATGTTTCTATGTTTCTATGTTTCTATTTCATGTTACAGTTCTAAACTTGTAATTGGCGCTGAGTTAATTGAGTTAGAAGGTCCATGGGAATAAGTCATCTGTAGCTTGGAACCTATGGATCTGCTCAAAACTAGAATTATTCTATGATGATCGTTTTAAGCAAAGTAACTCTGGAGATTAAAAAAATATCTCTAATCGATATTCCATCAGCATATTCCACATCAAACTTAATTATTATGTGTAATAATGTTTTATCATTTAGATGTTCATGTAGTTTAAACTTTTTGTGATAACTCCAGAAAATGTTAATACACTGGAAAGGGTGCAGAGGAGATTTACAAGAATGTTGCCTGGACTGGAGAATTTTGGCCATGAGGCAAGATAGGAGATGCTGGGTCTGTTTTCTTTGGAACAGAGGAGGCTGAGAGGATACCTGATTGAGGTGTATAAAATTATGAGGAGCCTGGATAGAAAGGATAGGAAAAACATGTTTCCCTTGGCAGAGGGGTCAACAACCAGGGGGCATAGATTTAAAGTAATTGGGGGGCGATTTAGAGGCGATATGAGGGGAAATTTCTTCACCCAGAGGTTGTTGGGGGTCTGGTTCTTACTGCCTGAAACCCTCATCCCATTTAAAAAGTACTTGGATGTGCACTTAAAGTGCTGTTACCTGCAGACCAAGAGCTGGAAAGTGGGATTAGGCTGGATAGCTCTTCGTTGGTCGGCGTGGACTCGATGAACTGAAATGGCCTCTTTCCGTGCTGTAAATTTCTATGATTCTATCAGAAAGAAAAACTTTTTTCTTGGTCAACTATTCTAGTTTGATTCCAAGTCCAAGAGATAAAAGGGTACGTTTACTAGTCCAGTGCTCAAAGAGAGCCATAGCCTTATCTATCAATCTCTGTTTCCTTTTAAGCACGCCTCCTGGTCTCCAAGGTAAGATTAGTCACAAGGCAGATGTTGCTAAAGATGATCTTTCAAACCCTTGAACTCATTATTCCAGACTATCATGCAGATCCTCGGTTTAACGTCTCATCCAAAAGTGAGCTCCTCTGACAGCACACCATTAGAGTGCAAGCCCAGATCATAGGAACATAAGAAATAGGAGTAGGCGTCGGCCACTTGGCCCCTTGGCCCCTCGCGTCTGCTCTGCCATTCAATAAGATCATGGCTGATCTTCTACCTCAACTCCACTTTCCTGCATTATCCCCACATCCCTTGATTCCCTTAATATCCAAAAATCTATCGATCTCTGTCTTGAATATACTCAATGACTGAGCATCCACAGCCCCCTGGGGTAGAGAATTCCAAAGATTCACCACCCCGTCAGTGAAGAAATTTCTCAGTCCTAAATGGCCGACTCCTTATTCTGAGACTGTGACCCCTGGTTCTAGACTCCCGAACCAGAGGAAACATCCTCCCTGCATCTACCGTGTCAAGCCCTGTAACAATTTTACATGTTTAAATGAGATCACAGAGATTATAGGCCTGGGCTACTCAATCTCTCCTCATAGGACAATCCCCCCATCCCAGGAATCAATCTGATGAACCTTTGTTGTACCCTTTCTATGGCAAATATATCCTTCCTTGGGTAAGGAGACTAAAACTGTACACAGTACTCCAGGTGTGGACTCACCAGAGCCCTATATCATCATTATAAGCTGTCCCTCGAAATTGAGGAAGACTTGCTTCCACTCTAAAAGTAAGTTCTTAGATGACTGAACAATCCAATATGGGAATTACAGTCTCTGTCACAGGTGGGGCAGACAGTCGTTGAGGGAAGGGCTGGGTGGGACTGGTTTGCCACACGCTCCTCCCGCTGCCTTCACTTGGTTTCTGCATGCTCGCGGTGACGAGACTCGAAGTGCTCAGCGCCGTCCTGGATGCACTTCCTCCAATTAGGGCAGTCTTTGGTCAGGGACACCCAGGTGTTGGTGGGGATGTTGAATTTTATCAAGGAGGCTTTGAGGGTGTCCTTGAAACAATTCCTCTGCCCACCTTGTGCTCGCTTGCCGTGTAGGCGTTCCGAGTAGAGCACTTGCTTTGGGAGTCTTGTGTCAGGCCTGCCAACAATGTGGCCCGCCCAACGGAGCTGGTCAAGTGTCGTCAGTGCTTCGATGCTGGGGATGTTGGCCTGGTCAAATCTGCCACCAAGCTCAATATCTGCAGGGCTGTAGTGATACCTGCTCTCCTGTACAGCTCAGAGACATGGACCATATACAGTATACACCTCAAATCGCTGAAGAAATACCACTAACGATGTCTCCGCAAGATCCTGCAATTCCCCTGGGAGGACAGATGCACCAACATCAGCATCTTCAATCAGGGCCCTGTACAATTGGACTAAGACGTCCTTAATCTTATACTCAAATCCTCTTGTAGTAAAGGCCAACATACCATTTGCTTTCTTAATTGCTTGCTGCACCTGCATGTTAACTTTCAGTGATTTGTGTACAAGGACTCCCTGATTATGTGGTCAAGTCCTATTTGGGGCTCAAATCTACAATCTTCTGACCCAGAGATGAGAATGAACTAAGTTAACACTGGCAATCCCCATCACAGGGGTGAGATCTTTTGCCTCACATATCTGAGTTGGATATGAAATTGGATTCAAGAGGTGAAAGCATGCCTAGCTCCCAATTGGCTTAACCTAGTTTCCCATCACCCAAAACACCTTGGTCATGACAAGTACCACTGTGCTTCACCAGCCTAACCAACCATTATTCCAGGATCACCCTGGAAGGTAAAGATAACTGCAGGCTTCTTTTATGCTAAAACCACTCCACTCCTCCACTCTACCCATCCTCACCTCAAACATCAAGTGCAAGGAGCTCAGGGAATCACTTCAGACCAAATCAGGACAGTGTGCAGCTGTCTCTGGTAAGTTCTCCTTTTCCTCTCACTGCCAGGCCCCAACTCCGATATCTCCATCACTTTAGCCCTACAGTCCCATCACTCTGCAGTTTCTACTTCATTTCCCCCTCTCCTGCCCTCTTCCTGCTCATCTTGACCTTGTGAACCACTTCCTGTTGCCCTGGTCCTCTCCCCATTCCACTGCTCATCATCCAAGTGACATCCACGCTATATGACATTATAAATGGTTAACCTCTTCCTAGACACCACCATCGGAGGTGCGTGGCGAGGCAGTCGGGACTTCGGCGAGAGGCCAATAAAAGGCACAGCAGGGATTCCAGGGGCCCAGCTTCAGAGGTGTGTGGAGAGGCGAGCTTGTGTAGCTACAGGGAGAAGGCAAAAAGAAGTAGAAAGAAATAGAAAGGTGACGTTACAGCCAAGGGGGTAAGTGAATGTCTGGTGATTGGTGAATAGTTTTTCTTTTTTCTCTTCTATAACAGTGAGTAAACTTTAGCATTGTTGTTGCCAATTTAAGTGCATCTAAGGGTTACGTCATGGCAGGAGAGCTCGGACACATGTTATGCTCCTCCTGTACTATGTGGGAAATCAGGGACGTCTCCGGTGTCCCTGATGACTACGTGTGCGGGAAGTGTATCCGCCTCCAGCTCCTGAAGGACCGCATTGCGGAATTGGAGCTGAAGGTGGATTCACTCTGGAGCATCCACGATGCTGAGAATGACGTGAATACATGTTTAGTGAGTTGGTCGTACCACAGGTAAAGGGTCCACAGCCAGGTAGGGAATGGAAGACCAACAGGAAGAGCAGTGCAAGGAAGGTAGTGCAGTGATCCCCTGCGTCATCCCCCTGCAAAACAGATACACTGCTTTGAGTACTGTTGAGGGGGATGACTCATCAGGGGGGAGCAGCAGCAGCCAAGTTCATGGCACCGTGGCTGGCTCTGCTGCACAGGAGGGCAGGAAAAAGAGTGGGAGAGCTATTGTGATAGGGGATTCTATTGTAAGGGGAATAGATAGGCGTTTCTGCCGTCGCAACCGAGACTCTAGGATGGTATGTTGCCTCCCTGGTGCAAGGGTCAAGGATGTCTCGGAGCGGGTGCAGGACATTCTGAAAAGGGAGGGTGAACAGCCAGTTGTCGTGGTGCACATTGGTACCAACGATATAGGTAAAAAACAGGATGAGGTCCTACGAGATGAATTTAAGGAGCGAGGAGCTAAATTAAAAAATAGGACCTCAAAAGTAGTAATCTCGGGATTGTTACCAGTGCCACATGCTAGTCAGAGTAGGAATCGTAGGATAGCTCAGATGAATACGTGGCTTGAGCAGTGGTGCAGCAGGGAGGGATTCAAATTCCTGGGGCATTGGAACCGATTCTGGGGGAGGTGTGACCGGATGGTCTGCACCTAGGCAGGACTGGAACCAATGTCCTAGGAGGACTGTTTGCTCGTGCTGTTGGGGAGGAGTTAAAATAATATGGCAGGGGGATGGGAACCAATGCAGGGAGACAGAGGGAAACAAAATGGAGACAGAAGCAAAAGACAGAAAGGAGATGAGTAAAAGTGGAGGGCAGAGAAACCCAAGGCAAAAAACAAAAAGGGCCACTTTGCAGCAAAATTCTAAAGGGTCAAAGTGTGTTAAAAAGGCACGCCTGAAGGCTTTGTGCCTCAATGCGAGGAGTATTCAGAATAAGGTGAATGAATTAGCAGTGCAGATAGCAGTTAATGGATACGATGTGGTTGGCATCATGGAGACATGGCTCCAGGGTGACCAAGGCTGGGAACTCAGCATCCAAGGGTATTCATCATTTAGGAAGGATAGACAGAAAGGAAAAGGAGGCGGGGTGGCATTGCTGGTTAAAGAGGAAATTAATGCAATTGTAAGGAAAGACATTAGCTTGGATGATGTGGAATCGGTATGGGTGGAGCTATAGAATACCAAAGGGCAGAAAACGCTAGTGGGAGTTGTGTACAGACCTCCAAACAGTAGTAGTGATGTTGGGGAGGGCATCAAACAGGAAATTAGGGGTGCACGCAATAAAGATGCAGCAGTTATCATGGGTGACTTTAATATGCATATAGATTTGGCTAACCAAACTGTAATCAATACGGTGGAGGAGGATTTCCTGGAGTGCATAAGGGATAGTTTTCCAGACCAATATGTCAAGGAACCAACGAGGAGGGAGGCAATCTTAGACTGGGTGTTGTTTAATGAGAGAGGATTAATTAGCAATCTCTTTGTGCGAGGCCTCTTGGGGAAGAGTGACCATAATATGGTGGATTTCTACATTAGGATGGAGAATGAAACAGTTAATCCAGAACTTAAAGAACGGTAACTTTGAAGGTATGAGGCGTGAACTGACTAGGTTAGATTGGCGAATGATACTTAAGGGGTTGACAGTGGATGGGCAATGGCAGACATTTAGAGATCGCATGGATGAAGTACAACAATTGTACATCCCTGTCTGGCGTAAAAATAAAAAAGGGAAGGTGGCTCAACCGTGGCTATCAAGGGAAATCAGGGATAGTATTAAAGCCAAGGAAGTGGCATACAAATTGGCCAGAAATAACAGCGAACCCGGGGACTGGGAGAAATTTAGAACTCAGCAGAGGAGGACAAAGGGTTTGATTAGTGCACGGAAAATAGAGTATGAGAGGAAGCTTGCAGGGAACATTAAAATGGACTGCAAAAGCTTCTATAGATATGTAAAGGGAAAACGGTTAGTAAAGACAAACGTAGGTCCCCTGCAGTCAGAATCAGGGGAAGTCATAACTGGGAACAAAGAAATGGCAGACCAATTGAACAAGTACTTTGGTTCGGTATTCACTAAGGAGGACACAAACAATCTTCCGGATATAAAAGGAGTCAGAGGGTCTAGTAAGAAGGAGGAACTGAGGGTAATCTTTAATAGTCAGGAAATTGTGTTGGGGAAATTTTTGGGATTGAAGGCCGCTAAATCCCCAAGGCATCCCAGAGTACTTAAGGAGGTGGCCTTGGAAATAACGGATGCATTGACAGTCATTTTCCAAAATTCCATAGACACTGGATCAGTTCCGATGGAGTGGAGGGTAGCCAATATAACCCCACTTTTTAAAAAAGGAGGGAGCGAGAAAACAGGGAATTATCGACCGGTCAGCCTGACATCGGTAGTGGCTAAAAGAGTGGAATCAATTATTAAGGATGTCATAGCAGCGCATTTAGAAAGAGGTGACATGATAGGTCTGAGCCAGCATGGATTTGTGAAAGGGAAATCATGCTTGACAAATCTTCTGGAATTTTTTGAGGATGTTTCCAGTTGAGTCGACAAGGGAGAACCAGTTGATGTGGTGTATTTGGACTTTCAGAAGGCTTTCTACAAGGTTCCACACAAGAGATTAATGTGCAAAGTTAAAGCACATGGGATTGGGGGTAGTGTGCTGACGTGGATTGAGAACTGGTTGACAGACAGGAAGCAAAGAGTAGGAGTAAATGGGCACTTTTCAGAATGGCAGGCAGTGATTAGTGGGGTACCGCAAGGTTCTGTGCTGGGGCCCCAGCTGTTTACATTGTACATTAATGATTTAGACGAGGGGATTAAATGTAGTATCTCCAAATTTGCAGATGACACTAAGTTGGGTGGCAGTGTGAGCTGCAAGGAGGATGCTATGAGGCTGCAGAGTGACTTGGATAGGTTGGTGAGTGAGCAAATGCATGGCAGATGAAGTATAATGTGGATAAATGTAAGGTTATCCACATTGGTGGTAAAAACAGAAAGACAGACTATTATCTGAATGGTGACAGATTAGGAAAAGGGGAGGTGCAACGAGACCTGGGTGTCATGGTACATCAGTCATTGAAGACTGGCATGCAGGTACAGCAGGCGGTTAAGAAAGCAAATGGCATGTTGAACTTCATAGCGAGGGGATTTGAGTACAGGGGCAGGGAGGTGTTACTACAGTTGTACAGGGCCTTGGTGAGGCCACACCTGGAGTACTGTGTACAGTTTTGGTCTCCTAACTTGAGGAAGGACATTCTTGCTATTGAGGGAGTGCAGCGAAAGTTCACCTGACTGATTCCCGGGATGGCGGGACTGACCTATCAAGAAAGACTGCACCAACTGGGCTTGTACTCACTGGAGTTCAGAAGAATGAGAGGGGATCTCATAGAAACGTTTACAATTCTGACGGGTTTAGACAGGTTTGATGCAGGAAGAATGTTCCCAATGTTGGGGAAGTCCAGAACCAGAGGTCACAGTCTAAGGATAAGGGGAAAACCATTTAGGACCGAGATGAGGAGAGACTATTTCACCCAGAGAATGGTGAAGCTGTGGAATTCTCTGTCACAGAAAGTTGTTGAAGCCAATTCACTAAATATATTCAAAAAGGAGTTAGATGTAGTCCTTACTACTAGGGGAATCAAGGGGTATGGTGAGAAAGCAGGAATGGGGTACTGAAGTTGCATGTTCAACCATGAACTCAATGAATGGCGGTGCAGGCTCGAAGGGCCGAATGGCCTACTCCTGCACCTATTTTCTATGTTTCTATGTTTCTATGTTTCTACTCTCCCCTTCAAAACTGCTGATGATGGTGCTCCTCATTAACTTCCACCCCATTTTCAACCACCCTTTTCTTTCACGTGCTCCAGTTTTGTGTCCATTGCTCCTGAAACCCCCTCTTTGAATAACAGCATCTGCCCTTTTCACGCCATTGAAATTGCCCTAACCACATCACGAATAACATCCTCTGTGCTTGTGATTATATTACATTATTGCTCCTCAATCTCTCCATTGTATCTCACATGTTTGAGCAGACCGCTCTCCCCCAGTTCCTTTTGTCTGTTCCCAGCTCCATGACACTACGCACACACGGTACCAGACATACTTATCTTGACATAGCTTTTGCCTCTACAGCAATGGCTTCCCCTCCTTCCTTTGCACCATCACCTCCGGCATCCTCCAAGAAGATAATCCTGGCTCCCTGTTATTCCTTATTTACATTCTGTGCCTTGGTAACATCATCCATGGAACTAGAGTCAGTTTTTGCCTGTGAGTTGATGGCCCCTTACTCTGCCACTTTTCATCCCCTGCCAACCTTTATGGTTTTCGACACCGCTTGTCCAACATCCATTCCTGGGTGACTCATGATTTCCTGCAACTCAATATCGGGAAGACCGCAGTTTTTTGTCTCTGTTGCAAACAGAACTCCCTTGCTTGTGGTTCCATCCCCACCTTTGGTCAATTGCTGAAAGCCTAATCCATTCTTTTGTCATCTACAGACTCGACTACACCAATTTGCGTTTTGGAGACCTCCCATCCCCCAGTGTCCATAAACCAACTTTTCCAAAATGTTATTGCACCATATCCTATCCAACACTAAGTACCAGCGACACACCATCACCCCTGTCCTCATCGTATAATCTATTCATGACCTTGCCCCATGTTATTTCCTTCAGCTCTATACATTCCTGTATGATCGTTCCTCTGATTACAACCTTTTGTGCATTTCCCTTTCCCTTCTCCAAACTTTGGTGGCAGATCTTTCATACAACAACAACAAGAACAATTTACATAATTCCTTTCATGTCTTAAAATGTCCCCAGGTGCTACTCAGGAGCGTTATCAAACAAAATTTGACACCGAGCCAGACAAGGAGATATTGGGGTAAATGGCCAAAAGCTTGGTCAAAGAGGTAGGTTTTAAGGAGCGTCTTAAAGAAGGAGAGAGGGACGGAGTGCCGGAGAGGTTTAGGGAGGAAGTTCAAGAGTTTAGGGCCTTGACAGCTGAAAGCACGGCCACTAACAGTGGAGCGATTAAAATCGGCCAGAATTTGAGGAGCACAGAGATCTCGGAGGGTTGTAGGTCTGGAGTAGATTATGGGCAAAAGAATTTAAGATGAGCTCAAGTTTATGGAGATTAGAAGATAGGAGGCGGGCGAGGCAAGTTTTGAAATAGTCAAGTTTAGAGATAACAGAGCCCTGGATGAGGGTCAGATGAGCTGAGGCAGGGGCAGAGTCTGGCGATATTATGGAGGTGGAAGTATGCGGTCCTTAGTGATGGCGCGGATCTGTGGTCAGAAGCTCATCTCGGGGTCAAATATGACGCCAAGGCTGCGAACTTTTGAGCAATAAATGCTGGCCTTGCCAGCGACGCCCACATCCCAGGAACTAATTTTTAAAAAAAATTATAGTCTGGTTCCGCCTCAGACAGTTACCAGGGAGAGGGAAGGAGTTGGTGGTTAGGGAACGGAGTTTGCAGTGCGGACAAAAGACAATGGCTTCGGTATTCCCAATATTGAGTGAAATCCCCTTCCCCACACTCAAATTCTCTGGCTACCCACCTCTCTTTTACCCTTAAAAAACCTTTTCAAAACTAATTTCTTTGACCAATCTTTTGGTCACACTTTCTCCCTTCCTGGCTCCGTTATTTGTGAACCGCCTGGGTGCATTTTATTTTATAGATGCTATTGTTGTTGTTGTTCTTGTTATTTAATATAATACATAATCGCACCGAGTTCTGTGGGTGGGCTAAGTTTTTAATTCCCCTAGATATGTAGGAGGAAAAGAGATCGGGGCCGAAATTCATCACTCACTGTCTGCTGCCTCCGACATTGCTCTTCTTGATCCGCCCAGTGCCACTTTCGGGGTGGCCTGGAGCGGGCAGGAGGGGAGAGCCGCCAGGAACCGCCCGCTGACGGCAGCCGAGTGGCGCAACTGAGCTCCTGCCGACCGAGCTCCCAGATTCTTGCGGGCGGGAGTCGGCGGGACTCGCCGGCAGAACGGGGGTAAACCGCTGCGAGGAGGCTGGTCTGTCCCCGACCGTGATTGGAAAAACCTGAGCAAAAGTGTAAGTGAACATTTCACAAATTTTCTTTCAACAGCAAATTACCGGCATGGGGTCCCTTAAAGATCTTCCGATCGTTTTTTTATTTTTTATTGGTGATTTTTTTTTCCAGCTCTTCGACCCTCCGTGGACCTGACTCCATCCTCGGCGGCACTTGGGGGGCAAGTGCCTCTGCCATTGAGAATGAGTCCTCCCGCCAGCTGCCGCCCAGATTGACGGCGTACGTCACCCATTTGTCTCCCGCCGACCTTCGAGGGACCTCGGCCATGAATACCCTGCCCAAAGTACCGTCCGGCACCTCGGCGACCATTGGCTGCACTTTGGGCAGCACTTGGGCGGGCAGAAGCCTTGATGAAAATCGGACCCATAATATAGTAACATACGCTATGACCCAATCCTCTAAGTGGGATGAGCTTTTATTTCCTCAGATACGTAGAGGAGAAATGGCCAACAGAAATGCTGCCGCAGGAAAATCAACACTGGAGCACTCAAAGACCCGGCTAAGAAAGCCCTATTCAGTCAACACCTCACAACCAACCTGCCGACTTCCATTGAACCGGAGATGCAGAGTGTCCACAGTGACTGGTCTGCCCTCAAGCCTCCATAATTAGCACCTGTGAAGAGACGCTCAGTCACTCGACCAGGAAATATCAAAACTAGTTCGATGAGATCTACCAGGAAATCCAGGAGCTAATAAGCTGCAAACGCAAGGCATTCTTGAAATGGAAACAGCCTCACAACTCGAAAGCATGAAAGCAGCTCTATCGACGTCCGATGGCCGAGGTCCAACATAAAACTCGCAACCTAAAGAACAGATGGTGGGTAGAGAAAGCACAGGAGATCCAACAACTAGCGGACAACTACGACATGCGTGGATTCATCAGCGCAGTCAAGATCAGCTATGGCCCAAGCACCCAAGTGCCTACCCCACTGAAGGCCAAGAATGAAGAGGTACTAATTAAGGACAGAGAGCCAGTCAGTGCCCGCTGGAAGGAGCACTTCGAAGATCTCCTTAACCGAGACTCTGTCTTCGACTTGATTGTCCTTGACTCTATCTCACAGCATGCCAGCCGCCACCATCTCGGCACAACCTCTGCCCGGCATGAGGTTGAAAAAGCCATCCAACAACTGAAGAACAACAAGGTCTCAGGTGCAGATGGACTCCCTGACAAAGTCCTAAAGCATGGTGGAGAAGTACTATTGGCATGAATACATGAACTCATTTCTTTTATTTGGAAGGAGGAGAGCATGCCAGGGGATCTCAGAGAAACTGTAATCGTGACCATCTTTAAGAAAGGTGACAAGTCCAATTGCGGTAATTGCAGATGAGTTTCCTTGCTCCTCAATCGCCTTCTCCCATTGGCTGAAGGACTTCTCCCAGAATGGCAATGCGGATTCTGTCTACTTAGGGGCACAATGGACATGAATTTCACCGCACGTCAAATCCAAGAAAAATGAAGGGAGCAGCATCAACCTGTGTACATGGCCTTCTTTGACCTCACAAAGATCTTCGACACTGTCAACCGTGAAGGATTATGGAGTGCCCTTCTCAAATTCGGATGCCCTCAAAAGTTTGTCGCCATCCTCCGCTTGCTTCGCGATGACATGCAAGCTGTGCCACACCGCCAAGTCGTCCAGGAACTTAGGCGCTTTGATATCGACATCGCAGCCCTAAGCGAGACCTGGCGGGCAGGAGTAGGCCAGCTCAAGGAACAAGGTGGAGGTTACACCTTCTGCTGGAAGGGGAAAATCAGAGGCAGAACGCCAACTCCAAGGCGTCGGCTTCGCCAACAAAAATGAGCTGGTCAACCGCCTCAAAGACTCCCCCTGCGGGCACTAACGAACACCTCATGACGCTTCGACTCACCCTATCCCGGAACCAGTGCGCCACAGTCATCAGTGCTTACGCCCCGACATTCGATGCAACAGATGAGGCCAAAGAGGGTTTTTACTCCAACCTCGAAAAATCCTTGACCTGCGTCCCCGCGGGCGACAAACTGATCCTCCTCGGCGACTTCAACGCCAGGGTCGGCAGAGACACAGACCTCTGAGGAGGCGTCACACAGGCTTAGCTGAGCGAGGTCTTGGTCCAGTTGCAAGGGGGTCCAGGACGACTGGAGACCAGGCACTGTTATATGGGCCTAATTGCTTACGGCGAGGTGCTGGCCGCAGGCTCGGCGCTGGGTAGTGCCCTTGGTGGTAGGTGGACCAAGGTTTAGTTGGGGGCAGGCATTGGGGGGGCCAGTGGTGCACTGGGGTTCAGAATGGGGGGGGGCAAGGGGGTTCACAGCCATTGTACTCACCACGTGCTGGAGGAGAAGAGGAGACCAGGCCATCAGTGGGGAACGGGAGGTCCAGATGGGGTGGGGGGGGTGGAGGAGGTGCATGCCGATAGCCAGGTCCAGCCACCCAGTCACCGCAGGAGGTTCAGCCGGGAGGTCCAGGTCACGTCGAGTTGTCCAGCCGCTGGTGTGATTGGCAGAGAGGGGGTAGGGAAAGCCAACTCCAGTGGTACCCTATTCCTGACAAGGCTCCACCCCACTCCTGGCCAAGAACGGGAAAACACTCATCAAGGAAGAACTACAAGGCATCATGGCAACAACCTCGCTCCAAACACTGGCACCTGCTCGACTATGTCATCGTCCGTACCAGGGATCGCAAGGATGTGCACATCACCCATGCCATGACAGGAGCTGACAACTGCTGGTTGGACCACCGCCTAATCCGATCCATTATTGACATGAACATAGCCCCAAAGCAAAGGAGGCAGCAGAAGCAGTGTCACAAAAAAGTCAATGCCGGGGCACTTAAGGATCCAGCTAAGAGAGCCCTTTACAGTCAGCACCTCACAGCTAACTTGGCGTGCCTTGATGACCCCGAGATGCAGAATGCCCACAGTGCTTGGTCTGCCCTCCAGGCCTCCATAACCAGTGTCTGCAAGGAGATGCTCGGTCACTCAACCAGGAAACACCAGGACTGGTTTGATGAGAATGATCAGGAGATTCAAGAACTAATAGACTGCAAGCGCAAGGTATTTCTGAGCCTTAAACAGCAACCCAACTCGGGAGCAGCAAAGCAGCATTACAGACAGCTAAAGGCTAAGGTCCAACAAAAAACCCAGGACCTAAAGAACAGGTGGTGGACGGAGAAAGCACAGGAGATACAGCAACTGGCCGACAGCCATGATGTGCGAGGTTTCTTCACCGCAGTCAAGGCCACATACGGACCAAACTCCCAAGGCTCCACCCCACTCCTGGCCAAGAATGGCAAAATACTCATCAAGGACACCGAGGCAGTCAGGGCCCTCTGGAAGGAACACTTCGAAGATCTCCTCAATCGAGACTCTGCCTTTGACTAGATTCCATTCCGCAGCATGCTACCCGCCACCACCTCAGTGAGACCCCAACACTTCACGAGGTAGAAAAGGCCATAAGACAGCTAAAAAACAACAAGGCTACGGGAGCGGATGGAATCACTGCTGAGGCACTGAAGTATGGCGGAGAGGCACTACTGGTGCGAATACACAACCTCATCTCTCTCATCTCGAGGGAGGAGAACATGCCGGGAGATCTTAGAGATGCAGTGATCGTGACCATCTTTTAAAAAGGGGACAAGTCCGACTGCAGCAACTACAGAGGCATCACCCTGCTATCAACCACTGGGACAGTCGTCGCTAGAGTCCTCCTCAACCGACTTCTCCCTGTGGCCGAGGAGCTCCTCCCGAAGTCGCAGTGCGGATTTCGTTGCCTCCGGGGCACAACGGACATGATTTTTGCAGTGCGACAGCTGCAGGAAAAATGCAGGGAACAGCGCCAGCCCTTATACATGGCCTTCTTCGACCTTACAAAAGTCTTTGACACTTTCAACCGCGAGGGTCTATGAGTGTCCTCCTCCATTTCGGATGCCCCTAAAAGTACGTCACCATCCTCCGCCTGCTCCACGACGACATGCAAGCCATGATCCTTACCAACGGATCCAGCATAGACCCAATTCACGTCCGACCGGGGTCAAGCAGTGCTGCGTCATTGCCCCAACCCTCTTCTCAATCTTCCTCGCTGCCATGTTCCACCTCACAGTTGATAAGTTCCCCGCTAGAGTGGAGCTAAACTACAGAACCAGTGGGAAGTTGTTCAACCTTCGCCGTCTCCAGGCCAGGTCCAAGATCATTCCAACCTCTGTCATCGAGCTACAGTACGCGGATGATGCCTGCCTCTGTGCACACACAGAGGCTGAACTCCAGGACATAATCGACGTAGTTACTGAGGTGTATGAAAGCATGAGCCTTACGCTAAACATTAGTTATACAAAAGTCCTAAACCAGCCTGTCCTCACCACACAGCACTGGCCCCCAAACATCAAGATCCATGACGTGGCCCTGGACAACATGGACCACTTCCCCGATCTCGGGAGCCTCTTATCAACAAGAGCAGGCATTGATGACGAGACCCAACACCTCCTCCAGTGCGCCAGTGCAGCCTTCGGCCCCCTGAGGAAAAATGTGTTCGAAGACCAGCCCCTCAAAACTCTCACCAAGCTCATGGTCTACAAGGCCGTAGTAATACCCGCCCTCCTGTATGGCTCAAAGATGTGGACCATGTACAGCAGACACCTCAAGTCGCTGGAGAAATACCACCAGCGATGTCTCTGCAAGATTCTGCATATCTCCTGGGAGGACAGACACACAAACATTAGCTTCCTCGTCCAGGCCAACATCCCCAGCATTAAAGCACTGACCACACTTGATCAGCTCCGCTGGGCAGGCCACATAGTTCGCATGCTAGACACAAGGCTCACAAAGCAAGCGCTCTACTTGGAACTCGTCCACGGAAAACGAGCCAAAGGTGGGTAGAGGAAACATTACAAGGACACCCTCAAAGCCTCCCTGATAAAGTGCAATCTCCCCACTGACACCTGGGAGCCCCTGGCCATAGACCTCCCTAAGTGGAGGAAATGCATTCGGGAGGACGCTGAGCTCCTCGAGTATTGTCGGCGAGAGCATGCAGAAATTAAGCGCAGCCAGCGGAAGGAGCGTGTGGCAAACCAGGCTCCCTGCCCACCCTTTCCCTCAATGACTATCTGTCCCACCTGTGACAGAGATTGTGGTTCTCGTATTAGACTGTACAGCCACCTAAGAACTCAAGCTAAGAGTGGAAGCAAGTCTTCCTCGATTTCGAGGGACTGCCTATGATGATGATCCTGACCAACGGATCCATCACACACCCAATACACTTGCGGACCGGGGTCAAGCAAGGCTGTGTCATCACACTAACGCTTTTCTCGATCTTCCTTGCTGCAATGCTGCAACTCACCCTCAATAAGCTCCCGCTGGAGTTGAGCTAATCTACAGAAGAGATGGGAAATTGTTCAACCTCCGTCGCCTCCAGTCTAGATCCAAGGTCATTCCATCCTCTCTCATTGAATTACAGTATGCAGACGACGCTTGCGTTTGCGCACATTCAGATGCCGAACTCCAAACCATCGTCAAACACCGAAGCATACCAGAGTATGGGCTTTACACTAAACATCTGTAGGCCAAAGGTTCTCTACCAACCTGCCCCTGCCACACAGTACTGCCCCCCAATTATCAAGATCCATGATGACAATATGGACCACTTTTCATACCTTGGGATCCTACTGTCAACAAGAGCAGACCTCGATGAATAAGTCCAACACCACCTTCACTGTGCCAATGCAGCATTCGGTTGCCTGAAGAAGTGTGTTTTTGAAGGCCGGGACCTCAAACCTGGCACCAAGATCATGGTCTACAGAGCAGCAGTGATACCGGCCCTCCTATATGCTTCAGAGACATGAACTATTTACAGTAGGCACCTCAAAGCACTGGAGAAGTACCACCAATGCTGCCTCTGAAAAATCCTGCAAATCCATTAACCGGATCGGCGCACCAACGTCAGTGTTCTCAGTCAGGCCAACACCCCCAGCATTGAAGCATTGACCGCGCTCGATTGGCTCTGATGGACAGGTCTCATCGTCTGCATGCCCGATACTAGACTCCCAAAACAAGTGCTTTACTCAGAGCTCCGACATGGCAAGCGAGTCCCAGGTGGGCAGAGGAAACATTTCAAGGACACCCTCGAAGCCTCCTTGAAAAGTGCAACATCCCCACCGACACCTGAGAGTCCCTGGCCCAAGACCACCCAAAGTGGAGGAAGAGCATCTGAGAAAGGCGCCGAACACCTTGAGTCTCTTCGCTGTGAGCAGGCGGAAGCCAAGTACAAACAACGGAAAGAGCGTACGACAACCCAAGCACCCCACCCACCCGTCCCTCCAACCACTGTCTGCCCCACCTGTGACAGAGACTGTCGGTCCCGCATTGGAATCATCAGTCACCTGAGAACTCATATTTGTTTGGAAGCAAGTCATCCTCGACTCTGAGGGACTGCCTAAGAAGAATTCCCTAAGCAGCTGGCCAATTGATAAAATTGACAGTTATTCACTTCAGTTGTCAAATTGCTTTTTCCCATTGTGCAATTAATTAACATGCCGTTAATGAGTTTCAATGTCCAATATCCTCACATGCAAGGAAAGAAGTGTAAAGCTGTGACAATAGTCCAAGATATGAGGACAAGTAGAAGGGAAAGTAGATCAGTTTCCTCCTATCTCTTCCTCCAGTGTTCTCTCCTAAATTACTTTCTCTTTGCAAATGATTTCAGGCAGACAATGTTGAGGGCCTGGGATAAGCTGCCCAATCCATCCTGTAGGGTACAGGCGTGTCTGTGAAGATTCCCACAGACCATGTAAAATAATTTTTGTTTTCAATAATGCAAAAGAACGAGACAGACAGAAATAAACCAAGCATATATTATTGATGAAGAAATAAAGTTTACAATGAACTGTGCATATTCTAGTCTGCATGTTATAAAAAGAATTAGAGAGGCATTGGTGAAGGAGCAGAAATGATTCACAAGGATGTGACCAGAACTGAAAGCTTCTGACTATCAGGAAAGATTGGGCAGGCTGGGGTTCTTTTATCGAGAGTGAACTAATAGAGGTCTTTAAATTTATGAAGGGGTTTGATAGGGTAGATGTAGAGAAGATATTTCCCCTTGTAGGGAAATTCAAAACTAGAGGTCATAAATATAAGGTAGTCACTAATAAATCTAAGAAGGGATTCAGAGGAAGCGTCTTTACCCAGAGAGCGATTAGAATGTGGAACTTGCAACCACAAGGAGTAGTTGAGGCGAATAATATAGATGTATTTAAGCAGATGCTAGGTAAGTAGAATCACAGTATTACTCAGTTCCATTCCAAATTCTCTCTCTGCTCTGACTTCTGATTGGAGTTCTCGGGCCTTAAACTTTGGAACCCTTTGGGTCCCTTAATACCTCAGAAGAAAGTTGCACTTAGTTGGCTTCAAAGCTTTTTGGCACATCCTGAGGTCGGACAAAGGCATTGTACTAAAGCAAATTCTTTCTTTTTCCTGTGTCATGTAGATGAGGAAGTTTGTGGTTTAATCCTTGGTGGGTGCAAAGTAAACAGATCCATGGATGGGTTATTTGAAGAAAGAAAGAGATAAATAAGGAGAGAAAGAAAGAAAGAAAGAAAGAAAGAAAGAAAGAAAGAAAGAAAGAAAGAAAGAAAGAAAGAAAGAAAGAAAGAAAGAAAGAAAGAAAGAAAGAGGCGCAAGAGAACAAGGCGGTAAGTGTTATCGGCAGCGCAAAACCACCAGGGAAGTTCGCGGGTGTCGATGATTTTGCCGGGCCCGGTCGGTAAACCCTTAGCAACCCGTTACTACCCCCTGCTAATGGGAGGCGCAAACCAGGCCAATTTCACCTTAGTGATTTCAAAAAAAAAGTCAGTTATTTGAAATGTTTCTGACCTCCTCTGTGATCACCAAACATTTTAAAGAAAGAAAGGAAGGAAGGAAGAAAGACACCAGGGATAACTCCCCCTGCTCTTCTTCGAAATAGTGCCATGGGATCGTTTCCATCCACCTAAGAGAGAGCAGACAGGGGATCGGTTTAACATCTCACCCAAAAGACAGCACCTCCCACAGTGCAGTACTCCCTCAGCACTGCACTGAAGTATCAGCTTACACTTTTGTGCGATGTCCCTGGAGTGGGACTTGAACCCACAACCGTCTGACTCAGAGGCAAGTGCGCTACACACTGAGACACAGCTGAGGTTAAAAAGAAGTATAAAATAATGGATCCTCTGATCCAGATTGCTACCGAATGACTGAAAATGGGAAAGATATACGTGTGGGAATCACGTGAGGAAAGAATTGGGCTTGTAAATAGTGCGACCCATTTAAGTAGCCTTCTCTAACCAAATATAAGCCTAGAAATTGTTTGTCATCAGTAACAACAACTTCCATTTACATAGCGCCTTTAATATTGTAAAACGTCTAAAGATGCTTCACAGGAGCATTATCAAACAAAATTTGAAGCCGAGCCACATAAGGGGATATTAAGACAGATGTCCAGAAGCTTGGTCAAAGAGGTAGATTTTAAGGAGCATCTTAAAGGAATAGAGAGAAAGAGGTGGAGAGACGGAAAGTTTTAGGGAGGGAATTCTAGAGTTTGGGGCCCAGGCAGCTGAAGACACGGCCGCCAAGGGTGGAGTGATTAAAATCGCGAATGTGCAAGAGGGCAGAATTGAGGACGCGGAGCGATCTCGGGGGGTTGTTGGGTTGGAGGAGGTTACTGACATAGGGAGGGGTGAGGCCATGGAGGCATTTGACAGCAAGGATAAGATTTATAAAATCGGGTCGTTGCCAGATCTGGAGCCAATGTAAGTAGGCGAGCACAAGGCTGATGAGCAAACTGGACTTTCTTTGCTTAATGGAGGTAGTAAAATAAGCGTGTTAACATCTGGGTTCAAATAGCTGAGGCTGAAAATCATTCTTAGCTGTTTTTGGTTCGGGGCCAAAATTGCCCTGTTCTGCGCCTCCCATTAGCATCTCCATGGGGCGCTAACGGGGCGCAAAATTGTTTTTGGCGAGGTGGGGGGCACTACCGGCTCCCGTTAAATTGCACGGGAGTTAACGGAAGCGCTGACATGGTAGCTTCACTAGTAGCGCACCGGGCTGCTGTGAAACCTGTGATGACGTCATCGCCGTGCGCGCCAACCACCTAGCACCCTGCGCCGACCCCTTTTCTATCCCATGGCGTAAATTGGCCAGTGCCCCACGAGGCTGCCATGGGCGGTGTCAGTGCCAACCTCACGAGTCGCGATCTGGGTCGAGCTCCCCTCCAGGAGTGGAAGTTAAAAGGGAGATGCGCTGTGCCGCCACCGCCATTTTTTTTCCCCGGCCGACTCACCCTGTCAGCCTGCTCGCTGCCCTGGTGGACCAGTGGAGGCCCTCAGAGGACCTGCAGAGTGCGCAGCGGCCCTCCCTACTCCCTACGTGGAGAAGCCACGCGGCGCTTCCGAACGTGCCCGAGTTGTGCCCCCGAATACGTCCCAGCAGGCAAGTGGAGCACGCGACATCATGCTGCACTTCCTGTGAGGGACGGTAAAAACAATTTTGCGCCCCTGGTGGGACTTTCATGCCGGGCGCAGGAAGTCCCACCCCGACTCGGTTACCACCCCTAAACGGGCTGCTGGGGAATTTCACCCCCTAAATTGTTACTCGCTGAACCTTAGTACGATGTATGGTTCTAAAGGTTAATCGTGTAGGGCTGTTATAAAGAAATTACAGGATGTTGATATATCTATCTATGTATAAACACAAAATACCTTAAATTAGCACCATTACCAACAGCTAAAGTTCGAGTAAGATTCTTTGAAATAGAATAATTAGATGAGCCAAATATATTCATTTGCTGCACCATCCTCCATAAAAAAGAGCTAATGAGCTGAATTGGATAAAGGAAGATAACAGATGAAACTTTAATAGCAAACTGTATGCTTGGCCCTGACAAGCAGCAGGCCACCTTGTCCCATTCTGTTTCATTATAATTGCCTCGATTATACTTTAATTCATATTTCACCAAAACAGTCTAAAATGGAACAAAAGGCAGTGGCTCTATAATTATTTTGAAGACTCTTTAGTGCCAATGTAATTTTTCTTAATTTCTATCTTGCAAAGTAATTTGATGTTAACGTTAGAAACAATGAATAATTCAGTCAGCTCATCTTCGCACCCCACCCCCGACCATAATTGAAACAATCCCTCTCTCCAAACAATATCGGCCACAATATCTTTGACAGGATGGTGAGCTGACTGACTATTATACTAACATCCGAGGCCTTTCCTTGTGTGTGATAAATACAAGGTTGAACATAATTTATCTGATTCATACCACATATAATTGAGAGCAACACCACATCATCCAAGCTTCAGTTACAATCATTAACATAATTACATCATACAGGTTCTTGGCTTATTCAAAACTAATGTCTTTAATACCTCCTGTCAAGTTGGCAGGTACCTGCATGGTTGCATGAAGCATTTATGATTCACAAAATTAGAATCATAAAATGGTTACGGCAAAGAAGGAGGCCATTCGGCCCATTGAGCTCGTGCCGGCTCTCGACAAGAACACTTCAGCTGGTCCCACGTCCCCTGCAATTTTTTTCCTTCAGGTACTTATCCAATTCCCTTTTGAAAGCTACGATAAAATTTGCCTCCACCACCCTTTCAGGCAGTGATTTCCAGATCATAATCACTCTCTGCGAAAAAAAGTTTTTCCTCATCTCAACTTTAGTTCTTCTGACGATCACCTTAAATCTGGTTCCCTGGTTCTCGACCCTTCTGCCTCTCTGTCCAGACCCCTCATGCTGTTGAACACCTCTATCAAATCTCCTCTCAACCTTCTCTACTCTAAGAAGAACAACCCGAGCTGCTCCAGTCTATCCATGTAACTGAAGTCCCTCATCCCTGGAACCATACTTATAAATCCTGTCTGCACCTTCTCTAGGGCCTTCACGTCTTTTCTAAAGCGTGGTTCCCAGAATTGGGCATAATACTCCAGTTGAGGCCAAACCAGTGTGTTATACAGGTTCATCATAATTTCCACACTTTTGTATTCTTTGGGCTGGATTTTTGGCTTTTTGCGTTTTTGCCCGTTTCCAGGCGCAATTCATGGTGGAATCAAAAATTTAGCGGCAGGTTAATGTTAGCTCCGGAACGCGCAACTTTCGGCAAATAAATGTTCACGAGGAGCGTTAGCATTAACTCTGGTGTTGGACCACACAATTTGTGTGCCGCAGCCGAAAGTTCTGCCGCGAAAAAAAAATTGGCCGTTCTGCGTATGCGCAAATTTTTCTTTTTCTTCCCATGCTTTTGGTCTAGTCTACAGTTGCAAATGCTAATGCAGGGCGTGGCTGCGCGCATGCGTAGTACAACCGGAGTTGAATCAGCTATTTCAGATTTTGATTTTCATTGTGGAGGATAACATTTGCAGACAGCGTGCCAGCCGATTCAGCCACAAGACTAATGAAGCTCTAGTGGGGGCTGTGGAAAGAAGGTGACAGAAGTTGCATCTTCGGGTGGATCTAGACCACGGCCATCCATATTTAAAAAGATTCAAAGGGAGATAGCAGAGGAGGTCGCTGCCTCAGACACTGTGGTGAGGGCAGGCATACAGTGCCGAAATAAATGTAACGATCTGACAAAGGTGGTCAGAGTGAATACAATTTTAATTCATGCACTCCTTCACTACTTCAATTATAAATCTGACACACTATTTGTTCTCATGCTGTTGGTGCCCCTCAGCACTCTGTGGGTTGCCTCCTAAAATGCATGACACATAGGTAGGCTTAGTTCGGCAACCTATTCACCATGAATGATCTTGACACAATTATTATGATTGCTTTTTTAGATCTCATAAGATTGCTCCCCACTTCGATGTCCTTCTGCTGAACCATGTGCAACTTCCAAGGCCATTCAACAGAGGACTGTATAATATTCACATGGTATGGTATAAGTCCTTTGGTGGCTATCTGTGCCACAAGAGCAGATGGATCCTCTTGTAACCATTCCCATTTTCATCTTTGCAAGCAGAAGAAGTCACTTCATTGGCGCGAGCAGGTGAGGACTGACGGCGGTCCGCCTCAGACCCTGCCATTTACTGACATCAAGGAGCAAGTGGCAGGCCTCATCAGTGTCACTGGTCGGGCAGTTGCTACGAGGGGCACTGACACCCACTCGGATACTGAGGGTAAGTCCTGCACACTCCCTGGGCTAGGTTGGGGGAATGTTGTGCAGTACCTCTGGACTAGGGATGGGACAATATCCTACACACTCGCTGGGCTGAGTTGGGGCAAAGTCATGCAGCACCTCTGGACTAGAATTGGGGAAATGTCCAGCAGTGTCTCTGAACTAAATATAATGGAGTAGCGGTGGTCCTTCAAGTGAGTCTGTGCTATGCGACCTTCCTCATGTCACCCTGCCCTCTTTCCCTTTAACCACTAGTCTATTGCTTTCTACTTCCAAATGACCAGCCACAAGGGCAGCATTCCTCAAGGGACCCCTCATCAGGTCAGCATCTGGAGGAGGAGGAAGAGAAGGATACAGATGAGCCTACTCCGGGGCAGCATGCAACGCTGCATCAATCCACCCCTGTTCCACCCAGCTTCTCTGAGGATGACGTGATGTTCTCGGGGTTTGACGAAATGGAGGCTCTTGGGGCCAGTGCTGGGGTTGAATCCCACAGGCCATCTCTCTGCAGGGTGAGTCGACAAAGTTGGTCTACTGATAGACAGGCAGGCATGGAACTGGACATGCTGGGAATGTCCAGGGAGCACATCCAGGTCAGACGTCAGCTCCTTGATGTCTTGGGTAGGATTCCCACGAGCCTTGACAGTCTGAAAGCAATCATTGCAGAGGTAGAGTCGCAGATTGTCGGCGCGAGCAGTGATACATGCGAGGCCATCAGTGCCCACACGAGGCTGGTGGCCTCCAGCAGTGGCAGTGGAGTCCCAGAGAGTGTGACGCGAACCCTTGCTGAACATGCGCATCACAGGCACAATTTCTGCTTCAGCTTGGCCAGGTGATGCAATCCCTGCCTGCCACCATACTCTCTGCGTTCCCCACTGTCACACTCAAACCACCTGTGACTGGTGACACCGGTGAAGAGGCTTGCCAGTCAGAAGCCAGGCCTTCCATGCCATGAGCTCTTCCAGTACTTCCCCAGATAACGTCTCCATTGTCTTTCCCCCCAGCACAGCAGGGCTCTGGCAGCCTTGCTGCATGCCATCTTGCTGCCACTTTGGGTAGGTGTAACAGGCAAGGGAGAGTGGTAAGCGGAATGGGGACAAAATATGGTGGGAAAATATTGGGGTATAATATTGGGGTAGAAATTCCTACATCCTCGGGCTCATACGAAGTTTCTACGGACCCGAGAAGGCATCGGAAAAGCCGTTTTCAGAGCGCAATGTGCATGCGCTGAAAACCTGCTTTTCCGATCTGTCAAGCTGGAGCATGACAGATCGTAGCCAGATTGGGAGCGAAGACATTTGTATGTGCAAGTTTGCAATATTTACGCATATCTTGCCCAGCAAATGTCCTCAAAAGTCTTGCGCCTGAAAAAGCACGCGCATAGCCTACTTTTACAGGCGCAAATGTTTTAAAACATTCAAAAACATTAAAATAAAGTTATGAAAACATATTATATTGTTAAAAACCCTCCCCACTATCATAAGTTTATTTTAAGGTATAATTAAAAACACCTTTTTAAAAATCGGGAAAATATATTTTTTTTATTTGACATTAATAACTTTAATTTAAATGAATCTTAAATATGAAGTGTATATTTTCTATTTTTTCTTAGTGTTTTTGGTGTTTGGGGGGTTCCTCATTCATAGTATTAGGAGTTTCAGACTTATGAAACTCCTATTACTAAGAATGAGAATATACTATACCTGATTGGCTGCCCAGAGCCATGTGACTCCAGCTCCAGGCCTGCGCACGTCCCGATGTGCATACACTGCAACGTGCAGCAAGAGGAGGCCTGTGGATTGGGAAGTCGAGCGGGCACAGTAGCTTCAGGTAGGTGCACATTTTTTTCTCTAAAATCTAGTCGAAAGCCCGCGGGAAGGAGAAAGTAGAATTTCTATGCCATTATCTTGCTGCTTTATGTTGTTGATACTGGATGCATTGTATGTTTTACACTATTATGCTACAGACTATGTTAAAGCTTCACACTGGATTATGTTGCTAATGTTGTGGAATGATCATACTGCTGGATGCAGCTTATTTTATTTATGTCTCACAACAAAGGTTACAAAGTTTACAATGTTTAATACATTCTTTTTTTCACCTTAACCATGCGTGTGTAGACTCGCATTTGCAGAATAAGATGGGGAATAGTCAACATGGTAGGATAGAATGGCCAAGCAATGCTCAAACCTGCTGTTCACTCTTCAAGCAAAGCCCCTTGGGGAAGAGTGACCATAATATGGTAGAATTCTTCATTAAGAGTGAAACAGTTAATTCAGAGACTAGGGTCCTGAACTTAAAGAACGGTAACTTCGATGGTATGAGCCGTGAATTGGCTAGGATAGACTGGCGAATAATACTTAAAGGTTTGACGGTGGAGAGGCAATGGTAGACATTTAAAGATCACATGGATGAGCCAACAATTGTACATCCCTGTCTGGCGTAAAAATAAAACGGAGAAGGTGGCTCAACCGTGGCTAACAAGGGAAATTAGGGATCGTGTTAAATCCAAGGAAGAGGCATATAAATTGGTCAGAAAAAGCAGCAAATCTGAGGACTGGGAGAAATTTAGAATTCAGCAGAGGAAGACAAAGGGTTTAATTAGGAGGGGGAAGATAGAGTATGAGAGTAAGCTTGCAGGGAACATAAAGACTGACTGCAAAAGCTTCTATAGATATGTGAAGAGAAAAAGATTAGTGAAGACAAATGTAGGTCACTTGCAGTCGGATTCAGGTGAATTTATAATGGGGAACAAAGAAATGGCAGACCAATTGAACAAATACTTTGGTCTGTCTTCACGAAGGAAGACACAAATAACCTTGCAGAAGTACTAGGGGACCGAGGGTCTAGTGAGAAGGAGGAACTGAAGGATATCCTTATTAGTCAGGAAATTGTGTTAGGGAAATTGATGGGATTGAAGGCCAATAAATCCCCGGCGCCTGATAGTCTGCATTCCAAAGTACTTAAGCAAGTGCCCCGAGAAATAGTGGACGGATTGGTGATCATTTTCCAACAATCGATAGACTCTGGATCAGTTCCTATGGACTGAAGGATAGTTAATGTAACACCACTTTTTCAAAAAGGAGGAAGAGAGAAAACAGGGACTTATGGACTGGTTAGCCTGATATCGGTAGTGGGGAAAATGTTGGAATCAATTGTTAAAGATGTCATAGCAGCGCATTTGGAAAACAGTGACAGGATCGGTCGAAGTCAGCATGGATTTATAAAAGAGAAATCATGCTTGACAAATCTTCTAGAATTTTTTGAGGATGTAACTAGTAAAATGGACAAGGGAGAACAAGTGGATGTGGTGTATTTGGACTTTCAAAAGGCTTTTGACAAGGTCCCACACAAAAGATTGGTGTGCAAAATCATAGCACATGGTATTGGGGGTAATATACTGACGTGGATAGAGAACTGTTTGGCAGACAGGAAGCAGAGAGTCGGGATAAACGGGTCCTTTTCAGAATGGCAGCCAGTGACTAGTGAAGTGCCGCAGGGCTCAGTGCTGGGACCACAGCTCTTTACAATATACATCAATGAATAGGACAAAGGAATTGAGTGTAATATCTCCAAGTTTGCAGATGACACTAAACTGGGTGGTGATGTGAGCTGTGAGGGGGATGCTAGGAGGCTGCAGGTTAGGTGAGTGGGAAAATGCATGGCAGATGAAGTATAATGTGGATAAATGTGAGGTTATCCACTTTGATGGTAAAAACAGAGAGACAGACTATTATCTGAATGGTGACAGATTAGGAAAAGGGGAGGTGCAAAGAGACCTGGGTGTCATGGTACATCAGTCATTGAAGGTTGGCATGCAGGTGCAGCAGGCGGTTAAGAAAGCAAATGGCAGATGCAGTATAATGTGGATAAATGTGAGGTTATACTTTGGGGGCAAAAACACGAAGACAGAATATTATCTGTATGGTGGCAGATTAGGAAAAGGAGAAGTGCAATGAGACGTGGGTGTCATGGTTCACCAGTCATTGAAAGTTGGCATGCAGGTACAGCAGGCGGTGAAGAAGGCAAATTATATGTTGGCCTTCATAGCTAGGGGATTTGATTATAGGAGCAGGGAGGTTTTACTGCAGTTGTACAGGGCCTTGGTGAGGCCTCACTTGGAATATTGTGTTCAGTTTTGATCTCCAAATCTGAGGAAGGACTTTCTTGATATTGAGGGAGTGCAGCAAATTTTCACCAGACTGATTCCCGGGATTGCAGGATTGACATTTGAGGAGAAGCTGGATCAACTGGGGCTTTATACATTGGAGTTTAGAAGGATGAGAGAGGATCTCGTAGAAACATATAAGATTCTGACGGGACGGGACAGGTTAGATGCGGGTCGAATGTTCCCGATGTTGAGGAAGTCCAGAACCAGGGGACACAGTCTTAGGATAAGGGGTAGGCCATTTAGGACTGAGATGAAGAGAAACGTCTTCACTCAGAGAATTGTTAAACTGTGGAATTCCCTGCTGCAGAGAGTTGTTGATGCCAATTCATTGCATATATTAAAGAGGGACTTAGATATGGCCCTTACGGCTAAGGGGATCAAGTGGTATGTAGAGAAAACAGGAAAGGGGTACTGAGGAAATCATCAGCCATGATCTTATTGAATGGTGGTGCAGGCTCGAAGGGCCGAATGGCCTACTCCTGCACATAATTTCTATGTTTCTATGTTTCTATGTTTTGACAAGGTCCCTCATAAGAGATTAGTGTGCAAAATTAAAGCGCATGTTATTGGGGATGATGTAATGACGTGGATAGAGAACTGGTTGGCAGACAGGAAGCAAAGAGTAGGAATATACGGGTCCTTTTCAGCATGGCAGGCAGTGACTAGTGGGATACTGCAAGGTTCAGTGCTGGGACCCCAGCTATTTACAATATACATTAATGATTTAGACAAAGGAATTGAATGTCATATCTCCAAGTTTGCAGATGACACTAAGCTGAGCTTCAGTGTGAGCTGTGAGGAGGATGCAGGGTGAATTGGACAGGTTAGGTAAGTGGGCAAATGCATGGCAAATGCAGTATAATGTGGATCAATGTGAGGTTATCCACTTTGGTGGCAAAAACAGAAAGGCAGAATATTATCCGAATGTTGACAGATTTGGAAAAGGGGAGGTGCAATGAGACCTGGGTATCATGTTACATCAGTCATTGAAAGTTGGCATGCAGGTACAGCAGGCAGTGAAGAAGACAAATGGCATGTTGGCCTTCCTAGCGAGAAGATTTGAGTATAGCAGCAGGGCTGTCTTACTGCACTTGTGCAGGGCCTTGGTGAGGTCACACCTTGAATATTGAGGGTGTGCAGCAAAGGTTCACCAGACTGATTCCTGGGATGGCAGGGCTGACATATGAAGAAAGACTTGATCACGTAGGCTTATATTCACTGGAATTTAGAAGATGAGAGGGGATCTCATAGAAACATATGAAATTCTGACGGGATCGGACAGGTTAGATGCAGGAAGAATTTTCCCGATTTTGGGGAAGTCCAAAACCAGGGGTCACAGTCTAAGGATAAGCGATAAGCCATTTAGAACCGAGATGAGGAGAAACCTCTTCACTTAGAGAATTGTGAACCTGTGGAATTCTCTACCACAGAAAGTTGTTGAGACCAGTTCGTTAGATATATTCAAAAGGGAGTTCGATGTGGCCCTTACAGTTAAAGGGATCAAGGCGTATGAGGAGAAAGCAGGAATGGGGTACTAAAGTTGCATGTTCAGCCATGATCTTATTGAATGGTGGTGCAGGCTCGAAGGGCCGAATGGCCAACTCCTGCACCTATTTTCTATGTTTTCTATGTTTCTATGTTTCAATTATGAACTTCCGACATAAGGCTTTTGCAGCGGCAAAATCTCCACATAGCATCCCCTGTGGTTATGGATGTGGTGCTGTTGGTGGTGGCATGGGTTCCTCACCAGGATTCTCTTCCTTATCGGCCTCCTCACCTTTCTCCCTTCCTTTCTCCTGAGGTGTTCCTGCAATCCCCATTGTCAATTCCTGTCCCCTCATGATGGCTAAGTTGTGTATCATGCAGCATATGACAATGAACTCAGAGATCTACTGAGGTGGGTATTGCAGGGAGCCTTCAGAGTGGTCCAGGCATCGGAAGAGCGCTGCTTGAGCACTCCAGTTGTCTGTTCACTGATGTTGCTTGTGGCTGCATGGCTCTCATGATAGCGATGCTCAGCTTCTGTCTGAGGGTTCTGGAACGGATTCATGAGCCAGGTGGCGAGGCCGTAACTTTTGTCCCCGAGCATCAGCTCTGGCCTTGTTGTTGATGCTGGAACAGGCCTGAGATACTGCACTCATGCAAGATGAAACCATCATGGATGCTCCCTGGATATTGGGCATTGACTGCCATCATCCGCTGAGTATGGTTGCATATGATCTGTACGTTCATGGAGCGGAATCCCTTTCGGTTTCAGAAAACCTCTGGATTCTGTAAAGGTGCTCGCTGGGCAATGTGCATACAGTCAAGGGCACGCTAAACCTTGGAGAAGCTAGCAACTCATTCATAGCCTACAGCCCTCTCATTCTGTGCCTCCTTGGTCATTGGAAAGCTTGTGAAGTCCATCCTGCATGCGTATAGTGCAGTAGTCACCTGTCGAATGCAGCAATGTGTAGCGTGTTGCGAGATGTAGCGTATGTCCCCTGCTGGTGCTTGAAAGGAGCCAGAGGCATAGAAGTCTAGTGTCATAGTCACCTTCACCTCGACGGGAAATGCAATCCTGTTGCTGCTGGTAGTGTAGGTCTGCCTGTAGGAGCTGGCATATTTCGTGACAACCACTTTTTGGAAGCACAGCCTTCTAATGCACTGTGCCTCAGAGAGCTGGAGGTATGAGCGATGTTCCCTGTAAATTCGTGAGGGGTAAGGCCTCCTCCCCATATGTCGGCGACTTCTTCGATTATGTTGCAAATGATCAACAGTACGCCTTCTTCTAGCTCAAACCCATGTGAATATAACAGCCAGGATTACTGGCTCCCGACCTAGCATGGCCCCCATATCTTTTAAAATATCCTCAAATGTTTTTAATAAAACAAACTAGAAACTCACGTAAACTTCACAATCAAAAGTATGCAGCAACGCAGCCTTCTTAGAATCATAGAATCATAGAAATTTACAGCACGGAACGAGGTCAATTCAGTCCATTGTGTCTGTGCCGATCAAGAGCTATCCAGCCTAATCCCATTTTCCAGCTCTCGGTCTGTAGCCCTGTAGGTTACGGCACTTTAAGCGCATATCCAAATATCTTTTAAATGTGGTGAGGGTTTCTGCCTCTACTACCCTTGCAGGCAGTGAGCTCCAGACCCCCACCACCTTCTGGGTGAAGAAATTTCCCCTCATATCTCCTCTAAACCTCCCCCCAATTACTTTAAATCTATGCCACCTGGTTGTTGACCCCTCTGCAAAGGAAACAGGTCCTTCCTATTCACTCTATCCAGGCCCCTCATAAATTATTCCAAGGAAAACAGACCCAGCATCTCCAATCTTTCCTCATAGCCAAAATTCTCCAGTCCAGGCAACATTCTTGTAAATCTCCTTTGCACCCTTTCCAGTGCAATCATATCTTTCCTGTAATGTGGTGACCAGAACTGCACACAGTACTCCAGCTGTGGCCTAACCAGCATTTTATACAGTTCAAGCATAACCTCCTTGCTCTTGTATTCCATGCCTCGACTTATAAAGGCAGGTATTCCATATGCCTTCTTAACCACCTCATCTACCTGGTCTGCTACCTTCAGTGATCTGTGGACCAGCACTCCAAGGTCCCTTTGTTCCTTTACACTTTTCAGTGTCGTACAATTTAAAGTGTATACCCTTGCCTTGTTAGACCTCCCCAAACTCATTACCTCACACTTATCTGGCTTGAATTCCAATTGCCACAGTGCTGCCCACCTGACCAGTACATTGGTATCTTCCTGCAGTCCGCAGGTTTCTTCCTCATTATCAAACACACAGCCTATTTTAGTGTCAGCTGCAAACTTCTTACTCATACCCCCCAACATTTAAGTCCCAGTCATTGATATATACCAAAAAAAGCAAGGGACCCAGCACTGAGCCCTGTGGAACCCCACTGGATACAGCCTTCCAGTCACAAAAACAAACATCAACCATTACCTTTTGCTTCCTGCCTCTGAGCCAATTTTGGATCCAACTTGCCACTTTGCCCTGGGTCCCATGGGCTATTAATTTCGTGACCAGTCTGCCATGTGGGACCTTATCAAAAGCTTTTCTAAAATCTATATACACTACATCATACGCACTACCCTCATTGACCCTCCAGGTTAACTCCTCAAAAAATTCAATCAAGTTAGTCAGACATGACCTTCCCTGAACAAATCCATGCTGTCTGTCCTTGATTAATCCATGTCATTCCAAATGAAGATTTATCCTGTCCCTCAGGATATTTTCCAATAATTTTCCCACTACTGAGGTTAGGCTGACTGGCCTGTAATTACTCGGTCAGTCCCTTTCTTCCTTTTTAAACAAAGGTCCAACATTAACAGTCCACCAGTCCTCTGGCACCACACATGTAACCAGAGAGGATTGGAAAATGATGGTCAGAGCCTCTGTTATTTCCTCTTTTGATTCTCTTAAAAGCCTGGGATGCATTTCATCCATGCCTGGGGATTTATCCACTTTCACAGCTGCTAAGCCCCTTAACACATCCTCTTTCACTATATTTATCTCGTCTAATATTTCACACTCCTCCTCCCTTATTGCAAAGTCTACATCACCCCTTTCTTTTGTGAAAACGGATGCAAAGTATTCATTAAGAATCCTATCCACGTCTTCCACCTCCACACACAGATTTCCTTTATGGTCTTTAATAGGCCTCACTCTTTCTCTAGTTATCCGCTTGCTCTTAATGTATTTATAAAACATCTTTGGTTTTTCTCTGATTTTACTTGTCAACTTTCTTTCATGCTTTCTCTTTGCTTTCCTGATACATTTTTTAACAATTCAATGATTTGTACTGCACTTTTTTTGACAGACAGACATTTTGACAGAGGAGCTAAATTAAAAAGTAGGACCTCAAAAGTAGTAATCTCGGGATTGCTACCAGTGCCACGTGCTAGTCAGAGTAGGAATCGCAGGATAGCTCAGCTGAATACGTGGCTTGAGCAATGGTGCAGCAGGAAGGGATTCAAATTCCTGGGGCATTGGAACCGGTTCTGGGGGAGGTGGAACCAGTACAATCCGGACGGTCTGCACCTGGGCAGAATCGGAACCAATGTCCTCGGGGGAGTGTTTGCTAGTGCTGTTGGGGAGGAGTTAAACTAATATGGCAGGGGGATGGGAACCAATGCAGGGAGACAGAGGGAAACAAAAAGGAGGCAAAAGCAAAAGACAGAAAGGAGATGAGGAAAAGTGGAGGGCAGAGAAACCCAAGGCAAAGAACAAAAAGGGCCATTGTACAGCAAAATTCTAAAAGGACAGAGGGTGTTAAAAAAACAAGCTTAAAGGCTTTGTGTCTTAATGCAAGGAGTATCCGCAATAAGGTGGATGAATTAACTGTGCTAATAGATGTTAACAAATATGATGTGATTGGGATTACGGAGACGTGGCTCCAGGATGATCAGGGCTGGGAACTCAATATCCAGGGGTATTCAATATTCAGGAAGGATAGAATAAAAGGAAAAGGAGGTGGGGTAGCATTGCTGGTTAAGGAGGAGATTAAGGCAATAGTTAGGAAGGACATTAGCTTGGATGATGTGGAATCTATATGGGTAGAGTTGCAGAACACCAAAGGGCAAAAAACGTTAGTGGGAGTTGTGTACACACCTCCAAACAGTAGTAGTGATGTTGGGGAGGGCATCAAACATGAAATTAGGGGTGCGTGCAATAAAGGTGCAGCAGTTATAATGGGTGACTTTAATATGCACATAGATTGGGCTAACCAAACTGGAAGCAATACGGTGGAGGAGGATTTCCTGGAGTGCATAAGGGATGGTTTTTTAGACCAATATGTCGAGGAACCAACTAGGGGGGAGGCCATCTTAGACTGGGTGTTATGTAATGAGAGAGGATTAATTAGCAATCTCGTTGTGCGAGGCCCCTTGGGGAAGAGTGACCATAATATGGTGGAATTCTGCATTGGGATGGAGAATGAAACAGTTAATTCAGAGACCATGGTCCAGAACTTAAAGAAGGCTAACTTTGAAGGTATGAGGCGTGAATTGGCTGGGATGGATTGGCGAATGATACTTAAGGGGTTGACTGTGGATGGGCAATGGCAGACATTTGGAGACCGCATGGATGAACTACAACAATTGTACATTCCTGTCTGGCATAAAAATAAAAAAGGGAAGGTGGCTCAACCGTGGCTATCAAGGGAAATCAGGGATAGTATTAAAGCCAAGGAAGTGGCATACAAATTGGCCAGAAATAGCAGCGAACCTGGGGACTGGGAGAAATTTAGAACTCAGCAGAGGAGGACAAAGGGTTTGATTAGGGCAGGGAAAATGGAATATGAGAAGAAGCTTGCAGGGAACATTAAGACGGATTGCAAAAGTTTCTATAGATATGTAAAGAGAAAAAGGTAGTAAAGACAAACGTAGGTCCCCTGCAGTCAGAATCAGGGGAAGTCATAACGGGGAACAAAGAAATGGCGGACCAATTGAACAAGTACTTTGGTTCGGTATTCACGAAGGAGGACACGAACAACCTTCCGGTTATAAAAGGGGTCGGAGGGTCGAGTAAGGAGGAGGAACTGAGGGAAATCCTTATTAGCCGGGAAATTGTGTTGGGGAAATTGATGGGATTGAAGGCCGATAAATCCCCAGGGCCTGATGGACTGCATCCCAGAGTACTTAAGGAGGTGGCCTTGGAAATAATGGATGCGTTGAAAGTCATTTTCCAACATTCCATTGACTCTGGATCAGTTCCTATGGAGTGGAGGGTAGCCAATGCAACCCCACTTTTTAAAAAAGGAGGGAGAGAGAAAACAGGGAATTATAGACCGGTCAGCCTGACATCGGTAGTGGGTAAAATGATGGAATCAATTATTAAGGATGTCATAGCAGTGCATTTGGAAAGAGGTGACATGATAGGTCCAAGTCAGCATGGATTTGTGAAAGGGAAATCATGCTTGACAAATCTTCTGGAATTTTTTGAGGATGTTTCCAGTAGAGTGGATAAGGGAGAACCAGTTGATGTGGTATATTTGGACTTTCAGAAGGCGTTCGACAAGGTCCCACACAAGAGATTGATGTGCAAAGTTAGAGCACATGGGATTGGGGGTAGTGTACTGACATGGATTGAGAACTGGTTGTCAGACAGGAAGCAAAGAGTAGGAGTAAATGGGTACTTTTCAGAATGGCAGGCAGTGACTAGTGGGGTACCGCAAGGTTCTGTGCTGGGGCCCCAGCTGTTTACACTGTACATTAATGATTTAGATGAGGGGATTAAATGTAGTATCTCCAAATTTGCAGATGACACTAAGTTGGGTGGCAGTGTGAGCTGCGAGGAGGATGCTGTGAGGCTGCAGAGCGACTTGGATAGGTTAGGTGAGTGGGCAAATGCATGGCAGATGAAGTATAATGTGGATAAATGTGAGGTTATCCACTTTGATGGTAAAAACAGAGAGACAGACTATTATCTGAATGGTGACAGATTAGGAAAAGGGGAGGTGCAAAGAGACCTGGGTGTCATGGTACATCAGTCATTGAAGGTTGGCATGCAGGTGCAGCAGGCGGTTAAGAAAGCAAATGGCATGTTGGCCTTCATAGCAAGGGGATTTGAGTACAGGGGCAGGGAGGTGTTGCTACAGTTGTACAGGGCATTGGTGAGGCCACACCTGGAGTATTGTGTACAGTTTTGGTCTCCTAACCTGAGGAAGGACATTCTTGCTATTGAGGGAGTGCAGCGAAGGTTCACCAGACTGATTCCCGGGATGGCGGGACTGACCTATCAAGAAAGACTGGATCAACTGGGCTTGTATTCACTGGAGTTCAGAAGAATGAGAGGGGACCTCATAGAAACATTCACAATTCTGACGGGGTTAGACAGGTTAGATGCGGGAAGTATGTTCCCAATGTTGGGGAAGTCCAGAACCAGAGCTCACAGTCTAAGGATAAGCGGTAAGCCATTTAGGACCGAGATGCGGAGGAACTTCTTCACCCAGAGAGTGGTGAACCTGTGGAATTCTCTACCACAGAAAGTTGTTGAGGCCAATTCACTAAATATATTCAAAAAGGAGTTAGATGTAGTCCTTATTACTTGGGGGATCAAGGGGTATGGCGAGAAAGCAGGAATGGGGTACTGAAGTTGAATGTTCAGCCATGAACTCATTGAATGGTGGTGCAGGCTAGAAGGGCCGAATGGCCTACTCCTGCACCTATTTTCTATGTTTCTATGTTCTATGTCAAGCCCTGCTCCCCTGGTGGACCGCCTTGGTACAAATGTCTGTTCTGGTGTGTTGACTGTGCCCTCGCTGGGCTGGCGTGTTGTTGGCCCTGCAGGTCTGCTGGGTGAGCCTGGCCTTGCTGAGCTGTTGGGCATGATGGGTTCAATTTCCTGGTCCGATGTGGTGTCGTTGATTCTTTGGGTGTGTGTTGTGGGCTCGAAAAATGTGGTGTCTGCTGTGGGTTGTTCAGGGCAGTCTGTGAACCGCAGCCTCGTTTGGTCCAGGTGCTTTCTGCAAATTTGTACATTGTCTAGTTTGACTACAAACACCCTACTCCCTTCTTTAACTATCACTGTGCCGTGATCCACTTGGGACCATGTCCATAGTTCAACACATACACAGGGTCATTCAGATCAATTTCCCGTGACACAGTGGCGCTACCATCGTTTACATTTTGTTGCTGCCGCCTGCTCTCTACCTGATCATGCAGGTTGGGGTGGACCAGCGAGAGTCTGGTTTTAAGTGTCCTTTTCATGAGATGCTCAGCCGGGGACACCACTGTGAGCGAATGGGGTCTTGTGCGGTAGCTGAGCAGTACTCGGGACAGGCGGGTTTGGAGTGAGCCTTCTGTGACTCGTTTAAGGCTCTGTTTGATGGTTTGTACTACCCACTCCGCCTGCCCATTGGAGGCTGGTTTAAACAGGGCCAAGGTGACATGTTTGATCCCATTGCGGGTCATGAATTCTCTAAATTCGGCACTGGTGAAACATGGCCCGTTGTCACTGACCAGTATGTCAGGCAGGCCGTGGGTGGCAAACATGGCCCTCAGGCTTTCAATGGTGGCGGTGGCGTTGCTTCCCGACATTATTTCACATTCAATCCATTTTGAAAAAGCATCCACCACCACCAGGAACATTTTACCGAGAAAAGGGCCCGCATAGTCAACATGGATCCTCGACCATAGTCTGGAGGGCCAGGACCACAAACTTAGTGATGCCTCTCTGGGCGCATTGCTCAACTAAGCACGCACGCAGCATTGCCGTACACAGTACTCTAAGTCAGAGTCGATACCGGGCCACCACACGTGGGATCTGGTTATCGCTTTCATCATTACTATACCCGGGTGTGTGCTGTGGAGATCTGAAATTAAACTCTTTTGGGTAGCACTACGCGGTTACCCCACAACAGGCGTCCTTTCGCCGCTGGAACGGCTTGATTAGCTCTTGCATTTCAACAGGGATGCTGGCCCAGCTCCCATGCAGTACACAGTTTTTTTACTAGGGACAGCAAAGGATCTTGGCTGGTCCAAGTCTTAATCTGGCGTGCCGTGATAGGTGATTTATCATTTTCAAATGCTTCCATTACCACCAACAAGTCTGCAGGCTGCGCCATGAACAACAAGTTTGCAGGCTGCGCCATTTCCATCCCCGTGGTGGACAATGGTAGCCGACTGAGAGCATCCGCACAATTCTCGGTGCCTGGCTTGTGGCGGATGGTATAGTTATATGCTGATAGCGCGAGTGCCCACCTTTGTAAGCGGGCTGAGGCATTAGTATTTATCCCCTTATTTTCAGCGAACAGGGATATGAGGGGCTTGTGATCGGTTTCCAGCTCAAATTTGAGGCCAAACAGGTACTGATGCATTTTCTTTACCCCGAACACACACGCTAATGCCTCTTTCTCAATCATGCTGTCGGCCCTCTTGGACTTAGACAAGCTCCTGGAGGCATAGGCGACAGGTTGCAACATCCCCGCAACGTTAGCTTGTTGTAATACACACCCGACTCCATATGGTGACGCATCACATGCTACACAAGTTTTTTACACGGTTTATACAATACAAGCAGCTTGTTGGAGCATAAAATGTTTCTGGCTTTCTCAAAAGCAATTATTTGTTTTTTTCCCCATACCCAGTTCTCAACTTTATGCAATAACACATGTAGGGGCTCTAAGAGGGTGCTTAACCCCGGTAGGAAGTTAGAAAAAAGTTGAGGAGACCCAGGAACGACCGCAGCTCTGTGACGTTCTTTCACCTGGGCACTTTACTGATAGCCTCTGTCTTGGCATCTGTACGCCGAATACCATCCGCCGCGATCTTTCTCCTCAAAAACTCCACTTCTGTTTCCATGAAGATGCATTTCGACCTCTTCAGCTGCAGCCCTATGCGATCCAGTCGCTGGAGGACCTCCTCCAGGTTTTGTAGATGTACCGATCCGTGACCAATATGTCGTCTGAAAAACCACCGTGCGTGGTAGCGACTTGAGTAGACTGTCCATGTTTCTCTGGCAGATCGCTGCAGCCGACCGAATTCCAAACGGGTATCTGTTGTAAATGAACAGTCCCTTGTGCTTGTTGATGCAGGTGAGGCCCTTCGAAGACTCCTCCAGCTCCTGCTTTATGTAGGCCGATGTCAGGTCGAGCTTGGTGAACGGCTTGCCTCCTGCCAGTGTCGCAAATAGGTCATCTACCTTAGGTAGCGGGTATTGGTCCTGTAGCGAGAAACGATTAATAGTTACTTTATAATCGCCGCAAATCCTGACCGCGCCATCACTTTTGAGTACTGGAACAATCGGGCTGGCCCACTCGCTGAATTCCACTTGGGAGATGATGCCCTCGCATTGCAGCTTGTCCAGCTCAATTTACACTCTCTCTCTCATCATGTGAGGAACTGCTCACGCCTTGTGGTGAATGGGTTGTGCCTCTGGGACCAAGTGGATCCGCACCTTCGCCCTGGAAAAATTTCCAATGCCTGCCTCAAAAAAGAAATGTTTTAAGAACCTGGGTACATGAGGCCTCATCGACATGTGATAGTGCTCGGATGTCATCCCAGTTCCAGCGGATTTTGCCCAGCCACCTCCTTCCAAGCAGTGTGTGGCCATCGCCCGGGATAATCCAGAGTGGCAGTTCGTGCACTGTGTCCTCGTAGGTGACCTTGACCATGTCGCTGACCAGGACAGTGATGTGCTCTTTGGTGTACGTACTCAGTTTCGTGTGAATGGGGCTCAGGGCTGATCTGAATGTCTTTTTGCACCACAGTCTCTCTAACATCTTTTTACTCATGATGGATTGGCTAGCGCCAGTGTCCAGTTCCATTGCTACGGCTAAGCCATTCAATTTTACATTTAGCATTATAGGTGGACATTTCATCGAAAATGTGTGCACCCCGTGTACTTCAGCATCAGCCTCCTCTCTCTCAGGCTCAAAATTGCTTTGATCCACCATGGACCGATCCTCCTCTGCCACATGGTGGTTATCAGGTTTTGCAGAGCTTGCAGCTCATCTGCAAGCTCATTGAAGGTGCCCCATTGTTCCAAAGCTCTGATAAACATATCCTTTGAGGCAGCATGAATAGGCTGAATTGGAGCCTCCACAACGCCAACAAGGTGTGAATTGCCTTGCATTCATCCTTTGTTGCGGACTCTGAGTCATCTGCATCACCTGAGATCTGCTGGCAGTTGCAAACTCGTGGTTTCTGCCCTGTACATTTCTGCTCGCAAACACAGTTCCAGTTATTTTATGAACATTGCTAGCACTTGTGTGCTGAGAGATTTGTTTGGTGTTATCACTGTTGGACATAAATGCATGTCCTATCGCAATGGCCTTAGTGAGGGTCGGTGTCTCTACATTCAAACGTTTTCGTAGGATGGTCTCGTGGCCAATGCCCAGTACAAAAAAGTCTCTGAGCATCTGCTCCAGGTAGCCATCAAACTCACATTGTCCTGCAAGTCGCCTTAGCTCGGCGAAGTAGCTCGCCACTTCCTGCCCTTCAGATCGCTGGCACGTGTAGAACCGATACCTCGCCATCAGCATGCTCTCCCTTGGGTTAAGATGCTCCAGAACCAGTGTACACAGCTCCTCATATGACTTATCTGTGGGTTTCACCAGAGCCAGAAGATTCTTCATGAGGCTGTCGGTCGGTGCCCCGCAGACCGTGATGAGGGCCGCTCTCCTTTTTGCAGCGCTCCCTTCTCCTTCCAGCTCGTTGGCAACAAAGTACTGGCCTGGCCATTCAACATCGGCTTCCCAGTCCTCACCCTCCGAGAACTTCTCCAGAATGTCCACAGTCTGCTGTATCTTTGCGTTGGATTCGTATCCTCGTCACCAGTTATTGTGTTCCTAACACAGGTGAGACTGCACAGAGGGAGGTTAAAGTAACAGTGACCTCAGTCTTTATTAAGACACTCCAGAGTGAGGAACAGGCCTTAGGTGCTGGCTTATATACAGTGCTCCCAAGGGATGCTGGGATCCCTTGGGACTTCAGGGGATGCGCTCCCTGGTGGCGGAATATGGGAGTGCATGCTTTACAGATACACAATTGCAGGAACTGAGACTCAGACTCTCTTCGCCTGTTCAGGCCCCAGCCCTCTCCCCCGCCCCCCCCCCCCCCCCAGCACCCTGACTCTCTCCAATTAACTAAGTTAGCTTGCTTGTTTGTCTCTGCTTAAACCTACAAGAATCCTATCTGTTAAATATTGCAGTTTTACTTAAACTTGTAATCTTATTTTATCTTTTGACGCTACCAGAAATTGTCACTAGTAATTTACACCAACCTTGAAATGGTTTAAAAGGGATTAACCCATAAAGTTCTCCCACTTACCAAACTCTTAACTTTGCACTCTGACCTGCCGCTGGGCTCTGAGCAAGACTACACCAAGCCCCCTCTTTTGATATTGTTCCGAGCTGACTACCCACTGGCCTTTTTTACTAGCTGTCCAATTAATTAAGCTAGCTTGCTTGTTTGGTCTCTGCTTAAACCTACAAGAATCCTTTTCTGTTTAATATTGCAGTTTTACTTCAACTTGTAATCTTATTTTACCTTGTAATCTTATTAGACCACCAAACAATAGTAATGAGGATGGGGACAGCATCAAACAAGAAATTTGAGATGCGTGCAATAAAGGTACAGCAGTTATCATGGGCGACTTTAATCTACATATTGACTGGGCTACTTAAACTGGTAGCAATGCGGTGGAGGAGGATTTCTTGGAATGTATTAGGGATGGTTTTCTCGACCAATATGTCGAGGAATCATCTAGAGGGCTGGCCATCCTCGACTGGATGATGTGTAATGTGAAAGGACTAATTAACAATCTTGTTGTGCGAGGCCCCTTGGGGAAGAGTGACCAGAACATGATAGAATTCATTATTAAGATGGAGTGTGACACAGTTAATTGAGAGACTAGCTTCCTGAACTTGGGGAAAGGTAACTTCGATGGTATGAAACGTGAATTGGCTGGAATAGACTGGCGAGTGATACTTAAAGGGTTGAAGGTGGATAGGCAATGGCAAACATTTAAAGATCACATGGATGAACTTCAACAATTGTACATCCCTGTCTGGAGTAAAAATAAAACGGGGAAGGTGGCTCAACCGTGGCTAACAAGGTAAATTAAGGTGAGTGTTAAATCCAAGGAAGAGGCATATAAATTGCCCAGAAAAAGCAGCAAACCTGAGAACTGGGAGAATTTTGTAATACAGCAGAGGAGGACAAAGGGTTTAATTAGGAGGGGGAAAATAGAGTATAAGAGGAAGCTTGGTGGAAACATAAAAACTGACTGCAAAAGCTTCTATTGATATGTGAAGAGAAAAAGAGTAGTGAAAACAAACGTAGGTTCCTTACAGTCAGATTCAGGTCAATTTATAATGGGGAACAAAGAAATGGCGGGCCAGTTAAACAAATACTTTGGTTCTGTTTTCACGAAGGAAGACATAAATAACCTTCCAGAAATATTCGGGGACCGAGGGTCTAGTGAGAAGGAGGAACTGAAGGATGTCCTTATAAAGCGGGAAATTGTGTTAGAGAAATTGATGGGATTGAAGGCTGATAAATCCCGGGGCCTGATAGTCTGCATCGCAGAGTACTTAAGGAAGTGGCCATAGAAATAGTGGATGCATTGGTGATCATTTTCAAACAGTCTATCAACTCTGGATCATTTCCTATGGACTGGAGGGTAGCTAATGTAACACCACTTTTTAAGAAAGGAGGGAGAGAGAAAATATAGACCGGTCAGCCTGGCATCAGTAGTGGGGAAAATGTTGGAATCAATTATTAAAGATGAAATAGCAGAGCATTTGGAAAGAGTGACAGGATCGGTCCAAGTCAGCATGGAGTTATGAAAGGGAAATCATGCTTGGCAAATCATAAAGATGTAACTAGTACAGTGGACAAGGGAGAACCAGTGAATGTGGTGTACTTGGACTTTCAAAAGGCTTTTGACAAGGTCCCACACAAGAGATTGGTCTGCAAAATCAAAGCACATGATATTGAGGGTAATGTACTGACGTGGATAGAGAATTGGTTGGCAGACAGAAAGCAGAGAGTTGGGATAAACGGATCCTTTTCAGAATGGCAGGCAGTGACGAGTGGAGTGGCACAGGGCTCAGTGCTGGGACCCCAGCTCATTACAATATACATTCATGATTTAGATGAAGGAATTGAGTGTAATATCTCCAAGTATCAAGATGACACTAAACTGGGTGGCGGTGTGAGCTGTGAGGAGAACACAAAAAGGCTGAAGGGTGACTTGGACAGGTTAGGTGAGTAGGCCAATAGATGACAGATGCAGTATAATATGGATAAATGTGAGGTTATCCACTTTGGGGGCAAAAACACGAAGGCAGAATATTATCTGAATGGCAGCAGATTAGGAAAGGGGGAGCTGCAACGAGACCTGGGTATCATGGTTCATCAGTCATTGAAAGTTGGCATGCAGATACAGCAGGTGGTGAAGAAGGCATAGCAACACAGAAACATAGAAAATAGGTGCAGGAGTAGGCCATTCGGCCCTTCTAGCCTGCAACGCCATTCAATGAGTTCATGGATGAACATGCAACTTCAGTACCCCATTCCTGCTTTCTCGCCATACCCCTTGATCCCCCTAGTAGTAAGGACTTCATCCAACTCCTTATTGAATATATTTAGTGAATTGGCCTCAACAACTTTCTGTGGTAGAGAATTCCACAGGTTCACCACTCTCTGGGTGAAGAAGTTTCTCCTCATCTCGGTCCTAAATGGCTTAACCCTTATCCTTAGACTGTGACCCCTGGTTCTGGACTTCCCCAACATTGGGAACATTCTTGCTGCATCTAACCTGTCTGAACCCATCAGAATGTTAAACGTTTCTGAGGTCCCCTCTCATTCTTCTGAACTCCAGTGAATACAAGCCCAGTTGATCCAGTCTTTCTTGATAGGTCAGTCCCACCATCCCGGGAATCAGTCTGGTGAATCTTCGCTGCACTCCCTCAATAGCAAGAATGTCCTTCCTCAAGTTATGAGACCAAAACTGTGCACAATACTCCAAGTATGGCCTCACCAAGGCCCTGTACAACTGTAGCAACACCTCGCTGCCCCTGTACTCAAATCCCCTCGCTATGAAGGCCAACATGCCATTTGCTTTCTCAACCGCCTGCTGAACCTGCATGCCAACCTTCAATGACTGATGTACCATGACACCCAGGTCTCGTTGCACCTCCCCTTTTCCTAATCTGTCACCATTCAGATAATAGTCTGTCTCTCTGTTTTTACAACCAAAGTGGATAACCTCACAGTTATCCACATTATACTTCATCTGCCATGCATTTTCCCACTCACCTAACCTATCCAGGTCACTCTGCAGCCTAATAGCATCCTCCTCGCAGCTCACACTGCCACCCAACTTAGTGTCATCCGCAAATTTGGAAATACTACATTTAATCCCCTCGTCTAAATCATTAATTTACAGTGTAAACAGCTGGGGCCCCAGCACAGAACCTTACGGTACCCCACTAGTCACTGCCTGCCATTCTGAAAAGTACCCGTTTACTCCTACTCCTTGCTTCCTGTCTGACAACCAGTTCTCAATCCATGTCAGCACACTACCGCCAATCCCATGTGCTTTAACTTTGCACATTAATCTCTTGTGTGGGACCTTGTCGAAAGCCTTCTGAAAGTCCAAATATGCCACATCAACTGGTTCTCCCTTGTCCACTCTACTGGAAACAACCTCAATAAATTCCAGAAGATTTGTCAAGCATGATTTCCCTTTCACAAATCCATGCTGACTTGGACCTATCATGTCACCTCTTTCCAAATGCGCTGCTATGACATCCTTCATAATTGATTCAATCATTTTACCCACTGCTGAGGTGAGGCTGACCGGTCTATAATTCCCTGTTTTATCTCTCCCTCCTTTTTTAAAAAGTGGGGTTACATTGGCTACCCTCCACTCGATAGGAACTGATCCAGAGTCAATGGAATGTTGGAAAATGACTGTCAATGCATCTACTATTTCCAAGGCCACCTCCTTAAGTACTCTGGGATGCAGTCCATCAGGCCCTGGGGATTTATCGGCCTTCAATCCCATCAATTTCCCCAACACAATTTCCCGACTAATAAAGATTTCCCTCAATTCCTCCTCCTTACTAGACTCTCTGACCCCTTTTCTATCCGGAAGATTGTTTGTGTCCTCCTTAGTGAATACCGAACCAAAGTACTTGTTCAATTGGTCTGCCATTTCTTTGTTCCCCGTTATGACTTCCCCTGATTCTGACTGCAGGGGACCTATGTTTGTCTTTACTAACCTTTTTCTCTTTACATATCTATAGAAACTTTTGCAATCCGTCTTAATGTTCCCTGCAAGCTTCTTCTCGTACTCCATTTTCCCTGCCCTAATCAAACCCTTTGTCCTCCTCTGCTGAGTTCTAAATTTCTCCGAGTCCCCGGGTTCGCTGCTATTTCTGGCCAATTTGTATGCCACTTCTTTGGCTTTAATACTATCCCTGATTTCCCTTGATAGCCACGGTTGAGCCACCTTCCCTTTTTTATTTTTACGCCAGACAGGAATGTACAATTGTTGTAGTTCATCCATGTGGTCTCTAAATGTCTGCCATTGCCCATCCACATTCAACCCCTTAAGTGTCATTTGCCAATCTATCCCAGCCAATTCACGCCTCATACCTTCAAAGTTACCCTTCGTTAAGTTCTGGACCATGGTCTCTGAATTAACTGTTTCATTCTCCATCCTAATGCAGAATTCCACCATATTATGGTCACTCTTCCCCAAGGGGCCTCGTACAATAAGATTGCTAATTGCTCCTCACTCATTACACAACACCCAGTCTAAGATGGCTTCCCCCAGAGTTGGTTCCTCGACATATTGGTCTAGAAAACCATCCCTTATGCACTCCAGGAAATCCTTCTCCACCGTATTGCTTCCAGTTTGGTTAGCCCAATCTATGTGCATATTAAAGTCACCCATTATATCTGCTGCACCTTTATTGCATGCACCCCTAATTTCCTGTTTGATTCCCTCCCCAACATCACTACTACTGTTTGGAGGTCTGTACACATCTCCCACTAACGTTTTTTGCCCTTTGGTGTTCTGCAGCTCTATCCATATAGATTCCACATCATCCAAGCTGATGTCCTTCCTAACTATTGCATTAATCTCCTCTTGAACCAGCAATGCTACCCCACCTCCTTTTCCTTTTGTTCTATCCTTCCTGAATGTTGAATACCCCTGGATGTTGAGTTCCTTGCCCTGATCATCCTGGAGCCATGTCTCTGTAATCCCAATCACATCATATTTGTTAACATCTATTTGCACAGTTAATTCATCCACCTTATTACGGATACTCCTTGCATTAAGACACAAAGCCTTCAGGCTTGTTTTTTTGACACCCTTTGTCCTTTTAGAATTTTGCTGCACAGTGACCCTTTTTGTTCTTTGCCTTGGGTTTCTCTGCCCTCCAATTTTCCTCATCTCCTTTCTGTCTTTTGCTTTTGCCTCCTTTTTGTTTCCCTCTGTCTCCCTGCATTGGTTCCCATCCCCCTGCCATTTTCGTTTAACTCCTCCCCAACAGCACTAGCAAACACTCCCCCTAGGACATTGGTTCCGGTCCTGCCCAGGTGCAGACTGTCCGATTTGTACTGGTCCCACCTTCCCAAGAACCGGTTCCAATGCCCCAGCAATTTGAATCCCTCCCTGCTGCCCCACTGCTCAAGCCACGTATTCATCAGCGCTATCCTGCGATTCCTACTCTGACAAGCACATGGCACTGGTAGCAATCCCGTGTTTACTACTTTTGAGGTCCTACTTTTTAATTTAGCTCCTAGCTCCTTAATTTCGTTTCACAGGACTTCATCCCTTTTTTTACCTATGTCGTTGGTACCAATGTGCACCACGACAACTGGCTGTTCTCCCTCCCTTTTTAGAATGTCCTGCACCTGCTCTGAGACATCCTTGACCCTTGCACCAGGGAGGCAACATACCATCCTGGAATCTCGGTTGCAGAAATGCCTACATATTCCCCTCACAATTGAATCCCCTATCACTATCACTCTCCCACTCTTTTTCCTGCCCTCCTGTGCAGCAGAGCCAGCCATGATCCCATGAACTTGGCTGCTGCTGCCCTCCCCTGATGACTCATCCCCCTCAACAGTACACAAACCAGTGTATCTGTTTTGCAGGGGGATGACCGCAGGGGACCCCTGCACTACCTTCCTTGCACTGCTCTTCCTGCTGGTCTTCCATTCCCTAGCTGGCTGTGGACCCTTCTCCTGCGGTAAGACCAACTCGCTACACGTGCTACTCACATCATTCTCAGCATCGTGGATGCTCCAGAGTGAATCCACAAGGCAAATGTTATGTTGGCCTTCATAGCTAGCGGATTTGAGTTTAGGAGCAGGGAGGTCTTACTGCAGTTGTACAGGGCCTTGGTGAGGCCTCACCTGAAATATTGTTTTCCATTTTGGTCTCCTAATCTGAGGAAGGACGCTCTTGATATTGAGGGAGTGCAGCAAAGGTTCACCAGACTGATTCCCGAGTTGGCGGGACTGACATATGAGGAGAGACTGGATCAAGTGGACCTTTATACACTGGAGTTTCGAAGGATGAGAGGGGATCTCATAGAAACTTATAAGATTCTGATTGGACGAGACAGGTTCGATGTGGGTAGAATGTTCCCGATGATGGGGAAGTCCAGAACCAGGGGACACAGTCTTAGGATAAGGGGTAGGCCAATTAGAACTGAGATGAGGAGAAACTCCTTCACTCAGACAGTTGTTAACTTGTGGAATTCCCTACCGCAAAGAGTTGTTGATGCCAGTTCATTGGATATACTCAAGAGGAAGTTAGATGTGGCCCTTACGGCTAAAGGGATCAAGCGTATGGAGAGAAAGCAGGAAAGGGATACTGAGGGAATGATCAGCCATAATCTTATTGAATGGTGTTGCAGGCTCGAAGGGCCGAAAGGCTTACTCCTGCAACTATTTTCTCTGTTTTAATGTTTCCATGTTCTGACACCGACGCCTCTCGGGGGGCTGAGAGTGGTGGGCCTGGGGCTTAAAGTGGAGGGTATGGGTCTGAGAGGACCCGTGGGTGGCTAAGAGCGGCAATGAGCAGAGAAGCAGCGTGGGGCTGAGAGGGATGGAGAGGGAGAGACTGGGGGCGGGAGAGTGAGAGACTCGGGGGAGAGAGAGAGACTGGGGGTCAGTGAGCAACGGGGAAGAGAGAGATGGGAGGCAGTGAGAGACGGGGGGGACTGTGAGAGACTGGGGAGAGAGAGAGAGGGAGCGATTGGGAGAGAGGGAGGCTGGTAAGAGAGATAGAGGCTGGTGGGAGTGAGAGACTGGTGGAGAGAGAGAGACTGTGGGAGGGAGAGACACAGGTGGGGGAGGGTGAGAGACACGGGTGGGGTTGATCGGAGAGGAGAGAGGGGACTCAGGGAAGATGGATCACGTTCTTCCAACCCTCTACAAGAGATATCGTTGGAATGGATGATACCCAGAAGTCACGACACTGTCACTATTCACTTCATACCCAATAAACCTGTTAACAATCTGTATACAATGCCTGCCCCATCTATGGTGGGTGGGGGAGAGGGGAAGGATGCACTTGTGCTGGGGTGAGGCACTTTGGCTGGGGGAAGCATGTACTTGGACTGGGGGAAGGCACTTTGGCTGGCCCTTGCTGTCTTCTGGGGAGCTCTCTTCTCTGTCGCTTCAGGAAGTCAAAGTTGATCAAGTTACAATTGGCAAAGTCAGTGAGACCTTGGGATGGGCGGTTCCAGTTACAAATTCCTGTGAACCTTCAGGGTGTGCCTTATCCTCCAAGGGGACCAATCATAGACAAAGTGTGGAGCATGGTGGCCATTTTTCATTTCAAATAAGCACATCCCTTTTTTAATTGCAACCCTGCACTTCTTATACTCCTCTCGAGTTTCTGCTCTGTTGAGTTCCCAGTGTTTGCCATAAGCTTCCCTTTTTTTCCTTATCTTACCCTGTTTGTCCATTGACATCTGGGGGCTATAGGCTTGTTAGCCCCACCCTCTTTTTTTAAGGGAACATACTTGCTCTGTACCCTCAGGATCTCCTCCTTGAATACCTCCCACTGCTCTTACACTGACTTACCATCAAGTAGCCATTTCCAGCCCACTTTGGACAAATCCCATCTCAACTCATCTCTTCTCCCAATCCTGCTAATCACTCATAACGCCGACATTCTCCTCCGATTTCAACATGGCGCCGTTAGCGCCTGCTGTGCCCTGGGTCCAACTGCTTTTTCTTGGCGGGTTCTCGGGCGAACGCTAAATCGGGCGAAATGCTCAAATGTTCTGTTCGCGGTGTTAGCGTGGCGAAGCACGACGATTTACATCATCAAAACGGTCAAAACAATGGCAGGGCAGGGCCGCCGCACAACCATTGAAGAACGTTCTACCCGCACGCAAAATGTTTTACACCTTGCTTTTCACCCCAAAAATCAGTTTTACGCCCCGCGAGGTGCTTGGGGGTGCAAATCAGCCAAAAGTCCAGCCCGATACCTCTATTTATGAAGCCCAGGATCCTATATGCTTTTTTAATGGCTTTCTCAACATGCCCTGCAACCTTCCACAATTTTGGCACATATAACTCCAGGGGCTAGATTTTACACTTTTGTGCAGATCGCCCAAAAATGGGCGGTATTTCCGGCGTGGGCGGTAAAAATGGATTTTCCGATCGTTGGCTTGTCGCCCATTCTCAAAGCCCCGAGTCTCCATTTTTGAAATTGGGCATTACCGCGAGCGATGTGAAATGGGCATTAGCATTAAATTTCTCTGACCTTCTGCCGTAAAGTGTGGCCGTCCTTAGCAATGGCATGGCAACACTCGATTCCCGCGATTCAGGCGGTCAAGGGTCATCATGACATGCGCATAAGAGGAGACAGACAGAGAGCGAGGGAGCTTAGGGACTGAACTGTGTGTGGGTGTAGTGTCGCTGCTTTGGGAGGAAGGAGGGAGAATTTAGAGCTTTAGAGAAAATAGGGAAACAAAGATTAGCTGTTCCCAGCCAGATATTTGCCTGAATTTGGCCTATAATGGAGGGAGAAGAGGAGGCGACACAGCACGCTATGGAGGCTGATGCTGGAGAGAGCAATGAGCTGGGAGAGGAACACATTGGAGGGCGCAAAAGAGCGAGGAGGTTCTCGGATGAGACAAGTGCCTCCCTCTTGCAGGAGGTCGATTCACACTGGGGTGATTGGACCCAGGGAGGACGTAGGAAGCCCACCCCAAAGGCCAACTGGAAGATATGGGCCGAGATAGCAGAGGTGGTCTCGTCGACAACCAACGAGGTGCATGAGGGCAACCAATGCCACAAAAGATGGAACAACCTTGTGGGATCCGCAAGAGTAAGTATTACATTTATTTACATGCAGTTATGTTTTTATATAATTTGATTTGTAACAGTCATGAGTGACTATCAGCAGATGTGAGGTCTTCCACTTTTTCCGGGAATGTTTTACTCAAAGCCTGCGGTCACGGTGCATGTCTTTAGGTAAAAAATGATAATTATTATAATAAGCATGATTACATCTGTAGGTTATATGTTGTATCAGTCTCTGTGACAGTACCGAGCAATGGTATCACGCAATGATCTCATGTCATGTCATCCTGTCACCTTTTACAGAAGAAGCTCTCGACGATGGGGTCCGTGCAGAGGTGAATGGGTGATGGGGCCACCAGCCCCCAGCAACATCACTGAGATGGAGCAGTGGGTGCTCGCACTCATGGGGAAGCACACCCAGACAGCCAAAGGCGCATCTGCAGACCCTGAAGTGAAGCGACGTGGGCACCACTGCGTGATGTAAAGTCAATCGATGCCACACCCACTCATATCCGAACAATCATATATAATAGATGATTTCTAAAATTGCCCTAGAAATAATGCTGGCCTAATGAAAATCATTGCAATGCACAATGTGTTGATGGTCATGAAATGTGATGTCTGTGATGATCTTGATAGCAGTAGTGCTTTTGTCGTGCACATGCTGTGTGCAGCGCTGGAATCACCTTGTGACCCGAGCACCCCCTTCTCCTCTAATAACCTAATTTGTGCTTTGCAGCTCAGCCAGCAGCGCGGCCCCAAGCAAGACAACAAAGGCCAGAAGGTGGGGGCGCGGGTCTGTTCTCTGCTGATTAGTGTGCGGACGTCGAGGAACCTGCATCGCCACGCTCCAGAAGCCATTCCACCCCAAGGCCATCTAGTGCTCCTCCGGTTATTCCTGCCTCCACTCTGGAGGTACCGGGCCCAAGCACCTCACCACACGGCACCCCATTTGTCCCCAGGATGGCAGCGACCCCGCGGAGGTTTCGTGCACGCGGCAGGTCTTGTCCACGAGCGTGACATGAGAGCGGAGAGATGGTACAGTTGTCCAGAATACTGTAGACATTGGTGACCAGATCCTCGATGCATTGGGGGGCATATCCCAACAGCTGGCCACCATGACTGAGTACGTTCCACGGATTGCGGAGGCCCTGGAGGCAATAGCCAGGAACACTGCTGGCACAGGCCTCCCATTGGTCCCGGAAGTGGCATTCCACTCCTAGCTGTTGCACCACCACTGCGAACGACAGATGAGAGGCAGGACCAAGATCCTGCTTCTGGATCAGAGAATGTTCCCCCCTCTGCACCCACCGCTCCAATACCCGTGCAACCACCACCTCTGCCTTCATCCCCCCCAATGAGGCACCGCCTGAGGAACTCCTCGGCCATGCAGCATGGAGCGAGGAGGGGAAGGGGTAGAGGTGGGGAGAATAAGGGGAGCGGGGAAAGGAAAATGAGGTGCATGTCCTCAGGTGATGGCTGTGTTATATTTCCATCTGGGTGTATGCAATTTGTTGTAATGTGTTGGGGAAGGGGACCACGCTCCTGCTTTGCATTTGTATTCGGTGTTGCTGGACATGTTGAATATTTGATTGATATCAATTGTGGAAAAAAGTGGGGTGTGGGCGGGGGTTTGGTGTTTTTCCCTATGATATTTATGATTTCAGTTCAATGTTGGTCTAATTTTTTTTTTATTGAACATAACCTTGTTGCGCATTGTCTCAGATAGCGGGACCATTACACACTGGTGATTCCTTAACATGAAAGGGTTAAATAAAACTTAACTTCAATCAATGTAAATTTAAGTGGCACCAAGTGATGGGCACCATTGATGTCTGAGCTGCACATACAGCAGTGTGTCATCGTTGTCACTCACAGCAATGTTCTTTCAGGCAAATTGTTCAGATATCAGCTCCTCATGTAAGAGTCTTGCAGCGATGTAGCCACCACGGGCCCTTCCTTGCAGTCTGGAAGGGGGCTTGGGCATGGTTGCATAGCCAGCCTGATTTTCTGGCCTAGGTCAGCATCTACTCCCTCGTCCTTCTCTTCCTCTCTGTCCTGAGGTTGAGCATCAGTCCCTTCTGGCAACTCTTGGCCCCGCCTGATAGCCAGGTTGTGCAGCATGGAGCACACGACCACAAATTTAGCTACTTGCTCAGGATCGTATTGTAGCTCCCTGTCATGTATCTCACACTACTGTATATAACTGTATCTTACCATGCTATACATGACTGTAACTAGATATGACCTGTAACCACAAGCATACTTTACCACCAGGGGTGTACTTGCAGGAGACACTGCATACCTGTTCCACACAGGTATATAAAGGCAGGTCTCCGGCAAGTGCGGCACTCGAGAGCTGTGAAATAAAGGTGCAGGTCCAGAGTGACCTTGACTTCAGCATGTGCCTCGTGTGAATCTCTACTGCAGGGACAGGACTTTACAGTGGCGACGAGTTACGGGATCACAGAATCCACAGAATTGCTACCAATGGCTCAGATGAGAAATACAATGCTGAAGACAATTGGGAGGACTTTATAGAAAGGCTCCAGCAAAGCTTTGTAACCAAAGACTGATTGGGCGATGATAAGGCAGACAAGAGAAGAGCCCATCTCTTGATCAGCTGTGGCTCGAAAACATACGCCTTAATGAAGGACCAACTGGCACCCGAGAAACCAGCAAGCAAGTCGTTTGAGGAGTTGAGCACATTGGTGAGAGATCACCTGAAGCCAGCGAGCAGCCTACACATGGCCAGACACAGGTTCTACAACTACAGACGCTGTGTGGGCCAGAGCATACCCGACTTTGTGGCGAAACTTCGGAGGCTGGCTAGTTTATGTGAGTTCTCCGATGAACTAAGGAGAGAAGTACTGAGAGACTTTTTTATTGAAGGAATAGGCCACGCAGGCATATTCCGTAAGCTTATAGAGACTAAGAACTTGACCATAGAGGCAGCAGCACTGGTCGCACAGATATTCTTGGCAGGAGAAGAAGAAACGAGATTGATCTATACTGCGGGTACGACAACTAATGAAACATCGGAACAAGGGGTTCACAGCGTGAGACAAGCCGCTACCCCCACACACAGACAAAGGCACGAGAGCAGGCCTTCAACAGCAGGCAGTGGCGCCAGAAGCCATCAAGGGCCACATGAACGGCCGTTCACACCTCATCAACCCACAATGCGAGCAATCAACTACAGACTGAGAGAAGCTCAAGAGAGATCAGTCAGATGCAGCTCATCTTTCGGAAACAATGGAAGTGGTCTGTGCTGGAGGTGTGGAGAAAGGCACTCATCAAAGGGGTGTCGATTCCAGCATGCTGTTTGCAGAAACTTCAACTATACAGGGCACCTGGCTCGCATGTACAGAAAAACAGCAGCTCGGCTGGGATACGAATCGGAAGGGTCGGAAAGCGGACCAGAAGACGGTGGGGACAGTACCCGTACAGTGAGTCAACACGATCAATGTCCACTGTTCTTACAACAAGACGCCTCCAATAATGATGAGGGTCCTACTCAATGGGATACCCGTCAACATGGAACTGGACACGGTAGCTAGTCAATCTCTGATGAGCTTCCAACAATTTGAACAGCTGTGGCCGCACAAAAGTAACAGACCAAAACTCACAAGATCGACACCAAACTAAGGACCTATACCAAGGAAATCATCCCAGTCCTTGGCAGCGCCATGCTCTCAGTCACACACAAAGGGTCGGTGAACCGACTTCCCCTGTGGATTGTCCCCGGAGATCTCCCAGCACTGTTGGGGAGAAGCTGGCTGGCAAAACTAAATTGAAAGGGGATGACGCCATGTCGTCAGAGGAACGGACCTCCTGCTCAACAGTTCGATGTCGTTTTGAACATCTCTTTCAGCCTGGTGTGGGCACCTTCAAAGGGGCCAAAGTTAAAATCTACATCACACAGGATGCCAGGCCGGTCCATCACAAGGCTAGAGCTGTGTCTTATGTGATGAGGGAAAAGATTGAACACGAACTGGACCGGCTTCTGCAGGAAGGCATTATCTCACCCGTGGAATTTAGCGACTGGGCAAGTCTCATCATCCCAGTCATGAAGCCTGATGGATCCGTACGAATCTGTGGGGATTACAAGTCTACCATAACCAGAGTCTCCCGACAGGACCAATACCCGCTGACCAGAGTGGAGGATCTATTTGCCACATTGGCTGGAGGAAACTTTTCTCGAAACTAGATCTCACATCTGTGTATATGACGCACGAATTGACCGACGAGTCTAAGCTACTCACCACCATCAACACACATCGAGGCCTTTTTATATACAATCGATGCCCATTCGGCATCAGGTTGGCAGCTGCCATATTCCAGCGCAACATGGAGGGTCTGCTCAAGTCCATCCTGGGGACGGTTATGTTTCAAGATGACATACTCATCACGGGCAGGGACTCCGACTCCCATCTCCGCAATTTGGAGGAAGTACAAAGTCGAGTGGATTGGGTAGGCCTAAGAGTTAAAAAATCCAAGTGTCTGTTTCTCACGCCCGAGGTTGAATTTTTGGGCAAAAGGATTGCCGCTGATGGAATCCACCCAACAGAATCCAAAACCGAAGCAATTCGTCTGGCACCCAGGCCCCGGAATGTCTCGGAAATGCACGCCTTTCTGCGGCTACTCAATTACTTTGGGAACTTTATGCAGAACTTCAGCATGCTGCTGGAGCCTCTCCATGTGCTACTCAGAAAGGGGTGCGATTGGTTTTGGGAGGATGCCCAGGAACACGCCTTCAATAAGGCACACGACCTTCTTTGTTCCAACAGTGTTTTAGCCTTTTTTGACTCAGGTAAAAAGCTAGTTCTTACATGTAATGCGTCAGCGTACGGGGTCGGGTGCGTTTTACAGCATGTCAATGATGCGGGTAAATTACAACCCATTGCTTATGCCTCCAGGTCACTTTCGCGGGCGGAGCGCGGGTACGGTATGGTTGAGAAGGAGGCGCTCGCGTGCGTGTACGGTATCAAAAAGATGCACCAATATCTTTTCGGGGTCAAGTTCGCGTTAGAAACCGACCACAAACCCCTCACGTCCCTGCTATCCGAGTGCAAGGCAATAAACGCCAACGCCTTGGTGCGCATTCAGCGGTGGGCACTCATGCTGGCGTCTTACGACTACACAAAAAGGCACAGACCAGGCACAGACAACTGTGCCGACGTGCTTAACAGGCTACCCCTGGTGACCACGGAAGGGTCCGACGAACAAGACTGTGAGATGGTCATGGCAATCAATGCCTTTGAATCCACAGGTTCGCCCATGACGGCTCGCCAAATCAAAGCCTGGACGAGCAGCGACCCCATGTTATCCTTAGTCAAAAGATGTGTTTTAACTGGTGACTGGGTAGAGGCTCACGATGCCTGCCCTGAGGAGATCAAACCTTTCCATAGGCGCATGCATGAACTATCACTACAGGCAGACTGCCTGATGTGGGGCAGCCGAGTAGTTATGCCCTTGCGAGGCAGAGAGGCATTTGTTCGGGAGCTCCATCACGAGCACCTGGGAAGTGTTCTTATGAAGGCCATAGCCAGATCCCATGTCTAGTGGCCTAGCATTGACGCGGACTTGGAGCTCTGCGTCCGGCGATCCACCATTTGTGCCCAACTCTGTAATGCCCCCAGGGAGGCCCCCCTAAGCCCCTGGCCCTGGCCCACCAAACCATGGTCGCGGGTACATGTAAACTATGCAGGCCCTTTCATGGGCAAAATGTTCCTCGTAGTCGGCGATGCATTTTCAAGGTGGATCGGGTGCACCATTTTAAACTTGAGCAGCACCTCCACCACTGTGGAGAGCCTTAGAACCATGTTTACAATGCATGGAATTCCTGACATATTGGTCAGTGATAATCGTCCATGCTTCACCAGCGCAGAATTTCAAGATTTTATCGTTGACCACGGCATAAATCATGTTAAGATGGCACCGTTCAAGCCGGTCTCCAATGGCCAGGCGGAGAGAGCAGTGCAAATCGTTAAACAAGGCATGCTAAAAATCCAAGGTCCCACGCTTCAGAGCCGCCTGTCGCGACTGCTGCTGGCATACAGATCTCGTCTGCATTCGTTGACTGGGGTTCCCCCCGCGCAACTATTGATGAAATGGACCTTAAAGACTAGGTTCTCGTTAATCCTCCCAGACATGCATGAAATTGTTGAGGCAAAGCACCGGAAGCTAACTGAGTACCATGACCGAAATTCAAGGGGGAGGTGACATGAGATTGTGGACAAAGTGTTTGTGCTAAACTATGGCAGGGGTCCCAATTGGCTTGCAGGGACAGTAACAGGCAAGGAAGGAAACAGGCTACTGGTCGTACAAATGGACAATGGCAAAACCTGCCGGAGGCATGTAGACCAAGTAAAAAGTAGATTCACCAATGACACTGCAGAACCAGAGGTAGACTAGAAACATAGAAACATAGAAAATAGGTGCAGGAGCAGGCCATTCAGCCCTTCTAGCCTGCACCGCCATTCAATGAGTTCATGGCTGAACATGAAACTTCAGTACCCCCTTCCTGCTTTCTCGCCATAACCCTTGATCCCCCGAGTAGTAAGGACTTCATCTAACTCCCTTTTGAATATATTTAGTGAATTGGCCTCAACTACTTTCTGTGGTAGAGAATTCCACAGGTTCACCACTCTCTGGGTGAAGAAGTTTCTCCTCATCTCGGTCCTAAATGGCTTACCCCTTATCCTTAGACTGTGACCTCTGGTTCTGGACTTCCCCAACATTGGGAACATTCTTCCTGTATCTAACCTGTCTAAACCCGTCAGAATTTTAAACATTTCTATGAGGTCCCCTCTCAATGTGGAACTCACACCACACCTGGTGGACAGACAGAGGGAACAACCTGAGGAAAGGGCAGTCTCAATAGGCAGCCCAGGCGAGATACCAGCAATCATACTGAACGAAACAGACAGCCCAGGCGAGATACCAGCAATCACACTGTAAGAAAAACAGGCATCAAGGCAAACAACTGAACCACAACTAAGACGCTCCACGCGAGAGCATAGACCACCTGAGAGACAGAATCTATAAAGACAATAGGACCTTGGGGGAGGGTGAAGTCATGTATCTCACACTACTGTATATAATTGTATCTTACCATGCTATACATGACTGTAACTAGATATGACCTGTAACCACAAGCATACTTTACCACCAGGGGTGCACTTGCAGGAGACACTGCATATCTGTTCCACACAGGTATATAAAGGCAGGTCTCAGGCAAGTGCGGCACTCGAGAGCTGTGAAACAAAGGTGCAGGTCCAGAGTGATCTTGACTTCAGCATGTGCCTCGTGTAAGTCTGTACTGCAGGGTCAGGACTTTACACTCCCCTCCTGAGTGTTCCAGGCATCTGAAGCGCTGCTTATTGTTATTGTTTTCTGGACCACATTGCATGTGTCTCTGTGGCTCTGGTTGTATCGCTTCTCGGCCTCGGTGTGGGTGTCACACAAGGGGTTCATCAGCCAGGTGGCTAGGCCATATCGGTTGTCACCAAGCATCCAGCATTGTCCTTGTGGCTGATTCGTAAACATGTCAGAGACAGCGCTCTCACACAGGATGTGAGCCTCCTCGAAGCTGCCCAGACATTTGGCATTCACTGCCAGTATGATCTGGTTGTGGTTGACAGCGAGTTGGATCTTCAGGCAGTGAAATTTTTTTCTCTTACGAAAAAGCTCTGGGTCCTGAGAAGGTGCGTGCATCATGACGTAAGTCCACTGTTTTGCTCCCTGCACCCTGGGGAACTTAACAATGTGGTAGAATGCTCCAGCCCTGTCAGTCTGAGCCTCCATGGTCATGGGGAAGCTGATAATGTCCATCCTTCGCACGTACAGGGCCTCCGTGACCTGCCTAATGCAGCGATGGGTGGCATGGTGAGAAAGAGAGGAAATGTCGACCGCGGCGGCCCGAAAGGAATCGGACGCGAAGAAAGAAAGTGCTGTGGTGACCTTGACCTCGACCGACACTGATGTCCTGATGGCATATGTGGCCTGATGAGCTCACATATTTCATTGATCACCACCTTGTGGAAGGCAGGTGTGCTCGGATACGTCGAGGTAAGACCTCTTTTCCCTGTAAGTGCTGGGTGTGTATCGTCTGGACCTTCTCCTCATTCTTGCATGTCTTAAATTGGTCACATAATGATGTGCATCAGACATTGAGCCATTTGCACTTTGCAGCATCTGCGTATTAATCGATGCAGGCTGAGAAATGTTGGGCCCCATTGCAATGAAAGTATAATAGCGATTGATCAGAAGCAATAATTTCCTCACTAAAATACACCTACAGTAAACCCCCAATAGCCCAGAGTCTGAAAAGATGTCTGTTGAGATGGTCACTTCACCTGAGAAGAACTCCAGAGTCAATCCAAACTCCCCCGAAGTTGAAGCAGCCTTTTGACTGAAGCGACCTGCGATTTTAAAAATGACGCCGACACGCTATGATTCGTTCAGAACAGTTCCACTTGTTCTGAGCGGTGTTTTGGGCAAGCGATATTGTGGCCGAGACGTGTGCGAGGTGGTGAAAGGGACACTGGGCAATCTCCTGGGCGTTAGTTTCGGCAAATGAGATCTTAACGATAAAAAAAAGTGGGCGGTCACTGTTATTGAATCTCGGCGTTAATTCCGTGCGGAAAGTAACGCTGGGCGATATTATGGGCGTTGATTTCGCCCATTCTAAAGATTCCGCCCCAAAAAAGTGGGCGGGCAGTATTATTTTTCCTGGCATTATGCACATGGGGAAAGTAACGCTCGGCGATAAGTATATGAAAAATGGACGTCAGTTTCCATTTTGTGGCTAAATGGCCGATATCTGGGCATTATATGTCATTTCAGCGGTAAAATGGACGTTAAGTGGGCATTATACATGCAAAAAAAGTGGAAAATCGAGCCCCACGTCTTGCTGTTCATGCACCCTTTTAGAATTGCACTCTTTAGTTTATATTGCCTCTCCTCGTTCTTCCTACCAAAATGTATGACTTCACACTGTGATACCTTGAGATACAGTAAACAGTGACCTGCACAACATGGTTCCCTGGTAGAACTGTGTAGAGCACATGGCTTTATTATATCATTTCACACTTTTCAGCATTAAATTTCATCTGCCACGTGTCCACCCATTCCACCAGCCTGTCTTTATCCTCTTGAAGGCTATCACTGTCCTCCTCACTGTTCACTATACTTCCAAGTTTTGTGCCGTCTGCAGATTTTGTCAGTGTGCCTGTACACCCAATTCCAAGTTATTAATATATATAAATGTTAGACCTGCAGACATTTGTCATGAAGTCATTGAAGTCAACAGAGAATAAATTTCCAATGTTCTGGCTGGTGTTTGTCCCTCAGTCAACATCACTAGAATGGATTGTCTGATCATTACTGCATAGCTGTTTGTGGGAGCTTGCTGTGTGCAATTTTGGCTGCAGCTTTTCCTCGATTACAAGAGTGACTAAGCCTCAAAAATACTTAATTGTCTGCAAAGCACTTTGAGAAACCTGGTAGTCGTGAAAGGTGCTATATAAATGCAAGTCTTTCTTTCTTATAAATCAGGCAGCATGTAAAATTGAGCCACCTGACTGGAATCTGCCCCATTATTCGAGGTTAAAATTGGGTCAGTAGTTTCTTCTCAGTGAAAATCTCAAACGTGGCATGTTATCCCAGGATTTCAATTCTTACTTAAGTTTTGTCCTTGTCTGCAAAACTTCACACTGGGATTTCCTTACCTGGTGAGTGCCCTCAGGGTTGATACCATATATATTCAGCACTGCACGGACAAGAGGGCAGACAGAGAAAAGGTTAAGATGCAAATCAGCTTGAAACTGAGGATGAGCATGAAATAGTAAATATGCTAACTGATTGCTTCCTCACAGTATTCACAAGGGAGGACATCAGCTACATGCCCTCTTCAACACAAGAATAACCAAGGCACAGTTCATGACTTCAATATAAATGAGATGGAAGTCCCAGACAAGCTGCAAAGGCTTCAAATAAATAAGCCCCAGGTTTAGTTCATACGTGTACCAAAATGCTGAGAAAGTCCAGGAAGGAAATCTGTGAAGCATTAACCATTTCTTTTTTTGGAGAGAGTCAACATATTTTGGGGAGTATGTTGGAAACGAGTTAATGTAGTGCCCATTTCCAAAATGGTAACCAAACAGAAGCAAGCAACTGCAGACATATTAGTCTTCGCAAAATGGAAGCCGGTGAGGTTAAAGAGGAAGTACTTGTATGAATATGAAATTGGCTAAGAGAACGAGAAAGCAGTGAGTTGTGGTGAATGGTTGGTTGTCAGACTGGGAGATTAAATTTAATGCAAAAAAATGCACATAGGATGACAAAATGGCTGACACGTGTACTCCATGAATGTTGTTGAAATTGTGAAGGATGAAGTCGAAAGAGAGCTAGGAGTCTTACGAGAATCAACACTCATGTCTAACCAAGGCAGAGCAGCAGTCACCTGAACCAATAACACGCTGTTGAACGACACAGCCAAGCAGTACAGTACAAGTCAAAGGCCGTTACGATCAGCCATACAGCATAGCTCAGGTTCATAGTCCCATCATGGTGATTGCCCTTCAATCTAGCATCTGACTTCAGGAATTCAATAATTAATGGCTCATTGGTTTTAAATGAGTAATGATGTTGACACCTACCAGCAACTAAATAACAAGATTTTAACAAATCGACATGTAGTATGAAAAGTCTCTGGTACATTAATGGATATGCTAAACTATTTGTGCTAATATTGACTGGTGCAAATTCATCCCATTAAACTTAATAATAATTGTATTTATTATAGCACCTATTAATAAAAGGTTTATGTTGAGCAGATGTAGATTAATTCAATAATGTAATTAATGATTATTGGTTAAATAAATTCAAGGTTCTAAATTAGTTTAAATAATTGCATGACTGGAATAAAAAGGGCCATTTAACTGATAGGTAACTGTGTGTTTAATTTTTTTTAATTGCTTCTTAAAGGTACAGCAGTTATTTCTTAAGAAGATATATTATTATATATAGAGGTTGATTTTAACCCGAATTGGGTCTCAGGTGAGTAAGGTCTTATGGCAAAGGCAAAACACACTTGAAGGCCTAACTTTCAGGCCTCGTTAACTCCTAGGCCTCATTTGCCAGCCGGCGGTCCAGTTAGAATAGAATCACACAAATTTGCGGCACTGACATTTGGTCTATCATGTCTGTGCTGGCCGAAAATGACCCCACTTTCCAGCTCTTGGTCCATAGCCCTGTAGATTATGCTCTTTAAGTGCATATCCAAGTACTTTAAAAATGCGATGAGGGTTTCTGCCTCTACCACGCTTTCAGGCAGTGAGTTCCAGACCCCTACCATCGTCTGGTTGAAGTAAGTTCTCCTCATCTCCCCTCTAACCCTTCTACCAATTACTTTAAATCTATGCTCTCTGGTTGTTGAACCCTGTGCATTTGGCGAAAAAGCAAGGGAATTATTCAATTTGATCCATCACAATATTGTGACATTGCTTTTCCGTTCATGGCCCTGATGTCAGCCCCAGGTCCGTTCTATCCACTCTTAGGCCCCTTATAATTTTATGCACCTCAATCAAGTCTCCCCTCAGCCTCCTCTATTCCAAAGTAAACAATCCCAGCCGATTCAATCTTTCCTCATAGCTAAAATTCTCCAGTCCTGGCAACGTCCTCATAACTCTTCGGGGCCAAGTTTCAGCCTGAGTTGCTCCTGGTTTTTTGGAGCAACTGGTTTAGAATGGAGTATCTTAGAAATTTGAATTCTCGGCATTTAGTTTGCTCCAGTTCTAGTCAGTTAGAACAGTTTCACTTTGGAACAGAATTTCTTTTTCAAAAGGGGGCGTGTCCGGCCATTTACGCCTGTTTTCAAAGTTTAGGCAGTGAAAACTTACTCCAAACAAAATAAAATGGAGTGAGTGAAGATTTTTGTACGTTCGAAAAAACCTTGTCTATACTTTAGAAAATCAGGCGTAGGTTACAAATTAGGCATAGGGAATGGGGGGGTGGGGGGGGCTAGGGTTTAAAGGGAAGTTTACAAACATTAAACACTTCAGTTTTACAAATAAAGAGCCATCATCAATAATAAATGATAAATACATCAATAAATCAACCAATAAATCAATCAAAAAAAATTAATTTAAACATTTTTTTTTTAAATCAATAAATAAAATATTTTCTACTTACCGACTGCAGCACAGGGAGTCCTCCAACAGCGTGCTGGGTTGGCCCCCCCAGTGTGTCTCTGTCAGTGTCTCTATCTCTCTGTCTGTGTGTGTCTCTCACTCTCTGTCTGTCAGTGTCTGTGTTTCTGACAGCGAGGGGAGGGGGAGAAGGTGAGTGGGAGGGGGAGAAGTGGGGTGGGGGGAGGGGTGGGGGATGGGGGAGGAGGAGGGGTGGAGGGGGTGTGTGGGGGAGGAGGAGGGAAGGTGGAGGTGGAGGGGGAGGGGGGTGGGGGGGAGGTGGAGGAGGGGAGGTGGAGGGGGTGTAGGGGGGAGAGGAGGGGGAGGAGGGGGGAGAGGACGGGAAGGGGGGAGAGGAGGTGAAGGGAGGGGGGGAGGGGAGGAGAGAGGAGGAGAAGGGGGGGATAGGAGGAGAAAGGGGAGGAGAGAAGTGGGGAGAGAGGGGGAGAAGGGAGAGAGAATGGTGGGAGAGAAGAAAGGGAGGGAGGGTAGGAAGGGAGAGAAGGAGGCTGAACGGCCAGGCCCAAGACTTCGGGCTGGATTTACAGGTAGGTGGCGTTGGGTCTCGGGGGGGAGGGGGTCGCGGAGGTCCGGGGGGTGGGGGGAAGAGTCGCGGAGGTCCGGAGGGGGAGTCGCGGAGGTCGGGGGGGGCGGTGGAAGAGTGGCGGGGGGAGGGGGCGCGGAGGTCGGGTCGGGTTGGGGGGGTGGGGAGTGGAGGTCGGGTCGCCGGCGGGGGGGCGGGAGCAGGGGGAAGCAGAAGTCGAGTCGGGTCCGGTCGGGTGGGAGGAGCCTTATTCACACAGCCCCAGTGAGGCCATTCGGCCAGGGCTAGGGGCTGTGTGCTTCGGGCCCCTCCCACAGTTTTGGGTGCCTGGAGCTACTGCACATGTGCACCCCCTGTAGCGCGCATGTGCAGAGGTCCCAGCACTGTTTTCAGCGCAGGGACCTGGCTCCGCCCCCTACAGCTTGTGCTGCGCCGCGCCCAGCTCCAGAGGACCTGCAGGGAGCCGGAGAATAGGTAAGTTTTTTTTAGGCGCACTTTGTGGCGCGAAAAACGGGCGTCCCGGTCCGGGCTGCGCTGTTTTAGGTGCGGCCCGAAACTTGGGCCCTTCATGCCCAGAATGGGTGGGCTGAGGATGCAGAGTGTCTGTCAGCATGAGAAGATCAGGCGGCCCGTGGTTGTCCACTGGCTTCAAGTTAAGTGGCAGGAAGGGATTTTCGGGAGGCTCTCCGTGAAGGAGTCCAGGGCAGAGGAGATGTACTCTGATCCGCCTGGTTTCCAGAAAAGAGATTTGTTACACTCAATTGGAGGGCCTCTTCATCCTTTCTACCAGCATCTGACCTGCTTCAAACTGCCAGGAAAGCCACGACGACTACCCCGCTCACACCTTCAGTTGAAATGGCATCATACGACTCCAATTAGCATTTATACACGAGTCTGAACAAGAGATTGGAAGGAACACAACAGAAAATTGAGATTCTCCATTTCAACTACTCTTTCAAGTTCAACTCCAGAGTTGGCATCATATAGGCTCTGCCCCTCATTGTTGAAAGTAAAACTCATCACACATTCTTCGACTCAAATTCATTGGCCCGGATTTTGCAGTCAGCGGCGAAGTCATGGTGTTCGCTGCTGACCTCGAAGAGAGCTGCCCACAAAAATCTAACGATCTTTGTGGCATCAATTACACCTCTCCCGGCGTTAATTTGAATCTGACACCAAGTCTAGGGGACCTCCAGTGTCCAGCAGTGGTGATGTAATCAAGTTGGATAAGCAGCCAATCACTTGAAGAATTCTCAGACAGCAAACCTGGAACTAAAATGCACTGATTATCCTTCACATTCTAATCATTTTACAGAGAGTGAAACTTAGATTGGGACATTCACATGAGATTAAGGAAGAAGCCGAAATATAAATAAACTTTAAAAAACATTATTTTAAAGAACCATGAAACTTTTGTCATAATGGAAAGAATGACTAAAAAAATTATTAAGAAAGGGAAGATAGACTATGAAAGTAAACTTGCACAAAATATAAAAAAGATAGCAAGAGTTTCTATAGGTAGATTAAAAGGAAAAGAGTGGCTAAAGTAAATATTAGTCCCTTAGAGGACGAGACCGGAAAATTAGGGGAACATGGAGATGGCAGAAACTCTGAACAAATATTTTGTATCAGACTTTACGGTAGAGGACACTAACAATATTCCAACAGTGGATAGTGGATAGTCAAGGGGCTATGGGGCGGGGGGGGGGGAGGGGGGGTGGAGGAACTTAACACAATCACAATCACTAAGGAGGTGGTACTCAGTAAAATAATGGGACTAAAGGCGGAAAAATCGCCTGGACTTGATGGCTTCCATCCCAGGGTCTTAAGAGAAGTAGCGGCAGGAATAGTGGATATATTGGTTGTAATTTACCAAAATTCCCTGGACTCTGGGGAGGTCCCAGCAGATTGGAAAACTGCAAATGTAACGCCCCTATTTAAAAAGGGAGGCAGACAAAAAGCAGGAAACTATAGACCAGTTAGCCTAACATCTGTGCTTGGGAAAATGTTGGGAGTTTATTATTAAAGAAGCAGTAGCAGGACATTTGGAAAAGCATAATTCGGTCAGGCAGAGTCAGCATGGATTTATGAAGGGGAAGTCATGATTGACAAATTTGCTGGAATTCTTTGAGGATGTAACAAACAGGGTGGATAAGGGGGAACTAGTGGATGTGGTGTATTTGGACTTCCAGAAAGCTTACAGCAAGGTACCACATAAAAGGTTACTGCACAAGATAAAAGTTCACGGGGTTGGGGTTAATATATTCGCATGGAGAGAGGATTGGCTAACTAACAGAAAACAGAGAGTTGGGATGAATGGTCCATTCTCGGGTTGGCAATCAGTAACCAGTGGGGTGCCACAGGGATCAGTGCTGGGACACCAACTATTTAGAATCTACATTAACAACTTGGAAGAAGGGACTGAGTGTAATGTAGCCAAGTTTGATGACAATACAAAAATAGGAGGAAAAGCAAAGTGTGAGGAGGACACAATAAATCTGCAAAATGACATAGACAGGCTAAGCGAGTGGGCAAAAATTTGGTCGATGGAGTATAAAGTTGGAAAGTGTGAGGTCATGCACTTTTGCAGAAAAAAATTAAAGAGCAAGTTATTATTTAAATGGAGAAAGTTTGCAAAGTGCTGCAGTACAGCGGGACCTGGGGGTATTTGTGCATGAAACACAGAAGGATAGTATGCAGGTACAACAAGTGATCAGGAAGACCAATGGAATCTTGGCCTTTATTGCAAAGGGGATGGAGTATAAAAGCAGGAAAGTCTTGTTACAGCTGTACAGGGTATTGGTGAGGCCACACCTGGAATACTGCGTGCAGTTTTGGTTCCCATATTTACGAAAGGATATACTTGCTTTGGAGGCAGTTCAGAGAAGGTTCACATGGTTGATTCTGGGGATGAAGGGGTTGATTATGAGGAAAGTTTGAGTAGGTTGGGCCTCTATTCATTGGAATTCAGAAGAATGAGAGATGATCTTATCAAAACGTATAAGATTATGAGAGGGCTTGTCAAGTTGGATGCAGAGAGGATGTTTTCACTGGTGGGGGATACTAGAACTAGAGGGCATAATCTTAGAATAAAGGCTGCCCATTTAGAACTGAGATGAGGAGAAATTTCTTCTCTCAGAGGGTTGTGAACCTTTGGAATTCGCTGCCTGAGAGAGCTGTGGATGGTGGGATATTAAATAAATTTAAGACAGAAATAGTCAGTTTCTTAAACGATAAGAGGATAAGGGGTTATGGCGAGTGGGCAGGGAAGTGGACCTGAGTCCATGATCAGATCAGCCATGATCTTATTGCATGGCGGAAGAGTCTTGCGGGTCCGTATGGCCTACTCCTACTCCTATTTCTTATATTCTTATGCGCATGAGTGGACTCCAGAGGTTGCGGTCAGTTTCAGAGGAGTAATGTCAGCAAACGCTGACAGTTTTGCAGTGATTACTACCACAACATCCGGGCTATTCTTTCCCATGACCTCGAAAGTATTGAACTCCTTGGGTGTAAATTCCCTTGGTCACTAATGTGAGAGAATAAAAACATTGTTGTGAAAACATTTTGTACTTGCACGATTGTTTTGTTTTCATTAGAAACTAGAAGCAAATGTACCCTTCCTTCCATACCAGATTTTGATAGTCCAAGCTTGGTGTTCTCTATTCACAACCTACTGGTATCTCACCTACTCTCCAATTTGGTGGTTTTCTGGCCTTGTTCCTGAACCCAGGTTTTCAAAAATACCAAAAAAGGGTAAAATTAAATGTCAGTAAGGGCGCAAAATGAGCGGTAGAGGATCAAACACACATCACACACCCCGCTCAATTTTCCTTTTCATTGGAAACATTACCAAATTTTATTCAAAGTATTGTTCCTTGAATGAGCTGGTCAGTGCAACAGAATATAGAAAGAAGCTTCATATTCCTCTCACCAACTTGAAATCTTTCAGTCAAAAGGTGATTCTTTCATGTCTATAAATCTCTCCTCTTGCCTTTTATAAATTCTCTTCTGGCTTTCCAAATGGAGACTTGAATGCCAAATTGAGATCGAAAAACTTTGCGTTGAATCATAGAATGATACAGCACCGAAGGAGGCCGTTTGCCCCATCGTGCCGGTACTGGCTCTTTGTAAGAACGAGCCAATTAGTCCCATGCCCCTGCTCATTACCCATTGTCCTGCAAAATGTTCCCCTTCAAATATTTATTCAATTCCCTTTTGAAAGTTACTATTGAATCTGCTTCAACCACCATTTCAGGCAGTGTGTTCCCAATCATAGCAACTCGCTGCGTAAAAAATAAGGTTCCCCTCATCTCCTCTCATCTCTCTCTGGTTCTTTTGCCAATTATCTTAAATCTGTGTTCTCTGATTATTGACTCTTCTGCCACTGGAAACAGTTTCTTCTTATTTACACTATTAAAACCTTTCATGATTTTCAACGCTTCTATTAAATCTCCCCCTGCCCTAAGGAAAACAATCTCAGCTTCTTTACCTCTCCATGTAACTGAAGTCCCTCATCTCTGGTACCATTCTAGTAAATCTCCTCTGCACCCTCTCTAAGACCTTGATATCCTTCCGAAAGTGAAGTGCCCAGAATTGGATACAATACACCAGCTAGGGCCTAACCAGTGATTTATAAAGATTTAGCCGAACTAGTTTGCTTTGGTATTCTATGCCTCTGTTTATATAGGCAAGGAAACCATATGAATCTTAATAGCCTTCTGAACTTGAAATGCCAGGATTATCATCATCATAGGCAGTCCCTCGAAATCGAGGAAGACTTGCTTTTACTCTAAAAGTGAGTTCTTAGGTGACTGTACAGTGCAATACGGGAATTACAGTCTCTGTCACAGGTGGGACAGATAGTTGTTGAAGGAAAGGGTGGGTGAGAAGTCTGGTTTCCCGCACGCTCCTTTCGCTGCCTGTGCTTGTTTTCTGCATGCTCTCTGTAGTGTATGTAGAAAGAGTCAGACTGAACACTGAGAGCTCAAGGTAAAGTGTGACCGTAGTCTTTTATTACAGGTCTCCAGAGAGCCTCTCCAACCTGTGAAGCACTCTTAAATACTTGTGCTCCCAAGGGATTAAGAGATTCCTTGGAACTCCGGGGAATGAGCCCTCTTGTGGCTGTACAGAGTATATACAAGTACAGATACATAACAACATTCCCCCTTTAAAGTCAATAGTGTAACTATTTACGATGTGAGTCAATCTGTGGCCCTTCTTGCCCTGGTGTGAAGGCTGGTGTTGTTGAATCATTTGTTGGGCCCTCGCTGGTCTGCTGTGCAGCTGGCCTTGCTGGGCTGCCTGGTGTGTTGGGCCCTGCAGAGTTGCTGTGGATGATGGGTTCTGCTTCGTGGTCAACCATGGTGTCGGTTGCCACTGGTGTGTGTGTTGGGGAACAAAAAAGGTAGGGTCCAAAGTGGGTTGCTCAGGGTAGTCCGTGAATCTGAGTTTGATTTGGTCCAAGTGTTTCTGGTGAATGAGTCCATTTGAAAGTTTGACCCGAAACACCCTGCTCCCCTCTTTGGCCACGACAGTGCTGGGAAGCCATTTGGGACCTTATCCATAATTGAATACAAATACAGAATCATTGACTTCAATCTCGCATGACACATTTGCGCTATCATGGTGTGCACTTTGTTGAAGCCGCCTGCTCTCTACCTGTTCATGTAGATCAGGGTGAAATAACGAGAGCCGAAGCTTAGGTGCTCTTTTCATGAGCAGTTCAGCAGGTGGGATCCCAGTGAGTGAGTGGGGTTTCGTGCGGTAGCTAAGCAGGACTCAGGATAGGCGAGTCTGCAGTGAGCCTTCAGTTACCCTCTTCAAGCCTTGGTTGATGGTTTGCACTGCTATTTCTGCCAGACCATTGGACGTTGGTTTAAACGGGGCAAATATGACATGTTTGATCCCGTTCTGGGTCATAAATTCTTTGAACTCAGCACTGGTAAAACATGGCCCATTGTCGCTTACCAGGATACCGGGTAAGCCATGTGTGGCAAATATGGCCCGCAGGCTTTCAGTGGTGGCAGCGGACGTGCTGGCCAACATTATCTCACATTCAATCCACTTGGAGTACGTGTCTACAACCACAAGGAACATTTTACCCAAGAACGGGCCTGCATAGTCGACGTCTACCCTAGACCTAGGTTTGGAGGGCCAAGACTATAAACTTAGTGGCGCTTCCCTGGGTACATTGCTTAACTGCGAGCATGTATTACATTTGTGAACGCAGGACTCTTAACTCCGCATCGATGCCGGGCCACCACACATGGGAGCTGGCTATCGCATTCATCATTACGATGCCTGGGTGGGTACTGTGGAGGTCATTGATGAAAGTGTCTCTGCCCTTCTTGGGGACCACTGCTCGATTGCCCCACAGAAGGCAGTCTGCCTGTGTAGACATTTCATCTTTGCTCCATTGGAACGGCTTTATCTCATCCTGCATTTCCACTGGGACACTGGACCAGCTCCAGTGAAGCACACAGCTTTTGACTAGAGATAATAAGGGGTCGTGGCTTGTCCAGGTTTTGATTTGCCGGGCAGTGACGGGTGATTGCTCACTCTCAAATGCTTCCATAACCATGGCTAGATCTGCGGGCTGCGCCATTTCCACCCCCGTGGTGGGCAATGGCAGCCTACTGAGAGCATCGGCACAGTTTTCTGTGCCTGGCCTGTGGCGGATGGCGTAGTTTTATGCGGACAACATGAGCGCCCATCCCTGGATGCGGGCCGATGCATTGGTATTTATCCCTTTGCTCTCGGAAAACAGGGATATAAGTGCCTTATGGTCAGTTTCCAATTCAAAATTTAGCCCAAACAGACATTGATGCATTTTCTTTACCACATAGACACACGCTAACGCTTCTTTCACAACCATGCTGTAGGCTCTCTCAGCTTTGGACAGACTTCTGGATGCATAAGCAACCGGTTACAGTTTCCTGAAATCATTGGCTTGTTGCAATACTGTTAGCGTGAATGTTTTCTCGGAAGAATCACTCAACACTCAGAGTCGGTTCCAATGCTAATGCGGCCTTTATTTTCGCTAGCGGGGAGGAAGCCTCAGGACTGGATCCAGGCACTTCTCTCTGACGAATAAAAGAAGCTCATCGATATTTATATGTTTTACAATAGTTCTTTACAGTTACTCAGTCCACTTCGGCTGGACACAATCCAATCATACCGATTATAGATTACATATAGGTTTCTTTAACCCAATAGAATTCTCCTGATATCTCAGGGGCTGTATGTTCGGTTTTTGTCAGCTCGGGCTGATTAATGACCTCGTTATGTGAGGCAGGTTCCCCCCTTATCTCTGTTCCTCGGGGCTCGGCTGTGTGAAGTCACTGATTATACCAGTGTACTATAATGGTTCGTTATAATTATCTTGTATCCAAGGCATTCCTGGTAGTGGGCCTCACTAGATCATTGCTCGGTCAGCCCCATTTCATTACTTGACTAACTGAGTACCCATCATGCTTGGGCAACCATTTTATATGTGGCCACTTTAAACTTATATGAGTTTAGATATATTCAGCAGGTGCCTAATGCCTAGTGTTTTGATATATTCAGCAGGTGCCTAATGCCTACAACAATTCCCTCCTTTCGGTAAAGGGACTAGTCCTAGTCCCCCTTTAAATGACCGCCCTACTTTTATTAGATTTTGTGCACGGCCCGGTACTCCCTACCTCAACGTGCTGGCCAGTTACACGGTTTCAGGAGTCCCGGTTGCTTAAATCAAATTAAATCAAATCCTCCTGCCCCTTTATTAGACAGGCTTGTTTCGTATTTGGGGACCGCTCATGGGTCCCTCTTCGTCGTGCTTGATGCCTGCATGTCTGGCAGGCCATTATGCCCCATGTTATTGCTAAGATCAATTGTATCCCGACCAGTATGTGTGAAATTATTCAAATCTAAGGATGGATGTTCACATTTATTCCCCAGTCCCAGACCTTTCTCCACCAACTCTGACTTTGTAATATCTTCTTCCAGTACTTTGATTTAGTTTGCAGTTGGTGGTAGAGCTTTACGGATTGACCCACCCTGAGCCTCAATTCTCGTAATACTTCGGTTAGATGTGGGATAGAGACCTGCTCTGGCTCGTCATAATCCTGCAAATGATTGTGGAGCTGATCGGTTACATCAATAACTTCGGGCTTCCGGCGCCTAACCTGGGTGATATGCGCTTGCCCGATCGCGAGAGGTTGTAGCGGCGCAAAGCAAAAGTATCGGGCACTGCAGGTCATTATACCGGTATGAACGCTCTGTGGTAGAGACACAGTATCTTCCCTTCCCTCCGTAGCCTGCCCTCGCGAAGTGCCTGTGTGCGGGCACTATTTCTAGTACACACCCGTCGGTTCGGTTGAACCTGCACTCGTCCAGCTCACCTCGGCCTACCGGGTGAGGGCATACTGTGATCGCCCCCCTTTGCTTGCATTCTGTTAGGGAGATCCCGGTAAGTATGTCGTTTCGACGAATGGCGGAGGTGGTGGCCAGATAGTAACGTATGGAGACATTTTCCCGTATTACTCCGATATTCTCTAGTTGGTACAGGGGGAACGGCCCTGAGTCAGGCGTGGCTATAGGGATCATCAGGACTATCCCTACCCCAGTATTCCTACCCATCTGGCAATCTGGAATTGCTGGGTATACTCGGGTCAGTCCCTTCAGAGTACAGTTATCCAGTATCCCCCTCTGGTTAGCCAACTGAGCTAAATGTGAACTGTCTATCCAATCGGGTACTTCCCCGCGTTGGATCTGGTCGAGATTGTGGCGGATCTGTCCCACCACCCACAGACCATAAGCATGACAGAGTTGCCCCTGTCTTTGCTTTCCTGTATCTTCTTTTTCTCTATCAATGAGGTGATTGATGGTTTAGGCGTGAGCTTCCAGGACTGAGATGCCATCCAACTGGATTTCGGCACCCTCCTTTCCTAGGTTGGCTTGGTCTTCCTGGCTTTGTTCCACCCATTCTAATAACCCCTTTATCACCCCTCTCGTTTAACCCTTGTATGTCTATCGAGTTTACTACGGAGGTCCCTGTATTGAAACCGGTAGCAACATCATTAACTATTCCCCTCTTTATTCTGGGGGCTGACCCCTGCCCTCGGAATATACTGGCACCCATTGCATCGGCAACCTGCTGCATTACAACTCTACTTAATGCATTGTACATTTTCCTTGACTGTTCTGTACAGTATTCCGGCATCTGGATGCCTGAAATATTGATCAGGACAGGCACAATTTCATGTTTAACATTATCATACAATAATTCCCCTTCGTTGTACATTACAATCCCATTTTCTGGTCCCTTAGCAGTTATGGGACAAGGCAGTTCCTCGGGCAATGTAGTGGTTCTTATGGGGCGCGGTGTCGGAGGGGGTGAGAAGTACACATACAGTGATATTTCAGCCACCCCCACCTCCTCGTAGTACCCACACAGCCTCACTCCCTTTTTGTGGATGACTGATTGCTGGGACTGTCCCGGAGGCGCGCAAATTATGCCGAAAGTACATTAATCGGGCCCTTTGACATCCCTCCGTTTAATGCAGCTGCTCGTTATACCCGTGGAGCACTGTACACATACCCGGTTCTTATTAGGATTCACTTATAACCATGCATTAAAATAAGTCCTGTCCTTGCTCCAGTCCTTGGCTGCTGGGATGCACATTCCATCCGTTAAATTAAACAAGACTCCATAGTTCATGTAGTTGTTTATTTCCTGAGTGCACTGCAATCCGTTGGTATCATCCAGTGTTTGCGTGGGTCTTGAGGTTCCCAGTATCATGAGTCCCCAGAGTCGGAGTCACCACTGCGGTCCCATCTTGGTGAGTGTTTTATCTGAAAATTTTAAACAGATAGCCTGGTCGTCACCAGGTGTTAGGTTCTGGTCTACTTGTGTCGCTGTCACTCTGTGGAATCGGAGGTAAGGATTAGGTTAACCATATTCTTTATAGTCGTACCATCTCTATCACTTCATGTCCCTGTCTGGGCTGCTGTCGGTTTTGCGTTTGAGCCTGCTGTGCTTGAGCCTGCACGATGACCCATCTAAATATTATCCAAATGCCACCATTATTCCTCCAAACATCGCTGTCTGCTTTACCGTTAGGTTGGGTTTGTGGACTACACCTACCCGCTGTGGGGTACATTGGCTCTATTGCCATAGGTGATGTTGCTATGGCTGCGCACTGCACTATCCGTCTAGTCCCGTTTTTTAAAACATCTCTTCCAGCCTGTTTATCTTAGCTTTTAACTCTTGACCAGCTAGTTCCTTTTTATTTTTATTCTGAATATCCCACCATTTCCTCTGTCTGTCAGATGAGTCTTCTTTATTTTATTAAGAAATCCAAATTAATAATGTCCAGTATAAAACAGCTGTCAATGGAAAGGGTTAACTCCTTTACAGGTTTGTAAGAAAGCCTGATGTCATTACGTGACTTCACGTAATCATCCGAAAAAATTTTTTTTCAAGTCTTTGTGCCTTCAAAACTTGCTTAGAAATTAGGAATCCGTTAAAACAGCATAAATCATTTGTAAAGTGGTCATAATAAAAATCTTCTCATCGAGAAAGACAGCAGTTAGATTAAACTCCAATTTTTTCTTAACTTCTAATTCAAGTACTTGCCAAAGAATTTTTTTTAAAAATTGATTTAAAACGAGACCACACATTTTTAATAGTTATTTTGTTTACTGAAATTCAATTTTTTTTTTTTAATTTCTCTCTCAGCACCAAATTTAAACTTCTGTGCCAGTTCCATTTTTTCTTTCTGTACTGAGTTAGCATAGCTTAGATCTTTTTTTCTCGTTATTTTCATACATTCCAACATTTCGGGTTTTTTTACGGTCCCGTTCACTGGGCAAATCTTGTGTTTTATTTCTCTCTCAGCACAAAATCTAAACATCCATGCCAGTTCCATTTTCTAGAAGAATTTAAAAATTCAGTAAGATTCTCTAATTCCCAGTTTTTTCTTTCTGTGCTGAGTTCGCATGGCTTAGATCTTTTCTCCTCGTTATCTTCAAAACTCTCCTGCTTGTTTAGACTTTTTGGGACTTTTCTTGATAAACACTGTCCATTTTGGAAATCTTTTCAAACTGCATTGAAAATTTCTCATAATTTAAAATCATTATCAATGTAGAGTGTCTTTTACCTCTTCCAATTTTTTTTTTCCTAATTAAACCAATATCTTTTTCACAGCAAACATCAACTAGTATTTAGTAACTTATGTCTTTTTCCATTATAAACACATTTTTTTTCAGCACTTATTTAATACGTCACATCTTTTTTTTTTTCAGATCTCCTTTCTTCAAATTAGGTTTTGTATTTTACACGGAGGGCTCGTGACTCCATAAATTTGTTAATTTCAAAGTGGCGTCTTTATCTTTTTCTTTTCTCCATAACTAGAATGGAGTCCAGCAATTAGGCTTTGAGGGCTGCTTTTCGTTATCTCAAAATGCTCCAGTTTCAAAGTCGTTAAAATGTCTCTTCTAAACTGCTAAAGCTTGCTGTTTTTAACATTTTTCAAAAGTCCCTTTTATACCTTCGTAGATAGCTTGCCACTCGCCCAGGAGTTTGACCTGATCCCTGAAGGTATTTCTAGATTGTTTCCAAACCTTTTAGTTTTCTCCTTTTTTCTTTAAGAGATCAGATTTAATTTAATATTTTTTTTTGAATCCACCTCAGTATTTTGCTGTGCCTTCTCTGAATATCTCAAAATCCCAATTCAAACTTTGTAATTTCAATCTTTATTTAAAACTTTTTTTTTTGAGCTAGAAGCTTTTTTTAAAAGGCATTCTTTATCTCATTCCGAGACTAAATTTATGTCTTTCAACCCAATGTAATCAATTATTCCATGTTTTCTTTCGACAAGTAAGTGAGCGTGTCAAATAAATTCTTTTTTTTTAACCACCGGGACCATGTATTTTTTAACTTTTGCTAAGCAAACCTATCCTTTGTACACTTCCTAGCTCCGTAACTTACCATCCGAATAAATCCACACCTGCGTTTCTAACTTAAAATATCTTAAAACTTCCCACATACAGGACAACACTACAAAGGGTTAAAAAAAACTTTAACTCTGTTTAGAAAAGTGGGTGGAGCTAAAATAAATAGACAGTTGCATTCCTCTTCCAACCAGGCTTTCGGAAACATGAAAACATAAAAAAATTCATTCCGCAGTCAAATAATCACACAAGGACTCTCAACAACAGACATTCACAAAAGTCTCTCTTCATTCAACAAAGCTTATTCATTTTTTTTTGGCTGGCTCTATTCTTGGATCCATACTTCACTTAAGATAATCACTATCAGGTTTTTTTTAATTTCTTACATATTGATTTACTTCCTCTGTTAGTTTTATGTGGGCTCGCAGTATCAAAACTACTGCCTTTTCCTCTTTGTCTTTCTTTTCCTTCTCCCACCATTCCCTTTGATTCGCTGGCAGGTCCTGAGGATCCCACCTTGCTCTAATCATTTTCTCGATTAGTTTCTTTTGTTTTTCCGCCAGATGGCGGGTAAGGGACCCTTCTGGTCCCCACTCGAGGTTACTTGCTTTCGTGGCCATTCCTGGGTAGGACAAGAACCGTTAGGAATCGACTCTCAGAGGTCCGCTTTCTACCTAGCGTAACTATAGTAGACCATTTCCTGGCTACTGTCAGGTCACAAGTTCTGCTGTTACACAAACTTATACAATTCTTAAAATGCGTTTAAGCAATTCCCGCAGTGCTCTACGTATCCTTAACGACTACCTACCAACACTCTGCCCGTTGGTCCGACCCTGTTCACAGGTTTGGATTCCGTTAGCTGCTGTACACTGCTTGGTTCTACCCCAGGGTATATTTCAAATCACACTACTGGGTCCGGAAGATGTCTTTCGGTATCACGATCCCACGGTCCAAGTGTGTTCCCGGCACCTACTTAGTTCCTGGCCATCACGTGGGACTAAAGTCCTCTTAATTCAGGCTCAGGCTAGGTGTTTGAGATATTGGACCGTCTCCTCATGTCGATCAACCAGCATCCACCTTCCGCACCCGTGATAAAATTTTGTTTAAGGTATACTCACCCGGTTTCTCCAAGAGCATCAGTGACCCCAAAATCCTGTTCGTGATGCCAATGTTAGCGTGAATGTTTTCTCGGAAGAATCACTCAAAACTCAGAGTCGGTTCCAACGCCAATGCGGCCTTTATTTTCGCATGCGGGAAGGAAGCCTCAAGACTGGATCCAGGCACTTCTCTCCGACAAACAAAGAAACTCATCGATATTTATATGTTTTACAATAGTTCTTTACAGTTACTCAGCCGACTTCGGCTGGACACAATCCAATCATACCGATTATAGATTACATATAGGTTTCTTTAACCCAATAGAATTCTCCTGATATCTCAGGGGCTGTATGTTCGGTTTTTGTCAGCTCGGGCTGATTAATGACCTCGTTATGTGAGGCAGGTTCCCCCCTTATCTCTGTTCCTCGGGGCTCGGCTGTGTGAAGTCACTGATTATACCAGTGTACTATAATGGTTCGTTATAATTTTCTTGTATCCAAGGCATTCCTGGTAGTGGGCCTCACTAGATCATTGCTCGGTCATTGCTCGGTCAGCCCCAGTTCATTACTTGACTAACTGAGTACCCATCATGCTTGGGCAGCCATTTTATATGTGGCCACTTTAAACTTATATGAGTTTAGATATATTCAGCAGGTGCCTAATGCCTACAATAAATACACACCTGACGCAATATGACGACGCATCACATGCTAGTACCAAATGCTTACATGGATCATACAACACAAACAATTTATTTGAGCATAACAATTTTCTCGCTTTTACAAAGGCATTTTCTTGGCTTTGGCCCCAAACCCATTCGCCCACTTTTCGTAGTAAGACATGTAATGGTTCGAGCAGGGTGCTAAGACCCGGTAAGAAGTTACCAAAGTAGTTCAAGAGTCCCAGGAACGACTGCAGCTCCATCACATTCTGTAGCCTCGGTGTCTCCGTCTTTGCGTTGGTGGGCCTGATGCCATCCGCCGCAATCCTCCTTCCCAAGAACTCCACTTCAGGCACCAGGAAAACGCATTTCAAGCATTTAAACCTGAGCCCCACGCAATTGAGCCGATTAAGAACCTCCACCAGGTTCTGCAGATGCTCGACTGTGTTCCAACCTGTGACCAAGATGTCGTCCTAGAAGACCACGGTGTGCGGGACTAACTTTAGTTAACTTTCTATGTTTCACTGGAATATCACCGCCACTGATTGAATTCCAAACGGACATCAGTTATAAACAAAAAGATCTTTGTGCATGTTGATGCGGGTGAGGGCCTTCGATGATTCCTCCAGTTCCTGCGTCATGTAGGCTGAAGTCAGATCTAGCTTCATGAACGTCTTTCCTCCCGCCAGCATTGTAAAAGAGGTCTTTTAGAAGTGGGTATTGGTCCTGCACGGAGAAACTATTGCGTATCTGTAAAGCATGCACTCCCATGTTCCGCCACCAGGGAGTGCATCCCCTGAAGTCCCAAGGGATCCCAGCATCCCTTTGGAGCACTGTATATAAGCCAGCACCTAAGGTCTGTTGCTCACTCTGGAGTGTCTTAAAAAAGACTGAGGTCACTGTTACTTAGGAACGCAGAACCGAGGGGAATAGATAGGCATTTCTGCGGCCGCAACCGAGACTCCAGGATGGTATGTTGCCTCCCTGGTGTAAGGTTCAAGGATGTCTCGGAGTGGGTGCAGGACATTCTGAAAAGGGAAGGTGAACAGCTATTTGTCGTGGTGCACATTAGTACCAACGATATAGGTAAAAAACAGGATGAGGTCCTACGAGACGAATTTAAGGAGCTCGGAGCTAAATTAAAAAGTAGGAGCTCAAAAGTAGTAATCACGGGATTGCTACCAGTGCCACGTGCTAGTCAGAGTAGGAATTGCAGGATAGCTCAGATGAATACGTGGCTTGAGCAGTGGTGCAGCAGGGAGGGATTCAAATTCGTGGGACATTCAAACCGGTTCTGGGGGAGGTGGGACCAGTACAAACCGAACGGTCTGCACCTAGGCAGGACAGGAACCAATGTCCTAGGGGAAATATTTGCTAGTGCTGTTCGGGAGGAGTTAAACTAATATGGCAGGGGGATGAGAACCAATGCAGGGAGACAGAGGGAAACAAAATGGAGACAGAAGCAAAAGACAGAAAGGAGATGAGTAAACGTTGAGGGCAGAGGATCACAAGGCAAAAAACAAAAAGGGCCACTTTACAACAAAAATTTAAAGGGTAAAAGTGTGTTAAAAAGGCAAGCCTGAAGGCTCTGTGCCTCAATGCGAGGAGTATTCGGAATAAGGTTGACGAATTAACTGTGCAGATAGCAGTTAACGGATATGATGTGGTTGGCATCGTGGAGACATGGCTCCAGGGTGACCAAGGCTGGGAACTCAACATCCAAGGGTATTCAATATTTAGGAAGGATAGACAGAAAGGAAAAGGAGGCGTTGCCGGTTAAAGAGGAAATTAATGCAATTGTAAGGAAAGACATTAGCTTGGATGATGTGGAATCGGTATGGGTAGAGCTACGGAATACCAAGGGGCAGGAAACACGAGTGGGAGTTGTGTACAGACCTCCAAACAGTAGTAGTGATGTTGGGGAGGGCATCAAACAGGAAATTAGGGGTGCATGCAATAAAGGTGCAGCAGTTATCATGGGTGACTTTAATATGCATATAGATTTGGCTAACCAAACTGGAAACAATATGGTGGAGGAGGATTTCCTGGAGTGCATAAGGGATGGTTTTCTAGACCAATATGTCGAGGAACCAACTAGGGGGGAGGCCATCTTTGACTGGGTGTTGTGTATTGCAAGATGATTAATGAGTAATCTCTTTGTGCGAGGCCCCTTGGGGAAGAGTGACCATAATATTGTGGAATTCTACATTAGGATGGAGAATGAAACAGTTAATTCAGAGACCATGGTCCAGAACTTAAAGAAGGGTAACCTTGAAGGTATGAGGTGTGAATTGACTAGGATAGATTGGCGAATGATACTTAAGGGGTTGACAGTGGATGGGCAATGGCAGACATTTAGAGAGCGCATGGATGAACTACAACAATTGTACATCCCTGTCTGGTGTAAAAATAAAAAAGGGAAGGTGGCTCAACCGTGGCTATCAAGGGAAATCAGGGATAGTATTAAAACCAACGAAGTGGCATACAAATTGGCCAAAAATAGCAGAGAAATTTAGAACTCAGCAGAGGAGGACAAAGGGTTTGATTAGGGCAGGGAAAATAGAGTAGGAGAAGAAGCTTGCAGGGAACATTAAAATGGACTGCAAAAGCTTCTATAGATATGTAAGGATAAAAAGGTTGGTAAAGACAATCGTAGGTTCCCTGCAGTCAGAATCAGGGGAATCATAACTGCGAACAAAGAAATGGCAGACCAATTGAACAAGTAATTTGGTTCGGTATTCACTAAGGAGGACACAAACAACCTTCCGGCTATAAAAGGGGTCAGAGGGTCTCATAAGAAGGAGGAACTGAAGGAAATCCTTATTAGTCGGGAAATTGTGTTGGGGAAATTGATGGGATTGAAGGCTGATAAATCCCCAGGGCCTGATGGTCTGCATCCCAGAGTACTTAAGGAGGTGGCCTTGGAAATAGCGGATGCATTGACGGTCATTTTCCAAAATTATATAGAATCTGGATCAGTTCCTATGGAGTGGAGGGTAGCCAATGTAACCCCACTTTTTAAAAAAGGAGGGAGAGAGAAAACGGAATTATAGACCGGTCTGCCTGACCTCAGTAGTGGGTAAAATGATGGAATCAATTATTGAGGATGTCATAGCAGCGCATTTGGAAAGAGGTGACAGAGGTCCAAGTCAGCATGGATTTGTGAAAGGGAAATCATGCTTGACAAATCTTCTGGAATTTTTTGAGGATGTTTCCAGTAGAGTGGACAAGGGAGAACCAGTTGATGTGGTGTATTTGGACTCTCAGAAGGCTTTTGACAAGGTCCCACACAAGAGATTAATGTGCAAAGTTAAAGCACATGGAATTGGGGGTAGTGTGCTGACGTGGATTGAGAACTGGTTGGCAGACAGGAAGCAAAGAGTAGGAGTAAATGGGTACTTTTCAGAATGGCAGGCAATGACTAGTCGGGTACAGCAAGGTTCTGTGCTGGGGCCCCAGCTGTTTACATTGTACATTAATGATTTAGACGAGGGGATTAAATGTAGTATCTCCAAATTTGTGGATGAAACTAAGTTGGGTGGTAGTGTGAGCTGCGAGGAGGATGCTACGAGGCTGCAGAGTGATTTGGATAGGTTAAGTGAGTGGGCAAATGCATGGCAGATGAAGTATAATGTGGATAAATGTAAGGTTATCCACTTTGGTTGTAAAAACAGAGAGACAGACTATTATCTGAATGGTGACAGATTCGGAAAAGGCGAGGTGCAACGAGACCTGGTCAAGGTACATCAGTCATTGAAGGCTGGCATGCAGATACAGCAGGCGGTTAAGAAAGCAAATGGCATGTTGGCCTTCATAGTGAGGGGATTTGAGTACAGGGGCAGGGAGGTGTTACTACAGTTGTGCAGGGCCTTGGTGAGGCCACACCTGGAGTATTGTGTACAGTTTTGGTCTCCTAACTTGAGAAAGGACATTCTTGCTATTGAGGGAGTGCAGCGAAGGTTCACCAGACTGATTCCCGGGATGGCGGGACTGACATATCAAGAAAGACTGGATCAACTGGGCTTGTATTCACTGGAGTTCAGAAGAATGAGAGGGGATCTCATAGAAACGTTTAAAATTCTGACGAGTTTAGACAGGCTAGATGCAGGAAGACTGTTCCCAATGTTGGGGAAGTCCAGAACCAGGGGTCACAGTCTAAGGATAAGGGGTAAGCCATTTAGGACCGAGATGAGGAGAAACTTCTTCACCCAGAGAGTGGTGAACCTGTGGAATTCTCTACCACAGGGAGTTGTTGAGGCCAATTCACTAAATATATTCAAAAAGGAGTTAGATGTGGTCCTTACTACTAGGGGGATCAAGGAGTATGGCAAAAAAACAGGAATGGGGTACTGAAGTTGCATGTTCAGCCATGAACTCATTGAATGGTGGTGCAGGCTCGAAGGGCTGAATGGCCTATCCCTGCATCTATTTTCTATGTTTCTATGTTTCTAATCTTCTTGTGTGCAGTCTCATCTGTGTTATAAACACAACACTGGTGACGAGTACACAAATCCAACCCAAAGATGCAGCAAACTGTGGGCATCCTGGAGAAGCTCTCGGAGGATGAGGACTGGGAAGCCTATGTCGAATGGTTAGACCAGTACTTTGTAGCCAATGAGCTGGACGGAGAAGGAAGCACTGCAAAAAGGAGAGCGGTCCTCCTCACGGTCTGCGGGGCACCGACTGACAGCCTCATGAAGAATTTTCTGGCTCCAGTGAAATCCACAGATAAGTCGTTTGAGGAGCTGTGTACACTGGTTCTGGAGCATCTTAACCAGAGGGAGAGCGTGCTGATGGTGAGGTATTAGTTCTACACGTGCCAGCGATCTGAAGATCAGGAAGTGGCGAGCTAGGTCGCGGAGCTAAGGTGACTTGCAGGACAATGTGCATTTGATGGCTACCTGGAGCAAATGCTCAGAGACTTTTTTTACTGGGCATTGGCCACGAGACCATCCTACAAAAACTTTTGACTGCAGAGACACTGACCCTCAGCAAGGCCATTGTGATAGCACAGGCATTTATGTCCAACAGTGATAACACCAAACAAATCTCTCAGCACACAGGTGCAAGCAATGTTCATAAATTAACTGGACCTGTGTTTGCGAGCAGAAATATAGAGAGCAGAAACCACGAGTCTGCAACTGTCAGCAGGCCTCAGGTGACCCAGATGACTCAGAGTCCGCAACAAAGGATGAATGCACGACAATTCACACCTTGTTGGCTTTGTGGAAGCTTCCATTCAGCATATTCATGCCGCTTCAAAGGGTATGTTTGCAAGAGCTTTGGAACAATGGGGCACCTCCAATGAGCTTGCAAATGAGCTGCAAGCTCTGCAAAACCTGCTAACCACCACATGCCAGAGGAAGATCAGTCCATGGTGGATCAAAGCAATTTCAAGCCTCAGAGAGAGGAGGCAGATGCTGAAGTACACGGGGTGAACACATTTTCAACGAAATGTCCACCTATAATGCTAAACATAAAATTGAATGACTTACCCGTAACCATATTTCTGGACACTGGCGCTAGCCAATCCATCATGAGTAAAAAGATGTTTGAGAGACTGTGCTGCAACAAAGCACTCAGACCAGCCCTGAGCCCCATCCACACGAAACTGAAAACGTACACCAAAGAGTTTATCACTGTCCTGGGCAGCGCCATGTTCAAGGTCACCTACGAGGGCATGGTGCATGAACTGCCTCTCTGGATTGTCCTGGGTGATGGCCCCGCACTGCTTGGAAGGAGCTGGCCGGGCAAAATCTGTTGGAACTGGAATGACATCTGAGCGCTATCACATGTCGACGAGGCCTTATGTACCCAGGTTTCTAACAAACTTCCTTCCCTTTTTGAGCCAGGCATTGGAAACTTTACCATGTCGAAGGTGCGGATCCACTTGGTCCCAGACGAACGACCCATTCACCACAAGGCGCGAGCAGTATCTCACACGATGAGGGAGAAAGTGGAAATCGAGCTGGACAGGTTGCAACACGAGGGCATCATCTCCCCGGTGGAATTCAGCGAGTGGGCCAGCCCGATTGTTCCAGTACTCAAAAGTGATGGCACGGTCAGGATTTGCTGCGATGATAAAGTAACTATTAATCGTTTCTTGCTACAGGACCAATACCCGCTACCTAAGGCAGATGACCTATTTGTGATGCTGGCAGGAGGCAAGACGTTCACCGAGCTCGACCTGACGTCAGCGTACATGATGCAGGAGCTGGAGGAGTTTTCAAAGGGCCTCACCTGCATCAACACGCACAAGGGACTGTTCATCTACAACAGATGCCCGTTTGGAATTCGGTCGCCTGCAGCGATCTTCCAGAGAACCATGGAGAGCCTACTCTAGTCGGTACCATGCATGGTGGTTTTTCAGGACGACATGTGGTACACCGTCGAGCACCTACAAAACCTGGAGGAGGTCCTCCAGCGACTGGATCATGTAGGGCTGCGGCTGAAGAGGTCGAAATGCATCTTCATGGCAACAAAAATTGAGTTTTTGTCGAGAAAGGTCACGGCGGACGGCATTCAGCCCACAGACGTCAAGACAGAGGTGCCAGGAACATGTCCAGGCCACAGAACGTCACAGAGCTGCAGTCCTTCCTGGGATTCCTAAAGTATTTTGGTAACTTCTTACCCGGGTTAAGCACCGTCTTAGAGCCCCTACATATGTTATTGTGTGAAGGTGAGAACTGAGTCTGGGGAAAAAACCAATTAATTGCTTTTGAGAAAGCCAGAAACATTTTATGCTCCAACAAGCTGCTTGTATTCTATAATCCGTGAAAAAAACTCATGCTAGCATGTGAGACTTCGTCGTACGGAGTCGGGTGTGTATTACAACAAGCTAACGTTGCGGGGAAGTTGCCTATGCCTCCAGGAGCTTGTCTAAGGCCAAGAGGGCCTACAGCATGATTGAGAAAGAGGCATTAGCGTGTGTGTTCGGGGTAAAGAAAATGCATCAGTACCAGATTGGCCTCAAATTTGAGCTGGAAACCGATCACAAGCCCCTCATATCCCTGTTCGCTGAAAACCAGGGGATAAATACTAATGCCTCAGCCCGCATACAAAGGTGGGCACTCGCTCTATCAGCATATAACTATACCATCCACCACAGGGCAGGCACCGAGAACTGTGCGGATGCTCTCAGTCGGTTACCATTGCTCACCACAGGGGTGGAAATGGTGCAGCCTGCAAACTTGTTGATGGTGGCGCAGCCCGCAGACTTGTTGATGGTCATGGAAGCATTTGAAAATGATAAATCACCTGTCACGGCCCGCCAGATTAAGACTTATACCAGCCAAGATCCTCTGCTGTCCCTAGTAAAAAACTGTGTACTGCATGGGAGCTGGGCCATCATACCTGTTGAAATGCAAGAGCTAATCAAGCTGTTCCAGCGACGAAAGGATGAGCTGTCCATTCAGGCAGACTGCCTGTTGTGGGGTAACCGTGTAGTGCTACCAAAAAATGGCAGGCAGACGTTCATCTCGGATCTCCACAGCACACACCTGGATATAGTAATGATGAAAGCGATAGCCAGATCCCACATGTGGTGGCCCGGTATCGACTCTGACTTAGAGTCCTGTGTACGGCAATGCAGCATGTGTGCTCAGTTGAGCAAATCGCCCAGGAGGCACCACTAAGTTTGTGGTCCTGGCCCTCCAGACCATGGTCCAGGATCCATGTCGACTATGCGGGCCCGTTTCTCGATAAAATGTTCCTGGTGGTGGTGGATGTTTTTTCAAAATGGATTGAATGTGAAATAATGTCGGGAAGCACCGCCACCGCCACCATTGAAAGCCTGAGGGCCATGTTTGCCACCCACGGCCTGCCTGACATATTGGTCAGTGACAACGGGCCATGTTTCACCAGTGCCGAATTTAAAGAATTCATGACCCACAATGGGATCAAACATGTTATCTTGGCCCCGTTTAAAGCAGCCTCCAATGGGCAGGCAGAGCGGGCAGTACAAACCATCAAACAGAGCCTTAAACAAGTCACAGAAGGCTCACTCCAAACCAGCCTGTCCCGAGTACTGCTCAGCTACCACACGAGACCCCACTCACTCACAGGGGTGCCCCTGGATGAGCTACCCATGAAAAGGACACTTAAAACCAGACTCTCGCTGGTTCACCCCAACCTGCATGATCAGGTAGAGAGCAGGCGGCAGCAACAAAATGTAAACGATGGTCGCGCCACTATGTCACGGGAAATTGATCTGAATGACCCTGCTTATGTGCTAAACTATGGACATGGTCCCAAGTGGATCATAGGCACCGTAATAGCTAAAGAAGGGTGTTTGTAGTCAAACTAGACAATGGAAAAATTTGCAGAAAGCACCTAGACCAAACAATGCTGCGGTTCACAGACTGCCCTGAATAACCTACAGCAGACATCACCTTTTTCGAGCCCACAACACACACCCAAAGGATCAACAGCACCACGCCGGACCAGGAAATTGAACCCATCACGCCCAACAACCCAGCAAGACCAGGCTCACCCAGCAGCCCTGCAGGGCCAATAACACGCCAGACCAGCGAGGGCACAGCCAACACACCAGAACAGACCAAGGCGGTCCACCAGGGAAAGAAAGGCTCCCGACCGCCTCACCTTGTAAATAGTTTTCACTTTGACTTTGGGTGGGGGAGTGATGTTGTGTATCTGTAAAGCATGCACTTCCATGTTCTGCCACCAGGGCACTCATCCCCTGAAGTCTCAAGGGATCCTCGCATCCCTTGGGAGTACTGTGTACAAGTCAGCCCCTTAGGCCTGTTGCTCACTCTGGAGTGTCTTAATAAAGACTGAGGTCACTGTTACTTTAACCTCCCTGTGTGCAGTCTCATCTGTGTTAGGAACACAACAGAAATGATTGATAGTTACTTTGTAATCACCACAGATTCTGACGGTGCCGTCTCCCTCGAGGAATGGGACAATAGGACTAGCCACTCGCTGAGCCCGATCGGTGAGATGATGCCCTCTCTTTGTAGCCAGTCGCGCTCGATTTCTACCCTTTCCCTCATGTATGGTACTGCTCTCGCCTTGTGATGGATGGGTCGCGCCCCCGGAATTAGGTGGATCGGCACTTTTGCTCCTTGGCATTTCCCGATGCCTGGTTCGAACACCTGGTTCTAAGACCTGTGCACACAAAGTGTCGTCAGCGGGCGATAGCGCTCGGATGTCGTCCCAGTTACAGCGTATCTTTCCCAGCCAGCTCCTGCCAAGCAGCGTGGGACCATCGCCCGGTACCACCCAGAGTGGTAACTTGTGCACCGCTCCAACATAGGAGACCTTTACGGTAGCGCAGCCGATTACAGGAATCAGTTCTTTCATGTAAGTTCTTAGTTTTGTGCGAATTGGAGTGAAGACTCGCCTCGAGGCCTTGTTGCACCACAATCTTTCGAAAGTCTTTTTGCCCATGATGGAATGGCTTGCGCCCGTGTCCAGCTCCATTGACACCGGGAGTCAATTTAGTTCAACCTTCAGCATTATCGGCGGACAATTCATGGTGAATGTGTGCACCCCATATACCTCTGCCTCCTCTATCAGAGGTTCTGTTTCGTCGTGATCCTCAGTGGATCTATAATGTGGTGGTTTGCAGGTTTAGCAGGCCGAGCAGCTCACCTGCATACTCGTTGAAAGTGTCCCATTGTTCCACAGCCCTTGCAAATGGATCCTTTGAATCGGCATGAAAGGAAATGATGATCACCCCCGCAGCGCAACAAGGTGTTAATGGCATTCATCACCCTTGATGGTGGACTCTGAGACATCTACAGATGTGTAGCTGCAGGTATGTGTGACCTGCCCTGTCCATTATGATTTGAAAACGACATCACTTTGTTCACAGTACTTGTAGCAACACGTGTGTGTGCTGAGAGATTTGCTTAGTATTGTCGCTGGTGGCAATGAACGCCTGGGCTATCGCTATGGCCTTACTCAAGGTTGGGGACTCGACAGTCAAAAGTTTGCGAAGTATGGTTTCGTGGCCAATGCCAAGTACGAAAAAGTCTCTGAGCATGTGCTCTAAATGTCCTTCAAATTCGCAATATCCTGCAAGGCATCTTAGCTCGGTGACATAACTCGCCACTTCCTGGCTTTCATATCTTTTCTAGGTGTAGAACCGGTACCTTGCCATCAGAATGCTTTCCTTCGGGTTCAAATGCTCTTGGACCAGTGTGCACAAATCATCGAATGATTCCTCCGTGGATTTCGCTGGAGTGAGCAGGTTCTTCATGAGGCCATACATTGGTGCCCAACAGACGATGAGGAGGATCGCTCTACGTTTGGCAGCGCTCGCTTCCCAATCTAGCTCGTTGGCCACGAAGTATTGGTCGGGTCGCTCCACAAAAGTTTCCCAATCATCTCCCGCTGAGAATTTCTCCAAGATGCTCACTGTTCTCTGCACCTTTGGGTTCGCTATCTGTGTCTCGTCGCCTTTTGTAGTGCATGGAGAAAGAGTCAGACTGAACACTGTGAGCTCAAAGTAATGTGTGACCTTAGTCTTTTATTGCAGGTCTCCAGAGTGCCTCTCCAACCTGTGAAGCCTCCTTAAATACCTGTGTTCACAAGGAATTATGAGATCCCTTGGAACTCCGGGGAATGAGCCCTCTGGTGGCTGTACAGAGTATATACAATCCAATACATAACTCTCTCGACGATGAGACTCGAGATATTCAGCGCCCTCACGGATGATCTTCCTCGACTTAGGCGGTCTTTGGCCACGGACTCCCAGGTGTCGGTGGGGCTGTTGCATTTTATCAAGGAGGCTTTGAGGGTGTCCTTGTAATGTTTCCTCTCCCCACCTGGGGCTCGCTTGCCGTGTAGGAGTTCTGAGTGGAGTGCTTGTTTTGGGAGTCTCGTGTCAGGCATGTGGCAATGTGGCCTGCCCAACGGAGCTGGTCGAGTGTGGTCAGTGCTTCGATGCTGGGGATGTTGGCCTGATTGAGAGGACACTAACATTGGCGCGTCTTTGCTCCCAAGGGATTTGCAGGATCTTGCGGAGACATCGTTGGTGGTATTTCTCCAGCGATTTGAGATGTCTACTCTATATGGTTAATATTCTGTTCAGAAAGCAACTGTCTGTATCTTAAGTTGTTTTCTGTTTTGCTAAAATAAACTTTCCTTCAAGCACTTCCAGAATGGGTACATCAAGAAAAACTGGACACGATTAGACATTGAAAACATGTTCAATTAAATCCCATCTGGAAGATTCATAGAGTTATGTTGAATACAATTAAAAATGTAAAAGTATATTAAATGCAGTCGAGCATTGATTGATATCTTGTTAATATTCCGACATGAAACTTGCCATCTGTTAATTTCGAAGTCTATCTCAAGGTCTTGAGCCCCCACTTGGCACTCTGCATATTATCTTATAGCATTCTAGGCATTGGTGCAGGTTAGATACCAGCTGTTGTTGGTATGGAGCTTGTTTGAAAGTCAAATCAATTCAGGTGTGCAGCACTAACCTGGGTAGTTCCTCAGAGCACAGGATATTTTTTATTTTTATTTAATCATTCATGCGAGTTGGGCGTCACTGGCAAGGTCAGCATTTATTGCCCATCCCTAATTGCCCTTGGCAAGATGGTGGCGAGCTGCCTTCTTGAACCGCTACAGTCCATGTGCTGAAGGTACTCCCACAGTGCTGTTGGGTAGGGAGTTCCAGGATTTTGATTCAGTGACGATGAAGAAACGGCTGATATATTTCCAAATCAGGATGGTGTGTAACTTGGAAGGAAACACGGACCTGATAATGTTCCCATGTGCCTGCTGCCTTTGTCCTTCCAGTTGGTGGAGGCCGCAAGTTTGGGAGGTGCAGCCAAAGAAGCCTTGACAAGTTACTGCAGTGCACATTGTAGATGGTTGTATCAACCAGGATGGATTTTACAAATGAACACTCAAGATCAGAGCTCTTGCAAACTGGGATAATGTATCAGGACTTCAGGCATGGATGGGTGGAAAATCTTCTTTCTGTGTGCGGAATCCCACACCTAACTTCCTAATATCTGCACCGGGAGTGCAAATTGGTCAGACCTGCACTCATATTTTAAAAGCAAAATACTGTGGAAGCTGGAAATCTGAAATAAAAACAGAAAATGCTGCAAATACTCAGAAGGTCAGGAGAGAGAATCAGAATTAAGGTTTCAGATCGATGCCCTTCCGTCAGAACTGGAAGAAGTTAGAGATTTAAGTCAACACCAAGTTTTAGCCTCTGCAAATCAGATTGCTGAGAAATAAATATAAGTTTAGATAGGATTACGTAGGATATACAGCACAGAAACAAGCTGTTCAGCCCAACCAGTCCAAGCCTCCTCCCACCTTCCCTCATTACTTCTATCAGCATAACCTTTCTCCCTCATACACTTATCTAGCCTCTCCTTAAATACATCTATACTATTCACTTCAACCATTTCCTGTGGTAGTGAGTTCCACATTCTCAGCACTCTCTGAGTAAAGAAGTTTCTTCTGAAATTCCTATTTGATTTCTTGGTGACTGTCTTATGTTGGTGGCCTCTAGTTTTGCTCTTCACCATAAATGGAAACCTTGGGCTTAATTTGCCCCAAAGCTTTCTTTTGGCGTAATTGAAACGTTACGCCCATTTATTGGGGGGCCCCAAGTATGGCAAAAAAAAATGTTATAAATTTCCCTGTTTGATTTTGTCATTTTGGGGTAGCCTAATCTGTCCTTTAGTTTTGGGGGTGGAGCCTTGATCTGTGCCACGTTCACCAGGGACACAATGCGGGCTGAGGCTGCAAAGTGAAACATACAGCCAGCTCGCAACACATTAAAGTACATTGCAACAACTTAAAAACACATTAAAGTACATTGCAGCAACTTAAAAACACATTAAAGTACATTGCAGCAACTTACCTCTAATTATTAAAGCGTCCCCCCCTTCCTGTTGCCGTTGCCAATCCCCGCCCCTAACCCTGGTCGAGTGGCCTCCCGGTCCGCTCCCCTGCCCCTAGCCGAGGCCGTGTGGCCTCCTCCCTCCCGGTGCCCGCACCTAACTATACCGAAAGGCTTTCCCCCTCTCCTCTGTCTTACATCTCCTGCTGCTGCTGTCCGGGCATCTGCTGCACTTAACTGCGCCGATTTCCTTACCTGAGCCAATTTCCTTAACTCTCCAGAGGTTTTTCTGCAGAGGCCACGTAGGCCGGCCTAAGAAGAACTGGAGTAACTCTCAACTGGCCAAACATCCCTAAATGGCCAGAATTAGCGCGGGTGGCTGGTTACACCCCTTTTGGTTGAAAACAGTACCTAAAAAAATCGTAACTAACTGAGTTACGCTGGTGCAAATTGATTGGGGAAACTGTGGTTTTTGAACTTAGACCAAAAAAAGCGACCTGCTCCAAAATAATGGTGCAAATCACTGGGGAAAATTGAGCCCACTCTCTCTGTATCTATTCTATCAAAACCGTCCTCATTGCAAAGACCTCTATTAGGTCACTCTCAGCTTCTTCTTTTCAAGAGAAAAGAGGCCCAGCCTGTTCATCCTTTCCTGATAAGTATAACCTCACATTTCTGGTATCATCCTTGTAAATCTTTTTTGGCACCCTCTCCAGTGCCTCTATATCCTTTTTATAATATGGTGACCAGAATTGTTCGATACAAGTTCAGCATAACTTCTCTACTTTTCAATTCAATCCCTCTAAAAATAAGCCCCAGTGCATGGTTTGCTTTCATAATGGCCCTGTTAACCTATGTCGCTACTTTTAGTGATTTGTTAGTTTGTACTCCCAGATCCCTTTGCTCTTCTACCATAGAAAACATAGAAACATAGAAAATAGGTGCAGGAGCAGGCCATTCAGCCCTTCTAGCCTGCACCGCCATTCAATGAGTTCATGGCTGAACATGAAACTTCAGTACCCCCTTCCTGCTTTCTCGCCATAACCCTTGATCCCCCGAGTAGTAAGGACTTCATCTAACTCCCTTTTGAATATATTTAGTGAATTGGCCTCAACTACTTTCTGTGGTAGAGAATTCCACAGGTTCACCACTCTCTGGGTGAAGAAGTTTCTCCTCATCTCGGTCCTAAATGGCTTACCCCTTATCCTCAGACTGTGACCCCTGGTTCTGGACTTGCCCAACATTGGGAACATTCTTCCTGCATCTAACCCTGTCTAAACCCGTCAGAATTTTAAACGCTTCTATGAGGTCCCCTCTCATTCTTCTGAACTCCAGTGAATACAAGCCCAGTTGATCCAGTCTTTCTTGATAGGTCAGTCCCGCCAACCCGGGAATCAGTCTGGTGAATCTTCGCTGCACTCCCTCAATAGCAAGAATGTCTTTCCACAAGTTAGGAGACCAAAACTGTACACAATACTCCAGGTGTGGCCTCACCAAGGCCCTGTACAACTGTAGCAACACCTCCCTGCCCCTGTATTCAAATCCCCTCGCTATGAAGGCCAACATGCCATTTGCTTTCTTAACTGCCTGCTGTACCTGCATGCTAACCTTCAATGACTGATGTACCATGACACCCAGGTCTCGTTGCACCTTCCCTTTTCCTAATCTGTCACCATTCAGATAATAGTCTGTCTCTCTGTTTTTACCACCAAAGTGGATAACCTCACATTTATCCACATTATACTTCATCTGCCATGCATTTGCCCACTCACCTAACCTATCCAAGTCACTCTGCAGCCTAATAGCATCCTCCTCGCAGCTCACACTGCCACCCAACTTAGTGTCATCTGCAAATTTGGAGATACTGCATTTAATCCCCTCGTCTAAATCATTAATGTACAATGTAAACAGCTGGGAGCCCAGCACAGAACCTTGCGGCACCCCACTAGTCACTGCCTGCCATTCTGAAAAGTACCCGTTTACTCATACTCTTTGCTTCCTGTTTGACAACCAGTTCTCAATCCACGTCAGCACACTACCCCCAATCCCATATGCTTTAACTTTGCACATTAATCTCTTGTGTGGGACCTTGTCGAAAGCCTTCTGAAAGTCCAAATATACCACATCAACTGGTTTTCGTTTGTCCACTTTACTGGAAACATCCTCAAAAAATTCCAGAAGATTTGTCAAGCATGATTTCCCTTTCACAAATCCATGCTGACTTGGACCTATCATGTCACCATTTTCCAGATGCACTGCTATGACATCCTTAATAATTGATTCCATCATTTTACCCACTACTGAGGTCAGACTGACCGGTCTATAATTCCCTGTTTTCTCTCTCCCTCCTTTTTTAAAAAGTGGGGTTACATTGGCTACCCTCCACTCCATAGGAACTGATCCAGAGTCAATGGAATGTTGGAAAATGTCTGTCAATGCATCCGCTATTTCCAAGGCCACCTCCTTAAGTACTCTGGGATGCAGTCCATCAGGCCCTGGGGATTTATCGTCCTTCAATCCCATCAATTTCCCCAACACAATTTCCCGACTAATAAAGATTTCCCTCAGTTCCCCCTCCTTACTAGACCCTCTGACCCCTTTTATATCCGGAAGGTTGTTTGTATCCTCCTTAGTGAATACCGAACCAAAGTACTTGTTCAATTGGTCTGCCATTTCTTTGTTCCCCGTTATGACTTCCCCTGATTCTGACTGCAGGGGACCTACGTTTGTCTTTACTAACCTTTTTCTCTTTACATACCTATAGAAACTTTTGCAATCCACCTTAATGTTCCCTGCAAGCTTCTTCTCGTACTCCATTTTCCCTGCCCTAATCAAACCCTTTGTCCTCCTCTGCTGAGTTCTAAATTTCTCCCAGTCCCCGGGTTCGCTGCTATTTCTGGCCAATTTGTATGCCACTTCCTTGGCTTTAATACTATCCCTAATTTCCCTAGATAGCCACGGTTGAGCCACCTTCCCTTTTTTATTTTTACACCAGACAGGAATGTACAATTGTTGTAATTCATCCATGCGGTCTCTAAATGTCTGCCATTGCCCATCCACAGTCAACCCCCTAAGTATCATTCGCCAATCTATCCTAGCCAATTCACGCCTCATACCTTCAAAGTTACCCTTCTTTAAGTTCTGGACCATGGTCTCTGAATTTACTGTTTCATTCTCCATCCTAATGCAGAATTCCACCATATTATGGTCACTCTTCCTCAAGGGGCCTCGCAAAATGAGATAGCTAATTAATCCTCTCTCATTCCACAACACCCAGTCTAAGATGGCCTCCCCCCTAGTTGGTTCCTGAACATACGTCTAGGAAACCATCCCTTATGCACTCCAGGAAATCCTCCTCCACCGTATTGCTTCCAGTTTGGCTAGCCCAATCTATGTGCATATTAAAGTCACCCATTATAACTGCTACACCTTTATTGCATGCACCCCTAATTTCCTGTTTGATGCCCTCCCCAACATCCCTATTACTGTTTGGAGGTCTGTACATAACTCCTACTAACGTTTTTTGCCCTTTGGTGTTCTGCAGCTCTACCCATATAGATCCCACATCATCCAAGCTAATGTCTTTCCTAACTATTGCATTAATCTCCTCTTTAACCAACAATGCTACCCCACCTCCTTTTCCCTTTACTCTATCCTTTCTGAATGTCGAATACCCCTGAATGTTGAGTTCCCAGCACTGATCATCCTGGAGCCACGTCTCCGTAATCCCAATCACATCATATTTATTAACATCTATTTGCACAGTTAATTCATCCACCTTATTGCGGATACTCCTTGCATTAAGACACAAAGCCTTCAGGCTTGTTTTTTTAACACCCTTTGTCCTTGTAGAATTTTGCTGTACAGTGGCCCTTTTTGTTCTTTGCCTTGGGTTTCTCCGCCCTCCACTTTTCCTCATCTCCTTTCTGTCTTTTGCTTTTGCCTCCTTTTTGTTTCCCTCTGTCTCCCTGCATTGGTTCCCATCCCCCTGCCATATTAGTTTAAATCCTCCCCAACAGCACTAGCAAACACTCCCCCTAGGACATTGGTTCCGGTCCTGCCCAGGTGCAGACCGTCCGGTTTGTACTGGTCCCACCTCCCCCAGAACCGGTCCCAATGCCCCAGGAATTTGAATCCCTCCCTGCTGCACCACTGCTCAAGCCACGTATTCATCTGCACTATCCTGCGATTCCTACTCTGACTACCACATTTAGATTTGTATTTTCCAAGGAATGCGTGGCCTCCCTATTTTTATTACCAAAATGTAATACCTCGCATTTATCTGTGTTAAAATTTATTTGCCAATTATATGCCCATTCTGCAAGTTTATTGATGTACTCCTGTAATGTATTGCAGTCCTCCGCAGTATTGACGATACCCTCAATTTGGTGTAATTCGCAAATTTAGAAATTGATTCCAAAGTCTAATCGCTAACATAAATTGTGAACAACAGTGGTCCCAGCACTGATCCTTGTGGAACACTGCTCCCCACCTTCTGCCACTCCGAATAGTTACCCTTTACCCCTGCTCTCTGCTTTTTGTCTTGAAGCCAGCTAGCTATCTATTCTGCTACTTGCCCCCTGACTCTGCATACTCTGACTTTATTCATCATTCTATTATGTGGTATCTTATAGAAGACCTTTTGAAAAACTAGATAAATTATATCTACTGCATTGCTTCCCTCTCTCCTGTCGGGAAAACCCACTTCGCTCTGAGAACTAAAACACAGGGTGGTAACGGCTAAGGCTTGAAGATCTAATTGAGTGTAAGAGTGTAGCAGGAGTTTAACCCCTTTACACCATGCAGCTTTCCAGGATAGAGCACTAGTGAGATTTTCACACCTTGTTTGGCTAGCCTGCCAATTAAAGAATTGACTTGTAGGGTTTAATTGGGAAGAACTTGAGCCCGCAAGTGACAAACCTACTCGTCCAGATGCCATCAATACCATCGACAACAAGAACAACTTGCAATTATATAGCACCTTTAACATAGTAAAACATCCCAAGGGGCTGCACATGAGAGTTAACTGACAACATTTAGCACATAAAGAGATATTAGGACAGGTAACCATAAGTTTGGTCAGAAAAGTAGGTTTTAAGGAACAATTTAATGGAGGAGACTGAGGTAGAGAGGCAGAGAGGTTTAGGGAGGGAATTCCAGAGCTTATGGCCCAGGCAGCTGAAGGCATGGCCACCAATGGTGGAATGAAGGAAATCGGGGATGCAAAAGGGGCTAGAATTGGAGGATCACAAGAGATCACGGAGGGTTGCAGGGCAGAAGGAGGTTATGGAAAAAGGGAGGGGGAAGCCAAGGTGGGAATTAAACACAAGGAATGGAATAGAAGAACAGCAAATTAATTCCCAATACAATGACAAGCAGCACAAATCAGAATGTCAACCAGATGGTGCATTGCCACTATTCTCCTGAGCACAGGATGGGTGGCAGTGTGAGTCGTGAGGAGGATGCTAAGAGGCTGTAGGGCGACTTGGACAGGTTAGGTGAGTTGGCAAATGCATGGCAGATGCAGTATAATGTGGATAAATGTGAGGTTATCCACTTTGGTGGAAAAAAACAGGAAGGCAGATTATTACCTAAAAATGACAGATTAGTAAAAGGGGAGGTGCAACGAGACCTGGGTGTCATGGGCAGGACCGGAACCAATGTCCAACGGTACGTGTTTGCTAGTGCTGTTGGAGAGGAGTTAAACTAATATGGCAGGGGAATTGGAACCTATGCAGGGAGACACAGGGAAGTAGAATGGGGGCAGAAGCAAAAGATTGAAAGGAGAAAAGTAAAAGTGGAGGGCAGAGAAACCTAAGGCAAAAAGCAAAAAGGGCCACTTTACAGCAAAATTCTAAAGGGGCAAAGTGTGTTAGAAAGACAAGCCTGAAGGCTCTGTGCCTCAATGCGAGGAGTATTCGGAATAAGGTGAACGAATTAACTACGCAGATAGCAGTTAACGGGTATCGTGTAATTGGCATCACGGAGACATGGCTCCAAGGTGACCAGGGCTGGGAACTCAACATCCAGGAGTATTCAACATTTTGGAAGGATAGACAGAAAGGAAAAGGAGGTGGTGTGGCATTGCTGGTTAAAGAGGAAATTAATGCAATAGTAAGAAAGGACATTAGCTTGGATGATGTGGAATCGGTATGGGTGGAGCCACGGAATACCAAAGAGCAGAAAACGCTAGAGGGATTTGTGTACAGACCACCAAACAGTAGATGTAAGGTTGGGGACAGCATCAAACAAGAAATTAGAGATGTGCGCAATAAAGGTATAGCAGTTATCATGGGTGACTTTAATCTACATATTGATTGGGCTAACCAAACTGGTAGCAATGCGGTGGAGGAGGATTTCCTGGAGTGTATTAGGATAGTTTTCTAGACCAATATGTCGAGGAACCAACTAGGGAGCTGGCCATCCTAGACTGGGTGATGTGTAATGAGAAAGAACTAATTAGCAATCTTGTTGTGTTAGGCCCCTTGGGGAAGAGTGACCATAACATTGTAGAATTCTTTATTAAGATGGACAGTTAATTCAGAAACTAGGGTCCTGAACTTAAGGAAAGGTAACTTCGATGGTTTGAGGTGTGAATTGGCTAGAATAGACAGGCAAATGATACTTAAAGGGTTGACGTTGGATAGGCAATGGCAAGCATTTAAAAATCACATGGATGAACTTCAGCAATTGTACATCCTTGTCCAGAGTAAAAATAAAATGGGGAAGGTGGCTCAACCGTAGCTACTGGAATTTAGAAGAATGAGAGGGAATCTAATAGAAACATATAAAATTCTGACGGGACTGGACAGGTTAGATGCAGGAAGAAGTTTCTCGATGTTGGGGAAGTCCAGAAGCAGAGGACACAGTCTAAGGATAAGGGGTAAGCCATATAGGACCGAGATGAGGAGAAACTTTTTCACCCAGAGATTTGTGAACCTGTGGAATTCTCTACCACAGAAAGTTGTTGAGTCCAGTTCATTGGACATATTCAAAAGGGAGTTAGATGTGGCCCTTAATGCTAAAGGGATCAGGGGGTATGGAGAGAAGGCTGGGGTGGTGTACTGAGGTTGAATGATCAGCCATGATCTTACTGATCCTACGGTGCAGGTTTGACGGGCCGAATGGCATGCTCCTGCACCTATTTTTTATGTTTCTATGTTTCGATGCACGCTCACCAAATCTTTAGCCTCTACCGCTTAATTCTCTACAACCTAATCAAGGCAGCGAACCTGGATATATGAGAATGTTTTCACATACTTGGTCTCCAGATTTGCCTTTTAACAGCTGTTCCAAAAACCTTCAACTTTCTATTACGAAGAGATGTCTATTTAGCAAATAATGTGGAACGCACTTGCATTGCATCAAAAGTGCATTGTTCTGAATTGCTACTGAGGAAATATTTGCAATTGCAACATTTTTGTCGAGATTAATATGCTTTAACCAGCACAAACCAAGTTCCCTTGGGAGAGCAGGACCCAGAGGATTAGAAAACGTGCCATATGTAACAGAAGGTTTCAACTGGAGGCTGAGCTGGAAATATGCTGCAGATTTCCTCTCAGTACTTATTATGAGAATGGTTGTATGTGTGTCTGTGCATGTCGGCTGAGAACAGCGTGGGGCTCAGCAGTGAAGATGCTCACAGTCACCGAGCCGGATGACAATCACTGTCTCGACTTATATATGAACAATGGCCATTTAGAAAAGGGGTTGGAGGGCAGGGGAGAAAATTGTTGGAAAAAGTAAAATCACACAAATAGAGTTTTCTTATATTTTGTTACATGGACACACCATTTATAATGTCTGCACTTACCACGGGCATCCGCCTACATCAGACAAATAATGCTAACCTAAAAAAATCTAAGCTGACTCTCCAGTGCTGTGCTGAGGGAGAGCTGCACTGGTGAAGGTGCCATCTTTCAGATGAGACTTTAAACCGAGGCCCTGTCTCCCCCCTCAGATGGACGTAAAAGAACTATTTTGAAGGAGAGCAGGGGAGTTGGGCAAATGTGGGCAGAGGAAACATTACAAGGACACCATCAAAGCCCCCCTGATAAAGTGTAACATCCCCACTGACACCTGGGAGTCCCTGGCCAAAGACCGCCCTAAGTGGAGGAAGTGCATCCGGGAGGGCGCTGAGCACCTTGTGTCTCATCGCCGAGAGCATGCAGAAATCAAGCGCAGGCGGCGGGAAGAGCATGCGGCAAACCAGTCCCACCCTCCCCTTCCCTCAACGACTATCTGTCCCACCTGTGACAGAGACTGTGGTTCTCGTATTGATCTGTTCAGCCACCTAAGGACTCATTTTAAGAGTGGAAGCAAGTCTTCCTCGATTCGGAGGGACTGCCTATGATGATGATGTTTGTGGGAGCTTGTTGTGCGCAAATTGGCTGCTGCTTTTCCTACGTTACAACAGTGACTGCACTTCAAAAGTACTTCCTTGCCTGTAAAGCGCTTTGAGACATCTGGTGGTTGTAAAAGACGCTATATAAATCCAAATCTTTCAAGTTTTTCCTTTTAACCATTTATCATTATTGCAGGAGTTAATTACAAAGGCACCGTTTATAATTTATTAGGCGTGCCAGTAATTTCAGCTATACTTTGTTATGGCGCTTTCTTTCATTTTCCGCCACTTTGGTCAGATAAAAATATCACTGCCACGAGTTTTCATGGATGAAGTAGTTTGATGAAAGGAGAACTTTAACGGTACACTTTATTGTGTTCATAACACAGATGAGACTGCACACAGGGAGGTTAAAGTAACAGTGACCTCAGTCTTTATTAAGACACTTCAGAGTGAGGAACAGGCCTTAGGGGCCAGCTTATATACAGTGCTCCCAAGGGAGGCTGGGATCCTTTGAAAATTCAGGGGATGCACTCCCTGGTGGCGGAACATGAGAGTGCATGCTTTACAGATACACAACATTATTCCCCCCTAAAGTCAAAGTGAAAACTATTTACAAGGTGAGGCAGTCGGGAGCCTTTCTTTCCCTAGTGGACCACCGCGGTACAAATGTCTGTTCTGGTGTGTTGACTTTGCCCTCGCTGGGCTAGCGTGTTGTTGGCCCTGCAGGGCTGCTGGGTGAGCCTGGCCTTGCTGGGCTGTTGAGCGTGATGGATTCGATTTCCTGAACTGGGGTGGTGTCATTAATCCTTTGGGTTTGTGTTGTGGACTCGAAAAAGGTGGTGTCTGCTGTGGATTGTTCAGGGCAGTCTGTGAACCGCAGCTCGTTTGGTCCAGGTGCTTTCTGCAAATTTGTCCATTGTCTAGTTTGACTACAAACAACCTACTCCCTTCTTTAGCTATCACGGTACCCGCGATCCACTTGGGACCATGTCCATAGTTTAGCACATTCACAGGGTTATTCGGATCAATTTCTCGTGACACAGTGGCGCAACCATCGTTTACATTTTGTTGCGGCCGCCTGCTCTCTACCTGATCATGCAGGTTGGGGTAAACCAGCGAGAGTCTGGTTTTAAGTGTCCTTTTCATGAGTATCTCAGCCGGGGGCACCTCTGTGAGCGAGTGGGGTCTCGTGCGGAGCTGAGCAGTACTCGGGACAGGCGGGTTTGGAGTGAGCCTTCTGTGAATCGTTTAAGGCTCTATTTGATTGTTTGTACTGCCTGCTCTGCCTGCCCATTGGAGGCTGGTTTAAACGGGGCCAAGGTGACATGTTTGATCCCATTGCGGGTCATGAATTCTTTAAATTCGGCACTGGTGAAACATGGCCCGTTGTCACTGACCAGTATGTCAGGCAGGCCGTGGGTGGCAAACATGGCCCTCAGGCTTTCAATGGTGGCGGTGGCGGTGCTTATTGACATTATTTCACATTCAATCCATTTTGAAAAAACATCCACCACCACCAGAAACATTTTACCGAGAAACGGGTCCGCATAGTCGACATGAACCCTTGACCATAGTATGGAGGGCGAGGACCACAAACTTAGTGGTGCCTCTCTGGGCACGTTGCTCAACTGAGCACACACGTGGCATTGCCGTACACAGGACTCTAATTCAGAGTCGATACTGGGCCACCACACGTGGGATCTGGCTATCGCTTTCATCATTACTATACCTGGGTGTGTTCTGTGGAGATCCGAGATGAACGTCACCCTGCCCTTTTTGGGTAGCACTACCCGGTTACCCCACAACAGGCAGTTTGCCTTAATGGACAGCTCGTCCTATCGCCACTGGAATGGCTTGATTATCTCTTGCATTTCAACGGGGACGCTGGCCAAGCTCCCATGCAGTACACAGTTTTTTACTAGGGACAGCAGAGGATCTTGGCTGGTCCAAGTCCTAATCTGGCGGGCTGTGACAGGTGATTTATCATTTTCAAACACTTGCATGACCCTCAACAAGTCTGCGGGCTGCGCCACCATCAACAAGTTTGCAGGCTGCGCCATTTCCACCCCTGTGGTGGGCAATGGTAGCCGACTGAGAGCATCTGCACAGTTCTCGGTGCCTGGCCTGTGGCGGATGGTATAGTTATACGCTGATAGTGTGAGTGCCCACCTTTGTATGCAGCTGAGGCATTAGTATTTATCCCCTGGTTTTCAGTGAACAGGGATATGAGGGGCTTGTGATCGGTTTCCAGCACAAATTTGAGGCCAAACAGGTACTGATGCATTTTATTTACCCCGAACACACACGCTAATGCCTCTTTCTCAATCATGCTGTCGGCCTTCTCTGCCTTAGACAAGCTCCTGGAAGCATAGGCGACAGGTTGTAACTTCCCCACAAAGTTAGCTTGTTGTAATACACATCCGACTCCGACATGCTAACACGAGTCTTTTACACGGGTTACACAATACAAGCGGCTTGTTGGAGCATAAAAAGTTTCTGGCTTTCTCAAAAGCAATTACTTGTTTTTTTCCCCATACCCAGTTCTCACCTTTACGCAATAACACATGTAGGGGCTCTAAGAGGGTGCTTAACCCCGGTAGGAAGTTACCAGAATAGTTGAGGAGTCCCAGGAATCACCGCAGTTCCGTGACATTCTGTGGCCTGGGCGCATAACTGATAGCCTCTGTCTTGGCGTCTGTGGGCCGAACGCCATCCGCCGCGATCTTTCTCCCCAAAAACTCCACTTCTGTTTCCATGAAAATGCATTTCAACCTCTTCAGCTACAGCCCTACGCGATCCAGTCGCTGGAGGACCTCCTCCAGGTTTTGTAGATGCTCGACGGTGCCCCAACCCGTGACCAATATGTCGTCCTGAAAAGCCACCGTACGTGGTGCCAACTTGAGTAGGCTCTCCATGTTCCTCTGGAAGATCGCTGCAGCCGACCGAATTCCAAACGGGCATCTGTTGTAGATGAACAGTCCCTTGTGCGGGTTGATGCAGGTGAGGCCCTTGGAAGACTCCTCCAGCTTCTGCATCAGGTAGGCCGAAGTCAGGTCGAGCTTGGTGAAGTTTTTTCCGTCCATTTTAAATGCCCAGAAAGTGATTCTGCTCCTCTGCAGAGGAAAGGTACCAGGAATTTTTGCGAAATATTGGTAAATTCTACACATCCCACCTGACCCAAACCCACTCGTTTTTGGGAATTCAAATTCCCCCCTTTGTCTCTCAGAATTAGTTCTAAATGGTGATACTTAACAGCGTGTGGATTATCTATTTTGGCAACAAGGCAGTACATAATGATTCCAGAACGTAACAATCTATATGCTACCTATTACAACAACAATAACTTTTATTTATATAGCTCTTTTAACATAATAAAACGTCCCAAGGTGCTTCACAGGGGCATTATAAGACAAAACAAGTAAATTTGACATTATATGTATATCAGTAAGTGAACAATACTGCTTAGGTGCCAAAGAAGACCATTCAAATTTGATGTTCTGTAATACTTATATTTAGGTACATTACAACAGTTTCCGATAGAGGTGATAAGGCACCAAATAAATACATGGCTCTCTTTTTCCCATTCTTTACTAATATAAATGATTCAGCCTCATCGGAATCTGGTGTCCAGTATAACTTCAATAATGCTATCGTTGAATCAGCCGCAGGCTAATTGAATGGCGGAACAGGCTCGAAGGGCTGAGTGGCCTCCTCCTGTACCTATGTTCTTACTTCTCTTTTGTCGTTATCACCCGCCCTTCAGTGCAATTATGTGCAAAGTAATATTTACAAGGTTAAATCACTGATTTCTGCTTGTTAGGCCATTTGATTAATTTAACACTGTAGTGTATCTGCTTCATGGGTTCTTTGTTTAAGAATCACAGCTACACATTTGTTGTAGCAAAGGTTTAACAATCAAATTGAACACTACCATTTCATCCACCAGGTTGACAACTGCACACTTCATCGTGGAGAACCTGAACTCAATTAACCGGGATTTTATTGAGTCTTGTGAACATCACATGACTGGCTTAGCCGCTTCCAGTGCAACAGCTCCACAACTCTTTTGTTGTAATAAATTAAATCAAATGCCCCCTGGCTAAAAGGGGGCGGGGGTGGGGGGCACTAAACCCGGCACAATAAACAAATTAAACTTTAGACAAAACATCAAATTAAAATTTGGTTGCCGGGGGTGATGTTGCACTCCAGTCCATCCGGCGCCCACCTCTCGCGGAAGGCCGCGAGCGTACCGGTGGACAGCGCGTGCTCCATCTCCAGGGACACCCTGGCTCGGATGTAACCGCAGAAGAGAGGCAACAACTCCACAAACACAGTGCATACATTACAAACACCAGGGGAACTTGAAGTTGCAATGCATCTGAATATTCAGTGTTAACAACTTGTTGGTAAATGAGTGGTGTTACCAGGGTGCGGGGGGAGGATTGTTTGAACTGCCTTTATATCCAACGCTGAATACCTTGCTCACGAGAAAAGATACTGCGATCTCTGATTTGACTGTATCTCCTTCTGCAATATATAAATATAAAAACTATACCATTGCAGAGTCCACAGCACAGAAACAGGCCATTCTGCCCAACTGATCAATGCTGGCTTTTATGTTCCATACAAGCTTCCCCCCCCATCCCCTTCATCTAATCCTATCAGCTATTTAACTTAAATATTCATAAATATAGCGATTATCGAAAGCCCGGGAGATTTATTTTACATTGTTAATGGTTTTATGCGCTTGCAATGGAGCACTCTTATGGGAACGTCCTGTGCCCCCTTACGATGATGGGCTAAGTTTGTGATGAGCGGAGGCTGTGCTCCTCAAGGCCATCAATAAACTGGAGCGCAAGGCCAGGGAAAAACACATCCGAGTCCCACCCTTGGTTATGGCCGTTTCAAAGACACCTGCCTATGGAACTTACTTGGTCAAGTGTGGATTTTCTCCTCCTTAAATATTTATTGTTTTTCTTGCTTTTTCTGCATTGTTCTTTTTTTGTTGTTGACAGTTTATAGCAAGCATTTAATTTTTTCAAGCAAAATCTTCACTTTACCTCAGAAATTGTTTTCTTTAATTGAAAGTTATGGACGATAAAATGAGAGAGTGGTTTAAGAATCCTGCAGGTTGAAGTCCTTCTTCGCTGCCTTGCTTCCCATTTTCCTCGCACTTACTAAGCAACCCCAACTGGCACACAGGCAAAGGTTAAATGTAAGTTGTCACTTCATAGCTATTGACATTCCACAAGCTGCATCTCACGCTTTTGTGTTTATAGTATGGCTCCAGCCATGTTTTATTTAGCAGCCCTAATGTGAGAGATGCAGAATAACAAACGCGCATGGGAACACCACCACCTCCAAGTTCCCTTTCAAGTCACACACCATCCTGACTTGGAAAAACATCGCCGTTCCTTCATCGTCGTTGGGTCCAAATCTTAGAACTCCCTCCCTAACAGCACTGTGGGTGTACCTTCACTACACTATCCGCAGCGGTTCAAGAAGGCAGCTCACCACCACCTTCTCAAGGGCAAATATGGATGGGCAATAAATGCTGGCCTTGCCAGCAACGCCCACATCCCACGAACGATTAGAAAGAAATCTAATCAGCCGGAACAAACTGGGCAGGCATCCTTCCAGGCTGACCTGGCTACCTCCATATTTTGAATTCAATATAACATATTAATTACCTACTGCTCAGTATTCAATGACAACTTGCGCCATTCTCAGCTGTGAAAGAATAAACTAAAGAAGGTTCCAAAAGTTGGGTGTCCTGGATAATAAAACATTTCTTCTTTTCCTTAATGAATGTTCTTTTAGGAAATAGATTTCATAGGGCAGAAATTGTGAGGCTGTGCTTCCGATGCAGTGTCCTTCGACGTAAGTATGGGGAGCAGATCTGGATATAAATTGCTATTGCTCTGTCTCCAATCTATGCTTGCATCCAGAGGGATCTCTTCCAGCCATACAACTCCCCGAGATCTCTGCGCTCCTCCAATTGTGATCTCTTGTGCATCCCTAATTTTAATCGCTCCACCATTGCAGGCCGTGCCTCCAGCTACCTAAGCCCTCAATAAACCTCTCCACCTTGCCGTCTTTCTCTTTCCCCCCTTTTAAAGGCTGCTTAAAATCTACGGGGTCAAAATTGTCCCTTCCCTTAAGGCCTGTTACTGTCGTAAATCAGCAGCCATGCTGCGGAGTGCAATGGCCACGGATTTCTCGTGTAGTGGCCGCCATTCCCCCCACTACCGCTCCGCTGCTGCCGATCAGTCATAAGTGCGTCATCAGAGCTCGCATCGCCGATGGTACTCCCTCCCCCGCCGCCGATGGTGTAATTCCGCCGGAAAAATCTTGCTCCCGCCGCGCGGTGCCAAAAGCTGCTTTTTCTGCCAGTGCAGTGAGGTTGTCGTCCTTCTAAGATGGTGGTGCAGCTCCCATTAAAGGGGAGGATGCACTGCCGTTGCCGCCATGTTTATTTTTTTGTCGGTTGACTGCCAGGTTGGGCCGACAATTATCCCCCCGGGTTCGGCCAGGACGCCAACAGGCAGCCTGGCAGCACCTCTTGGGTGCTAGGCTGCTGACCTGGCCGAAACCCTCCCTGGTGGCCCAGTGGACCAAACTTCAAGAATAACACAGGCTCCTCCCACGTGGCACTGTGATGGTGTCATCAACGCTACACTGATGATTGACAGCAACGGATACTACACCCGCCCCAACTTCCGCCCCTGAAGACAGCGAACTTCCGCTCACTGCCGCACATCCGCCCCCATTATGACTGACTTCCGGTCCACCGAAAGAAAAAGACAAAGAGCGAAATTTTGCTCAAGAGGTCACCGCATCCACAGCACCGGTAAAATCAACAGAAACTGGATAGGTGCCTCCCGTTTCCAGCGGTGGGCAATTTCGGCCCTATTTTACTCTTGTACCAAGGTTTGTTTCATTTGTCCTAATATCTTCCCATATGGCTTGGTGTCAAAGTTTGTTTGATAATGCTCCTGCGAAGTACCTTGGGACATTTTACTACGTTTAAGGTGCTAGATAAATATAAGTTGTTGTTGTATGTCTAGCAGAACTTCACAGTTTCTGCCTTGTTAATTCTAGAGCACCTCCACTTGGATTAAGCAAGTTTTTTTTCAACAACTAAAGAGTTTAATATGTTAATTGTAGTCTCCTTTATCTCAGGTACAATTTGTCATGTTCCTAATTTAAGCAAAATTACATGAACCACTTATAGGTTTTAGCAAAATTATGTTTTAATGTTCATCCTTTTCTTGGGGAATGAAGGATGTTATCATGTAGAATCCAGATTGCGATAACAGTGACTACGCTTTAAAAGTTCTTCATTGGCTGTAAAGTGCTTTGGGGTAGAAAAGCACGACAGAAATGTACGTCTTTCATTTATTAATAAATACGACTTTTCAAATGAGATCCAATATACATTGAACCTGTATCATCCAGCAACTTGTCTTTGAGATTGTTCCTTCAAGGTTTTTATCTAAAGCAACCAAAGTTCTCAATCTGCTGTCATGGACCTCAGTAGTTGTTTCTTTTGCGACATTTCCGTCCTCATTTTCATTCTTTCCCTCATTCACAACAAAAATGTCCTGAAGGTATAATTCTCTGTGTGACATGAGATGAGAGCATCATTTCTATCAACCTGAAGCCCTTCCCCAGTGACGAGAACAGCTCTGGGAAATAAAGTTGTACGAGAAGATCCTGTGTTATCTGGTCATTATCACATTGCTGGTTGTGGGAACTTGCTGTCTGCAAGTTGGCTGCCGTGTTTCCTACATTCCAATAGTGACTACACTCCAAATGTACTTCATTGACTGTAAAGCACTTTGAAATGTCCGGTGGTCGTGCAAGGCGCTATATAAATGCAAGTCTTTCTTTCTTTGTGTTAGAAACTGCAAGTGGAATCCTCAGGATGAGAACTTTTGTGATTTCTTTAGATATCTGAAGAGCTACTGTCGATCAAAAAAGTTTTTTGGGGAGAGGGGATGGAAAAGAGAAATTATAATAGGTGGAAATTCCGACTTTGGTAACTGGCACTATATAATTGAGTGTTCTTCAAGGAAGAAATTGGAGATATACTTGGAGAAAATGGGACTTTTGAATCCATGTCGATTCTCATGACAAATAAAAGCATCAGTTGTGCATGAGAGGGAGGTTTGTGAATTCGACTTGTCACATTGCAAACATCTTCATTTAATTAAAAAAATTAAAATTGTAGGTTGGCTGGTTCCTTATATCTTGATGGTGGATAGTTGAAGGAAGTTCTGCTTATTCTTGCTGACTGCATACAAAAAGACGGACAGTAAAAGACCAGCTAGTGACCGTCCATCGCGACCATCCCAAACAGTAATGGCGCAACTAAGCATCATGTCCCCTAGTACTTTTTTTCCACTTGTCATCATGTAATGTCCTGGAAGCGGCAAAGAAACAGATAGTTTTTTTAAATCCTCTGCTAATTCAGGAAATAAATATCTGGGAAATATCTCTCTGACCCCTGAGGGGGATCAATAGTGTCAGCTGTAGCTCAGTGGGTAGCACCCTCCCCTCTGAGTCAAAAGGTTGTGGGTCCAAGTCCCACTCCAGAGACTTGAGTACAAAGATCCAGGCTGACACTCCAGTGCAGTTCTGAGGGAACGCTGCAATGTCGGAGTTGCTGTCTTTCGGATGAGATGTTAAACTGAGGCCCCGACTGCTCTCTCAGGTGGACGTAAAAGATCCCACGGCACTATTTTGAAGAAGATCTGGGGAGTTATTCCCGGTGTCCTGGCCAATATTGATCTCTCAATCAACATCACAAAAAGAAAAGATTATCTGGTCATCATCACATTGCACTTTGTGGGAGCTTGCTGTGCGCATATTGGCTGCCACATTTCCTACATTACAACAGTGGCTACACTTCAAAAGCACTTCATTGGCTATAAAAGGCTTTGGGACATCCTGAGGTAGTGAAAGACGCTATATAAAGAAAGGCAGAAGCCTTTCTTTCAATACGAGCTCCAGGAGGTTTCCCTGATCGTAATTTAGACAACTAATGTCCCACCTCGCTTTTGTATACGAGCTAAAACAAGAAACCCGGCCACCTCCTTTTTGATCCATTGCAATAAATCCACATTCACCACACGAGTCAGTAACTTGTTCCAAGTGTCAACAATCCTCTGCTCAATGCAAAACCTCCTGACGTCTAACCCAGTTCTATGCTCACATTGCTGACATGCATAATCCCTTGTTTTTCCTAAAGTATCCTGTTCAAATAGTCTGTCCACAGGCCCTTCATCATTTTAAATACTTCAATTAAAATCTTCCCAAAGACTAACCTCTTCTAGAGACAGAAGACTCAGCTCTCTATGTCTATCAGGATAACTAAAGGATAACTAAGGGCTTTTAAACCAGCAATCATTCAAGGCCTTCTTTTGAGCCTTTTACAGGGCCTGTACATCACCCGCCATGTGGGGGAACCAAACCTAATCAATGTATTCCAAATGAGACCGAACTAGATCTTGTTCAAGGACACTATATTTTTTTAGTTTTCTACTGAATAGCTCTCACTAGACATCCTAGTACTCTATTTGCCTTTGCAATAGCCTCTCAACACAGACCCGGCACCATCAAAGATCATGCGCTATTACATCGAGGTCCCTTTCCCGTTCAACAACCTATTGTATGGCACCTTGTCAAAAGCTCGCTGAAAGTCCAAATATGTAGACCCTGAAAAATTTCTACGAATTTGCCTGGTGATCCCGGAGGTACGGAGACTTGTGGTCATGGGGCTCTAAGCGAAGGCTTGCATTAAATTATAAAATAACATTTTCTAAAAATAAACTTACCTTATTCAATAGGATTTAAAATCTTTCAATAATTGAAAAAAATGTATTTTTCTGTCCTTTAAAAGTCTTACGCTAATCAAAGCCGGCCTTACACCTGGTTTTATCAGTCGTAAAAATATCAAAGGCATTCGCTAGGCAGAAATTGGGTGAATAGCACAGCTCTCCACCGCGGAGGCCTTTTACCTCCGGATGCGGCAATCTTTCAAGAGGAGTGGCATCGTGCAGCCCGGCACATCGCTTTGTGTGCTGGGCTGCTGGCCCAGTCGCTCGCCTCCCTGCTGGCCCAGTGGCAGCCACCACAGGACCATGCAGAGTGCGTAGCGTCCCTCCCCTTTAATTGAAGGAGTGGGGTGTTGTAGCGTGTTAGCGCTACGTGGAACATTCGCATCACGCTGCACTCAGCGCAGTGCCCCTCCAAGGAAGCAGAGTGCCGAAGACAGCACTCCATTTCCTTTGTGGGGCACTCGGCCCAATTCCGTGTTGGATGCAGGACCTCTGGGCCGCGTGCAGGAAGTCCCGACCCCGGAAGTTTACCGCCGCCATTCGGGGCGCAGGGCAATTTCCAGCCCTCTGTCTTTAGTGAGCTATTAACTATAGAAGCCAAGGGCTCCGTTAATACGGCTCCCATTTCGATGAGCACCCTCTGTGAGTATTGTCAAACCCAGCAGTCCCACCAGATTTGAGACCTCCTATTCTTTTCTGGATTATATGTGCATACACTTTGATATTCTCAACTGCAGTGTTAACTGCATTGCATTAATGATAACTGAGTGAATATTGTCTACTGGAGTGAAAGCTGGTGGAAAGTAGTCATTTAATACCTCTGCCATGTCCAGGGAGTTCAGTAGAATTTGCCCTGCAGTGTCCTTTAATGGCGCTATGGAATTTCTGATTGCCTTCTTTAATTTTATTTATTAATTCATGGGATGTGGGCGTCGCTTTCAAGGAAACCATTTATTGCCCATCCCAAATTGCTCTTGAGAAGATGGTGGTGAACTGCCTTCTTGAACCGCTGCAGTCCGTGTGGTGAAGGTACTCCCATACTGCTGTTAGGGAGGGAGTTCCACAATTTTGAGCTCACGATAATAAACAAACGGTGATATGTATCCAAGTCAGGATAAAGTCAGGTAAACGAATGGTTATAGTGTTGGACCATTATTCCAGGGTGCTGAACAAAATGGCCATAAAAACTGATGTTTTGTCATCAAATCCCAATCAGTTCATTAATGCCCTTCAGAGAAAAGCAACCCACTGCCCCTTTGCAGTCAGACCTACAAATGATCCCAGTCCCACATAACTCAGTCTGAAGAGAGAGCGGAGAAAGAGGAGGGAGATGTGAAAGAAAGGAGGAATGCAAAAGAGGGAAAGAGGGAACAAGAGAGACCTGGGCATAAGAGAAGAAGGAGAAGGAGAAGGAGAAGGAGAAGAAAGTCATGAAGCGACATCAGAGAGGTGTAATGAAGGGATGTGAGAATAAGTGGTTAAAAGAGAAGGGCTATAGAAGGGACAAGAACGAGAGATAGAGATTCAGAAATAATGAGTTAGTCAGAGAATGAGTAGAGAGAGAATATGATACAGATTTCAAATAAGCAGTTGGAAACCAAGTGTGTCAAAAGTCACACTGATGGGCTCGATTTCAATATGTCTTGCGTGGTAATTTTTTTTAATGTGTGGATGCAAGCATACCACATTAAAAATGTATCGCTATTTCTCATAACATAATGCCATTTTCTGGCTCCTCAGCGAAGAGGGTTGGACACTTGCATTCCAGGTTGCTCTAACAAGATACCTTCACCTCAATCGCAGAGGCACAACTCCTCCCAGTGCTAATAATTCAGCACTAATTGGAATTCTCACTCACAGAGACAGTAATTGGTGAGAAAAGATAGTTTTAGATGCACCCAGTGCAACAATTATTGTTAAATTACAAGCGGTTTCATGCTGTGCACTTTTACCAACTAGGGACTAAATTGAGATGTCCTGTTTTCCATACAACTGTCAGAGAAAACTTCCATATCAGCACTCTGGCCCAGCTTATGTTTGTCAAAGGATAGTCACCTTGAACTTCTACAGGTTTCTCCTGATCTCCTGCCGTAACGTTGGTGGGCTATTGGTGAGAAAGAAAGAAAGAGAAAGACAAAGAACGAACTTGTGTTTATATAGCACCTTTCATGACCTCAGGATGTCATAAACTGCTGTGCAGTCAATTAAATGTTTTTCAAGTGTAGTCACTGTTGTAATGTACGAAACGCGGCAGCCAATGTGGCACACAGCAAGGTCCCACAAGCAGCAATGAAATAATGAGCAGATCATCTGTTTTAGTGATGTTGGTTAAGGGACAAATAGTGGACTGTACATCAGGGAGAACTTCCCTGCTCTTCTTCTGAATAGGATCTTTTACATCCACCTGCGAGGGAAAATATCTCCGTTTAACATCTCATCCGACACCTCCAACAGTGCAGCGCTTCCTCAGGGATATCTTGAGATGCCAGCCTGGATTTTGCGCTCAAGTCTCTGGAGTGAGATCTGAATCCACAAACTTCTGATTCAGAGGCAAGATTGCTACCAGTGAGCCACAGCTGAAACCTCAATGGCTTAACCTTCAGCTATTTACACTGTTTCTCCGGGAAGTGGAGTTGCACTAATCGCCCACCCGAGAACGCCCATGGAGATTCCAGGTGAGTAACTAAAGCACCGATTGAACTGGAGTGTAAGTGTGGTGTCCCTGCACCTTGTTACTGAATCACACAAGGCATGTATTGCAGACACGGTCACTGCGTGACCTTCCTTTATTCCCAGGACCAAGAAGTGATGACCCTGCGTGGGACCTCCCTTTAATACCTGAGTGCCCAGGTGAGGAGTATCTCCCACAAGTTCACCCCCTGTGGTCAAGGTGTGCATTTCCAGAACATATATATACAGTGTACAGTGTGGTTGCGTGAAGGTTACAGTTACATGAAGGTTACAGTTGTATGAAGGTTGCATAAATGACATCACCTCCCCCCTCACGTCTTTTTGTGTCAAAGGTTAAGTCTCTCAGGTAGTCGAGGGACAGCCGTGTTCTAAGCGTGCATTTCAAGAGTAGTTCCGCTGGCGGGACTCCCGTGAGCGAATGCGGGCGGGATCTGTAGGCCAGTAGGAGGCGTGATAGGCGGTGCTGAAAGGAGGGTCCTTGGATATGGAGCATGCCCTGTTTTATGACTTGGACCGCACGTTCTGCCTGGCCATTGGAAGCCGGCTTGAACGGCGCTGTCCGGACGTGTTTGATGCCATTACCCGACATAAACTCCTGGAATTCATGGCTGGTGAAGCATGGGCCATTGTCGCTGACCAGAATGTCCGGCAAGCCGTGGGTCACGAAAACCGTGCTCAGAATCTCCACTGTGATGGATGTCGTGCCGAGTTTAATATGATGCACGCGATCCATTTCGAGTATGCATCGAAAACGATCAGGAACATTTTTCCCAGGAACAGCCCGCGTAGTCTACGTGAACGCGTGACCATGGTCTGGTGGGCTAGGGCCACGGACTGAGGAGGGCCTCCCAGGGGGCATTGCCTAGCTGGGCACACGTCGTGCACCTGCGAACCCAGTGTTCCAGGTCTGAGTCAATTCCCGGCCACCATACATATGACCGGGCAATGGTCTTCATTAGCACAATGCCAGGGTGCTCGCTGTGGAGTTCCCTGATGAATGCTTCCCTTCCTTTCTGGGACATGACTACCTGGCTGCCCCATAGCAGGCAGTCAGCTTGGATGGAGAGCTCATCCATCCGTCTGTGAAACGGTCTGACCTCCTCGGGGCACGCCCCATGTGCAGGCACCCAATCCCCAATCAGGGGAGGAGGGGGTCGCTATTGGTCCAGATTTTGATCTGGTGGGCTGTGATGGGGGAGCCTGCGGTGTCAAAAGCCTCAATGGCCATGACCATCTCAGCGCTTTGCTCCAATGCCCCCTCAGTGGTGGCCAGTGGGAGCCTGCTGAGCGCGTCAGCGTAATTCTCGGTGCCTGGCCAGTGCCGTATGGTATAGTCATACGCAGCCAGCATGAGAGCCCATCGCTGTATGCGAGCTGACGCATTGGTATTAACAGCCTTGCTGTCAGACAACAGGGATGTTAATGGCTTGTGGTCCATTACTAGCTCGAACCGCCTACCGAAAAGGCACTGGTGCATCCTTTTCACACCGTAAACACAAGCAAGTGCTTCCTTTTCGACCATGCCGTATCCATGCTCTGCCTGGGAGAGCGACCTGGAGGCATAAGCCACCGGTTGGAGTCGGCCATCATCATTACTCTGCTGTAACGTGCACCCAACCCCATAGGATGATGCATCACATGTTAAAACCAGTTTTTTACAGGGGTCGTACAAGGTCAAAAGCTTGTTAGAACAAAGGAGGTTCCGCGCTCTATTTAAAGCCGTTCTTGACCGTCCCCCCAAAACCATTCACAACCTTTACGCAAGAGCAGGTGTAACGGCTCCAACAATGTGCTTAAGTTCGGCAGAAAGTTCCCAAAATAGTTCAAAAGTCCCAGGAAGGATCGTAACTCCGATGTGTTGCCGGGCCTGGGCGCCCGGCGGATCGCCTCCGTTTTAGCTTTGGTGGGCCGAATTCCGTCTGCGGCAACTCTCCTGTCCAAAAACTCGACCTCTGGGGCCAAAAACACACACTTGCGGTGTAGCACCTCCCTCAGGTTTTGGAGGTGTTCCTCGGTGTCTCAACCCATTATTAGGAAGTCGTCTTGCAATACGATCGTTCCAGGAATGGATTTAAGCAAGCTTTCCATATTCCTCTGAAAGATAGCGGCCACTGAACGAATGTCTAAAGGACACCTGTTGTAGATAAATAGCCCCTTGTGCGTCGTGATGGTGGTCAGAAGCTTGGATTCTTCAGCCAGTTCCTGAGTCATGTAGGTCGAAGTGAGGTCCAACTTGGTGAACAGCTTGCCACCTGCCAGCATAGCAAAGAGGTCCTCCGCTCTCGGAAGCGGGTATTGGTCCTGCAGTGTCACTCGGTTGATGGTGGCCTTGTAGTCGCCACAAATCCTGACCGAGCCGTCCGCTTTGAGAACAGGAATGATGGGGCTTGCCCAGTCACTGAATTCAACTGCCGAGATTATGCCCTCCCTGAGCAGCCTGTGCAATTCACTTTCAATTTTCTCATGCATCACATACGGCACCGCTCTGGCTTTGTGGTGCGCTGGTCTGGCGTCAGGGGTGATGCGTATCACTACTTTGGTGCCCTTGAAAGTCCCGACACCTGGTTGAAACAGTGCCCCGACTTTCTGTAGCAGCTGTGAGCATTAGCTTCGCTCCACAGAAGAAATGGCGTGCACATCCCCCCATTTCCAGTTCAACTCAGCTAGCCAGCTCCTCCCTAAAAGTGTGGGGCCGTTTCCGGGACAATCCAGAGTAGCAGCCGGTCCTCTGACCCATGATGTGTTCCCACCAAGTTTGCACTGCCTAGCACTGGGAAGATATCTTTGGTGTACGTCCGTAGCTGCGTGTCAATGCGTTGCAGTTTTGGCCTGCTAGCTCTGTGGGGCCATAGTCTCTCAAATTGTTAGGCACTCATAAGGGACTGGCTGGCTCCTGTGTCCAGCTCCATGTGCACCGGGATGTCATTCATTAAAACTTTCATCATCATAGGTGGCGTTTTGGTATATGAGCTGTGAACATCAGCCACATGAACCCGCTGAACTTCAGCATCCATGGCTTTGCCCCAAGCATCATCCTGCAGTGTAGACCCCTCGTCTGGTTCCTCTTTCTTGTAGATTAGTCTCGCTACAGCCTTCCTGCACATTCTGGCCAAGTGTCCACTGATGTTGCAATTCCTACAGATAAATTGCTGGAATCTGCAGCTCTTGGCAATATGTCGACCCCCACACCTCCAGCATGAGCTGAGGTTGTTGTTAACAAAAGGGCTGTTACCAGGCATTCCTCTCTGATTGTCCCTTTGGTTGTTTCTAAACGCTCTGATGGTGGGTGTCAATGGTCCCATCACGGGACGCATTGTTCCTCGAGATGGCGTGAATTGCTGAACCCTTTCCATTGTCCCTGTTGCGGGCCCACCCTAGCGTCTGTTGCTGCCTGGCCGGTTTCAAAATGCCCTTGCCTGTCTGTGGGGTTCTGAGCCACATTCACAATGTTAACTCCCTGGTCCATCGCCACGTTGGGACCAGGGCTGAGCACGTAAATTTGCTTGGTCTCCTCTTCCCCTGCCATGAAGGTCTGAGCTATCAATGCCACCCCTTCTAAAGTCAATTCCTTGGTCTCTATGAGTTTCCTTAAAATCCCAGCATGACTAATGCCCTCAATGAAGAAATCCCTTAACATCTGCCCCCTGCAGGCATCCGTGAACTTACAGAGACTGGCCAAGCGCCGCTGGTCCGCAACGAAGTTCGAGATGTTTTGTCCCTCCCGACGCCGGTGTGTGTAGAACCGGTGCCGGGCCATGTGTACACTACTCGCTGGCTTGAGGTGCCCACTGATCAGCTGGCTGAGCTCTTCGAAGGACCCGTCCGCCGGCTTCACGGGTGCGAGCAGGTCTATCATCAGCGCATACGTCTTTGGTCCACAGGTGGTCAGTAGTTGCGCCCTCCGCTTGTCAGCCGCTGCCGCTCCCAGCCAGTCCTTCGTGACGAAACTCTGCTGGAGTCGCTCAACGAAGACCTCCCAGTCCTCACCCACACAGTAACATTTCTCTGTGCTACCGGTGGCCATCCTCGTGGTTCGGTAATTCCAGTTTCTCGTCGCCAAATGTGGTGTCCCTGCACCTTGTTACTGAATCACATGAGGCACGTATTGCAGACACGGTCACTGGTGACCTTCCTTTATTCCCGGGACCAAGAAGTGATGACCCTGCGTGGGACCTCCCTTTAAGTACCTGAGTGCCCAGGTGAGGAGTGTCTCCCACAAATTCACCCCCTGTGGTCAGGTGCGTATTTCCAGGATATATATATAGTGTACAGTGTGGTTGCATGAAGGCTACAGTTACATGAAGGTTACAGTTGTAAGAAGGTTGCATACATGCCAGTAAGACTGGCCAGATTCCTGTCAGTCAGAGAACTCCTGTGTCTATCCTGGGCTCAGACCTAATTAATTATTCAGGACGATTTCCTGGCTCAGATTTGGTCTGGCACAAAGAGCACACCAAGGCAGAATGTGCAGGGATATTGGGTGGTCAGCTGCCCTCAATTGTATACAGAAAGGACGCCATTCGGCCTAGCGTGCGTGTGCCTTTTTTCAAAAGCTATCCAATTAGCCCCACTCCACTGTTCTTTCCCCATAGCCCTGCAAATTCTCCTTTTCAAGTATTTATTCAATACTCTTTTGAAAATTTCTATTGAATCTCCTTCCACCGCCCTTTCAGGGTGTGCATTGCAGATCATAGCAACTCGCTGCATTAAAAGTTTTTTTTTAAAAGACGAGACTTTACAAAAGCTCTGAATATATTAAACTTGATTGTAAATGTTTCAAACGTATACTTCAGCCTTTACAAGGCTGTCTGAAGTGTAAACCTGGCTCTTAAAAACTAGTGGCAGCCAAAATAAATGTGGCGACGGGAAAGGGAAACTGTGTGATAGGGATGAAGCAGCACAGTGGACAAAGCCCAGTGTGATGTTTGGTGAGGCAGAGGTTTGTCTGCAAGAGCTGGGTTGCTCTTTTTGGAATTCGTGCCCCCTACACAGAAGACGCTAATCATCATCATCATAGGCAGTCCCTCGAAATTGAGGAAGACTTGCTTCCACTCTAAAAGTGAGTTCTCAGGTGACTGAACAGTCTAATACGGGAATTACAGTCTATGTCACAGTTGGGACAGACAGTCGTTGGAGGAAAGGATGGGTGGGACAGGTTTACCACATGCTCTTTCCGCTGCCTGCGCTTGGTTTCTGCATGCTCTTGGCAATGAGATGCGAGGTGCTCAGTGCCCTCCCGGATGCTCTTCCTCCACTTAGGGCGGTCTTGGGCCAGGGACTCACAGGTGTCAGTGCGGATGTTGCACTTTATCAAGGAGGCTTTGAGAGTGTCCTTGAAACACTTCCTCTGCCCACCTGGGACTCGCTTGCCATGTCGGAGTTCTGAGTAGAGCATTTGCTTAGGGAGTCTCATGTCGGGCATGCTGTACAGTGTTTATTTTGTTCACTCTACTCTGATTCTTAAAGCTCAGAACTTATAGTGGGAAAGGAAAACACGTGGTACAAAATTTTAGGCTTAGCCCAGTGTCAGTTTTATTACGCAACAAAAAAAATGACAAAAAAACTACAGGACTAGATTGCCGAGAGAAATTGACCTCGGACATATAATCACCAGTCCTGGCTGTAGCTATGGTAGGTTCATGGTTCTTCTTCTGGTCGTCAACTATAGCTTTTGTGCCTTTCCTTCTGTGCCTGCTTGCTGTTTCTTTTTGTGTTCTTCCTTCTGCTTCTGCTTTAGCTGTGTTCTCTGCTTGCTGTTCTTTCATCCTGTGATCATGTATTTATATCCAGGTTTTGAATATGTTTCCTACAGTGACAAAATTCGATTATTGATCCGTTTAACTGTTTGGTGATGAGGTTGAATGGCTCCAAATTTGCATGCGGAGTTGACAATGCAAAATCCTTTATTTTTACAGACTCAGGGTCTCACTCAACATTCCATATTGTTATGCATGAAGTTATGCATGAAGTCCGTTTTGGTTCTTGATCACAGGATGTCCTTAATTGTCCAGTTTAATTCCAAAGCTTGTATCAATCAATTTTTAGTTCATGGTCTGTGTTTTTTTCCGAATATTTGTAATCTAACAATATCCCTACTTTTAATGTCTCTCATAATAAACTCAAGAGACATTATTCTGGGTGGCATTTTTTTTTCCACGAGTGTTTCTGGGTGATTGCAGCCTTCAGTCAAATCTCCCCATTACATTTCTTTTTACACACAAAACCCAATGTTTTTACAATACAACAGTGTTTCTTACAACAAAATCATATTTGACCTTATTCTGACTTCGGTTTATACCGTTTTTACAAACACTTCGGCCTGGGTTTACTTTAATAAATCTTCCAGATTCCCTTTTTCATCCTTTTCTTTAATTTACAGGACAGGACAAGTAGATACAACACTATTATCAACTGTACAATTACTAATCAGTGTGATACGATTCGAACCTAGGAGGGATTTCAATATTAAGTCCCAGATCCCATCATGGAGGTGCCATCATTTCCTCGCTTTCTCCCCTGACTTTATCATTCTCCTGGTGTAACGTGTAATAATGTTTGTGGGACAGCTCGATGTTCTTTAATAGTTCAGTCAGATGTTCGGTGGGATATCGTATCCAAAACGCGATATGTATTCCTGGAGGTTCAGTAAAGTACCGTTGACGGTGATACTTATGTGTTTGTGGTCTGAAATAGGAATGATCCTTTCTTGTGCTACTTGTGTCTCTACCTAGGGTTTGAAACAAAAGGTAGAATCTCTCACTGGACACCAAGTGTCCTGGTGTATTCTATACCGACATTCGCTGGTGGTGACACGGTATGTCCTGTTTCCCTTATAAGCAACCTGTGGCGAAACATGGTCATGAGCCGTCACTACCATGATACAGCTTATAGGCTGCAGGTCCTCATACTTGAACCCACATACCGGCCGGTCGAAAGGGTTCAGATGATAGGGGCACAATATCACATGTGTACCCCCTCTCTGGCATCTCTCCAGACTAGCACCAGTTATTGAGTCTCTCAATTCTACCACATACTGTGGGATTTTATGCTGTTTCACATGTATCCCGTTCCGAATTACCCCAATGTTTTCCACCCGATATACCAGTAGGGGGTCATTGTGACTGATCAAACACTGGTATTCGAAGCACCATCCCCATTATGGATTGTTTACTTTGACCACAGTTGACCGGGACTGGATACGCTTCGGAGGCTGACCGTAGCTGACACGAATTCAGGGGGTTGTTATTGACACTCAATGTTTTTAGATGCTTGTTACTGACCCACGACGGTACATGGCCTTGTTTTAAATCCTCTAAATTACTACATCCTTCATTTAACAACCAAGCTCCGTACATGACACACACGTCATTCTGAGCAGCTTGATCTGACGAGTTTCTAACCTCCTCGATTAAAGCATTGATGGTCTGAGTGTGTGCTTCCACCTCAGCCACCATCTCCTTAAAATGAATTGTCATTGCCTGGTCCTCCTGTAATTCATTACCCTCCTATGTCGCTACCCTCCTCCAGTATTATCTTTAACTGGTCCCTTAAGGTATTCACTTGGACTTGCAACTGCGCGTTGTCCACACTATTTACCAGTGATGTCCCAGTATTAAATGCTGTAGCTACATCACTCAATAGCCCCCTTTTCCATCTCAGTTTTTATGCTTCCCTCTGACTCTTGTCCCCGTAATTATTTTGATAGAATTGTTTGAACATTTCCTTTAACAATTTTTCATATAACTTTTCCGTTTCTGGCGGGCACCACCGAGGTAATTGTAACTCTGTTAAATTTAGAATAACCGATGCTACTTCATAATATACAGAATGATACAAAGTTTTCCTTGTTGGGATTAACACCAGCCCATTCTTCGGCCCGGATTTTAGGACAGGACATGGAATTTCTTGGTTTGGAATCTCCAGCATTTTAGGGAGAGGTTTTAATTTGCTCGCAATCAGCTCGGTTGCATTGACTATTTTTGGAGGATCTGGGACCACACAGACTCTGGGACTCAAACCCATGCAGATGGTGGGCCTCAAACCCACACAGATGAGACGTTGGGCCTCAAACACACAAACGCTGGGCCTCGAACCCACACAGACAAGACATTGAGCCTCAAACCCACACAGATGAGTCATTGGGCCTCGAACCCACACAGACGCTGTGCCTCGAACTCACATAGATGAGAAATTGGGCCTCGAACCCACACAGACAAGACATTGGGCCTCAAACCCACACAGACGCTGGGACTCGAGCCCACACAGACATGAGTTCCTTGTTCCTCCTTCCACCACTTTTCAACACAATCTCGTATCTTTGGCTCGATTCGCTACTATTAAGACAAAATATGAAAGAAAATTATTTTGTTCTGTTGGGGCCACTCCCTCACAGGTCCTTCTTCAGTTATTCATATAGATATACATCCTTAACTCAATTTAAAAGTCAAATTTTAATTTCACAAAATCCTTGGTCTAGCCTTTATGATTTAATCTTACTGGAGTTCACACAGCACTGCCCCATCAACATTCAAGTTTGGTAAAACCTTGAGGTCATTTCCATATTAAAGAACCTTTCTCGGTAATAGCCTGCTTAAAAGAAAAGAAAAAAACATCCATTGTGGCTTTTCTGTCAGCCCAATGGGCTAATTCATCAAGCTGATCCCCTTTCTGTTACTGAGGGAACCATCCACTCAAATTCCAAACTTAAAATTTTCTTTAAAATTTTACAAATGCTCAGAATAATAATTCGACTCTTGACAAGGTGTTGCTTTCTGAAGTCTTGTACAGAGTGTTACCTTTTTCACATTTTAAAAGTTTGACAAAGACGTTTATTAATGCATGGTACCACACATACCAATAGCTTACACAGCGGGAGCGGGAGGAGCCAGGCCCAGATAAAAGGGCTCGAGAGTCGGAGGAGCCACAGCAGTGGGAGCAGGAGGGGCCAGCTGGTGCAGGGACAAAAAGTTTTTAAAAAATCAAAATTAAGTGTGGCGTCACAGCCAAGTGGGTAAGTGATTGGCTGGTGGATTGGTGAGTATTTTTCTTTTACTTTTCATTCGGAAACCGTTGGCATTGTTGTAAGTAGGATCTGCCAGGAAATACATGTGATCTTTATTATCTAAGGAGAGCTAGTTAATTACATCGGCTGTATGCTGAGTAGCGGCTGGGTGTGTTGTGCTAAGGTTTAGAATTTAGTTCTACTCAATAGTTGCGAGTATAACAAGAGGGATGGTAAGGCAGCTCAGTCCCGTGGATTGCACATCCTGTGGCATGTGGGAAGTCCCAGGTGCTTCGCGCAGCCGGGGTGACCACGTGTGCAGGAGGTGTCTCCAGCTTCACCAACTGGAGCTCTGTGTTTTGGAGCTTGAGCGGCAGCTGGGGTCACTGCGGTGCAAACGCGAGACTGAGAGCAACATGGATAGCACATTACTAGAGGCGGTCACCCCAGAGCTTAAGAGTGTGCAGGCAGAGAGGGAGTGGGTGACCGTCAGATAGAAGAGGAGGACTAGGCAGGTAGTGCAGGCATCCACTGAGTCCATCTTGCTCTCCAACCGGTCCTCTGTTCTGAATACTGGTGGGGGCAATGGTGTCTCTGGGGAGTGCAGCCAGAGCCAAGTCCATGGCACCACGGGTGGCTCAGATGCACAGGGGGGGCGGAAGAAGAATGGAAGAACTATAGTGGTAGGGGATTCAATAGTCAGGGGAGCAGACAATCGTTTCTGCGGCCACAGATGTGACTCCAGGATGGTATGTTGCCTCCCTGGTACTAGGGTCAAGGAAGTCACTGAGCAGCTGCAGGGCATTCTGGGTGGAGAGGGTGAACAGCCAGAGGTCATGGTCCACATCGGTACCAATGACATAGGTAGGAAGAGGGATGAGGTTCTGCAGGCAGAGTTTAGGGAGCTAGGAGAGAGATTAAAAAGCAGGACCTCAAAGGTAGTAATTTCCGGATTACTCCCAGTGCCACGAGCTAGTGAATACAGAAATAGGACGATAGAGCAGATGAAAATGTGGCTAGAGAGATGGTGCAGGTAGGAGGGCTTTAGTTTCCTGAGGCACTGGGACCGCTTCCGGGGGAGGTGGGACCTGTACTGGTTGCATCTCAACAGAGCTGGGAGCAATATCCTCGTTGCCTGGGTGGAGGGGGGGCGGGGAGGGGGAGGGGTTGCTAGTACTATTGGGGAGGGTTTAAACTAGCTTGGCAGGGGGATGGGAACCTGAAAATAGATTCAGTAGGGAGGGGAGTAATGCTGGAATTAGAAAGCAAAAATAAAGAAAGTGAGTTTGAAGGAGAGAGGAAACAAGTAGGAAAAAGGGGTAAAAAAACAAACTTAAAGGCACTTTGTCTAAATACACGTAGCATTTGTAACAAAGTAGATGAGTTGACGGCACAAATTGAGACAACTTTGTATGATCTGATAGCCATTACAGAGACGTGGTTGCAAGGTGACCAGGACTGGGAATTAAATATTCAGAGGTACTTGACAATCTGGAAGGACAGACAGAAAGGAAAAGGAGGTGGGGTAGCTCTATTGGCTCAAATGATAAGGGTTTTGAAACAGTTTGGGTGGAGATAAGGAAAAATAAGGGAGAAAGCCACTGGTGGGCGTAGTCTATAGGCCCCCTAACAGTAGCAACTCTGTTGGTCAGAGCATTACCCAGGAAATAGTGAGGGCTTGGAAAAAAGCGAACAGCAATAATCATGGGTGATTTTAATAAGAACATAAGAACATAAGAATTAGGAACAGGAGTAGCCCATCTAGCCCCTCGAGCCTGCTCCGCCATTCAATAAGATCATGGCTGATCTGGTCGTGGACACAGCTCCACTTACCCGCCCTCTCCCCGTAACCCTTAATTCCCTTATTGCTTAAAAATCTATCTATCTTTGACTTGAAAACATTCAATGAGCCAGCCTCAACTGCTTCCTTGGGCAGAGAATTCCATAGAATCACAACCCTCTGGGAGAAGAAATTCTTTCTCAACTCGGTTTTAAATTGGCTCCTCCGTATTTTGAGGCTGTGCCCCCTAGTTCTAGTCTCCCCCACCAATGGAAACAACCTCTCTGCCTCTATCTTGTCTATCCCTTTCATGATTTTAAATGTTTCTATAAGATCACCCCTCATCCTTCTGAACTCCAAGGAGTAAAGACCCAGTCTACTCAATCTATCATCATAAGTTAACCCCTTCATTTCTCGAATCAGCCGAGTGAATCGTCTCTGTACCCCTTCCAAAGCTAGTATATCCTTCCTTAAGTAAGGTGAACAAAACTGCACGCAGTACTCCAGGTGCGGCCTTACCAATACCTTATACAGTTGCAGCAACACCTCCCTGCTTTTGTACTCCATCCCTTTCGCAATGAAGGCCAACATTCCATTTGCCTTCCTGATTACCTGCTGCAACTGCAAACTAACCTTTTGGGATTCATGCAGCGTTTCCGTAGTGTAGTGATTATCACATTCGCCTATCACGTGAAAAGTCCCCGGTTCAAAACTGACTGCAAACATTTAGCAGCTTCCCTGGTGGTCTCGTGGTTAGGATTCGGCGCTCTCACCGCTGTGGCCCGGATTTGATTCCCGATCAGGGAACATCGTATATGCAGTGCTTCAAATTGCAATGCTGTTCCTGAACAAGCTTGCAGCTCACTTCGCTGTTGGCAGAGGCCGCGTGGCCTAATGGATAAGGTGTCTGACTTCGATTATAACCACAAAGTTATCAGAAGATTGTCGGTTCAAGTCCTGCCACGGTCAACTTAACTCGCTGCGTGAATTTTTAGAGGCACTTGGAAAAATTTTTAATTCTGTGCCCAAAAAAACCCCCAAAAAATAAAAAAAGGGCCTTGTAAATGTTGGTGTTTCCCCCAGATCGGGGGGCACAGTTTAATGTTTTTTGTTTACTCCGAAAAGACTTTCATGCACAAAGACCCCCAGGTCCCTCTGCACCACAGCATGTTGTAATTTCTCCCCATTCAAATAATATTCCCTTTTACTGTTTTTTTCCCCAATGTGGATGACCTCACACTTTCTGACATTGTATTCCATCTGCCAAACCTTAGCCCATTCGCTTAACCTATCCAAATCTCCTTGTAGCCTCTCTGAGTCTTCTACACAACCCGCTTTCCCACTAATCTTAGTGTCATCTGCAAATTTTGTTGCACTACACTCTGTCCCCTCCTCTCGGTCATCTATGTATATTGCAAACAGTTGTGGTTCCAGCACTGATCCCTGTGGCACACCACTAACCACTGATTTCCAACTGGAAAAGGACCCATTTATCCCGACTCTCTGCTTTCTGTTCGCCAGCCAATTCTCTATCCATGCTAATACATTTCCTCTGACTCCGCGTACCTATATCTTCTGCAGTAACCTTTTGTGTGGCGCCTTATCGAATGCCTTTTGGAAATCTAAATACACCACATCCATCGGTACACCTCTATCCACCGTGCTCGTTATATCCTCAAAGAATTCCAGTAAGTTAGTTAAACATGATTTCCCTTTCATGAATCCATGCTGCGTCTGCTTGATTGCACTATTCCTATCCAGATGTCCCGCTATTTCTTCCTTAATGATAGTTTCAAGCATTTTCCCCACTACAGATGTTAAACTAACCGGCCTATAGTTACCTGCCTTTTGTCTGCCCCCTTTTTTAAACAGAGGCGTTACATTAGCTGCTCTCGAATCCGCTGGTACCTCCCCAGAGTCCAGAGAATTTTGGTAGATTATAACGAATGCATCTGCTATAACTTTTGCCATCTCTTTTAATACCCTGGGATGCATTTCATCAGGACCAGGGGATTTGTCTACCTTCAATCCCATTAGTCTGTCCAGCACTACCTCCCTAGTGATAGTGATCATCTCAAGGTCCTCCCTTCCCACATTCCTATGACCAGCAATTTTTGGCTTGGTTTTTGTGTCTTCCACTGTGAAGACGGAAGCAAAATAATTGTTTAAGGTCTCAGCCATTTCCACATTTCCCATTATTAAATCCCCTTTTTCATCTTCTAAGGGACCAACATTTACTGTAGTCACTCTTTTCCGTTTTATATATCTGTAAAAGCTTTTACTATCTGTTTTTATGTTTTGCGCAAGTTTACCTTTGTAGTCTATCTTCCCTTTCTTTATTGCTTTTTTAGTCATTCTTTGCTGTTGCTTAAAATCTTCCCAATCCTCTAGTTTCCCACTGACCTTGGCCACCTTATACGCTTTGGTCTTTGATTTGATACTTTCCTTTATTTCTTTGGTTATCCACGGCTGGTTATCTCTTCTCTTGCCGCCCTTCTTTTTCACTGGAATATATTTTTGTTGCGCATTATGAAAGAGCTCCTTAAAAGTCCTCTACTGTTCCTCAATTGTGCCACCGTTTCGTCCTTGTTTCCAGTCTACTTTAGCCAACTCTGCCCTCATCCCACTGTTGTCCCCTTTGTTTAAGCATAGTACTCTCGTTTCTGACACAACTTCCTCATCCTCAATCTGTATTACAAATTCAACCATATTGTGATCACTCATTCCGAGAGGATCTTTTATGAGGAGATCGTTTATTTTTCCTGTCTCGTTACACAGGACCAGATCCAAAATGGCTTGCTCCCTTGTAGGCTCTGTTACATACTGTTCTAAGAAACAATCCCGTATGCATTCTATGAATTCCTCCTCCAGGCTACCCCCTGCAATTTGATTTGACCAATCGATATGTAGGTTAAAATTCTCCCATAACTACTGCCGTTCCTTTTTCACATGCCTCCATTATTCCCTTGATTATTGCCCGCCCCACCATGAAGTTATTATTTGGGGGCCTATAAACTACGCCGACCAGTGACTTTTTCCCCTTACTATCTCTAATCTCCACCCACAATGATTCAACATTTTGTTCATTGGAGCCAATATCATCCCTCACAACTGCCCTGATATCATCCCTTATTAACAGAGCTACCCCACCTCCCTTCCCTTCCTGCCTATCTTTCCGAATCGTCAGATACCCCTGTACATTTAATTCCCAGTCCTGACCACCTTGCAACCATGTCTCTGTAATGTCCATCAAATCATACCCATTTGTAATGATTTGTGCCGTCAACTCATTTACTTTATTTCTAATGCTGCGTGCATTTAGGTAGAGTGTTTTCATCCTAGTTTTTAAACCATGATTTTTAGTTTTGACCCCTCCTGCAGCCCTTTTATATTCAGTGGCCCTTTTTGTTTCTTGCCTTTGGTTTCTCTGCCCTCCACTTTTACTCATCTCTTTTCTGTCTTTTGTTTTTGTCTCCTTTTTGTTTCCCTCTGTCTCCCTGTATTGGTTCCCATCCCCCTGCCATATTAGTTTAACTCCTCACCAACAGCACTAGCAAACACTCCCCCTGGGACATTGGTTCCGTTCCTGCCCAAGTGCAGACCGTCTCCATATTGATTGGACAAGTCAAATTGGTCAGGGTAGTCTTGAGGACGAGTTCATAGAGTGCGTAAGGGATGGGTTCCTTGAGCAGTATGTAACGGAACCAGGGGGCAGGCTATCTTAGATCTGATCCTGCATAATGAGACAGGATTAACAAACAATCTCTTCGTAAAGGATCCCCTCGGAATGAGTGATCATAGCATGATTGAATTTCAAATTCAGATGGAGGGTGAAAAAGTTGGATCTCTAACCAGCATACTAAGCTTAAATAAAGGAGACTATGAAGGTATGAGGGCAGAGTTGGGTAAAGGTAGCTGGGAAAATAGATTCAAGTGTAGGACGGTTGATGAACAGTGGTATACATTTAAGGAGATATTTCACAACTCTCACGAAAAATATATTCGAGTGAGGAGGAAAGGGTGTAAGAGAAAAGATAGCCATCCGTGGCTAACTAAACAAATAAAGGGCGGTATCCAATTAAAAACAAGGGCATACAAAGTGAACAAAACTAGTAGGAGGATAGAAGACTGGGAAGCTTTTAAAAGCCAGCAATAAACGACTAAAAAAATGATTAAGAAAGGGAAGATGGACTAATTAGGAACCACATTTCCCCAAAAGTTGACCGTGTTTTTTGGAGTAAGTAGCTTTTTTTGGAGTAACTTAAAAATGGTAAATTTCCCCATTTAACTTGCTCCAATGTAAATCAATCAGTTAGGTTTTTTTCTAGTTTACTTTGTTCTCTCCAAAAGGGGCGTGACAAGCCACTAACGCCTCTTCTGGCCAAAGAAGCAAGTTTGGCCAGCTGAAAGTTACTCCAAACTAACTTAGGCCAGTGAATGTGGCCACTTTTGTAGGCACAGAAAAACCTTACCTACATTAAGAAATCAGCGCAGGTAACCAGAGATGGTGGGGGGGGGGGTCGGGGGGGGGAGGTGAGTTTGAGGATTCTAAAGCACTAAAGACCTTCATGACATCAGCACAACATGTCAACATCTTCAGCACAACAGCTTCACAAATTCATCAAAAATAGATGAAAGTTAAATCAGCGACTGAAAATAGAGCAGTCCTACCTTGCCGCCTGCAGAACGCACTGGCTCGCCCTCCAGCCAGGCCTAGGGGCATCAGGCACATATGACTGTAGGGGTGAGGGGTTTTTACTTTTTACAGTTGAACCTAAATGTTGCATTGTCCTAATGGAGCATGAATCAGTTTTGATGTAAAATATATTTTATTGGAAAGTTTACAGTGCATTTATACGATAGCAACAACAACAATAGCCACAATAGCAAAGAAAGGCTACACCCATCCCTCACCCACATCTCGGGGAAAGTGCACTTCCTCAAAGGGTCGGTGATGGTGGTGGGGGGGTGGTTTTGGGGGTCCGGCTTGCGTCTGGCTGGAGGCTGGTGCGTGGATTGAAGTGAGAGTGGCATTTGAGTATCTGGCCTTAGTACCCTTGTAGCAGAAGCTAGTTCCCTCATGGCATCTGCCATCGTCTGCACACCCTCTGAAATGCCTGCCCACATTTCCGTCTTAATGCAGAGATTTCATCTGACAGTGTTGCGACCTCATCACGCACCCCACTGATGGCTGCCATGAGTGATCTTGTGAGGGCATTGGTTACCACAATCAATGAAACATAGAAACATAGAAAACATAGAAACATAGAAAATAGGTGCAGGAGTAGGCCATTTGGCACTTCAAGCCTGCACCACCATTCAATAAAATCATGGCTGATCATTCCCTCAGTACCCCTTTCCTGCTTTCTCTCCATACCCCTTGATCCCTTTAGCCGTAAGGGCCATATCTAACTCCCTCTTGAATATATCCAATGAACTGGCATCAACAACTCTCTGCGGCAGGGAAATTCCACAGGTTAACAATTCTGAGTGAAGAAGTTTCTCCTCATCTCAGTCCTAAATGGCCTACCCCTTATCCTAAGACTGTGTCCCCTGGTTCTGGACTTCCCCATCATTGGGAACATTCTTCCGGCATCTAACCTGTCCAGTCCCATCAGAATCTTGTAAGTTTCTATGAGATCCCCTCTCATCCTTCTAAACTCCAGTGTAAAAAGACCCAATTGATCCAGTCTATCCACATATGTCAGTCCCGCCATCCTGGGAATCAGTCTGGTGAACTTTCGCTGCACTCCCTCAATAGCAAGAAAGTCCTTCCTCAGATTAGGAGACCAAAACCAAATACAATATTCCAGGTGAGGCCTCACCAAGGCCCTGTACAACTGCAGTAAGATCTCCCTGCTTCTATACTCAAATCCCCTAGCTATGAAGGCCAACATGCAATTTGTCTACTTCACCGCCTGCTGTACCTGCATGCCAACTTTCAATGACTGATGTACCATGACACCTAGGTCTCGTTGCACCTCCCCTTTTCCTAATCTGCTGCCATTCAGATAATATTCTGCCTTCAAGTTTTTGCCACCAAAGTGGATAACCTCACATTTATCCACATTATACTGCATCTGCCATGCATTTGCCCACTCAGCTAACCTGTCCAAGTCACCCTGCAGCCTTCTAGCATCCTCCTCACAGCTCACACTGCCACCCAGTGTCATCTGCAAATTTGGAGATATTACACTCAATTCCCTCATCCAAATCATTGATGTATATTGTAAATAGCTGGGGACCCAGCACTGAGCCCTGCTGCACTCCACTAGTCACTGCCTGCCATTCTGAAAAGGACCCATTTATGCCGACTCTCTGCTTCCTGTCTGCCAACCAGTTCACTATCCACGTCAGTACATTACACCCAATACAATGTGCTTTGAATTTGCATACCAATCTCTTGTGTGGGACCTTGTCAAAAGCCTTTTGAAAGTCCAAAGACACCACACCCACTGGGTCTCCCTTGTCCACTCTACTTGTTACATCCTCAAAAAATTCCAGAAGATTTGTCAAGCATGATTTCCCTTTCATAAATCCACGCTGACTTGGACCGACCCTGTCACTGCTTTCCAAATGTGCTTCTATTTCATCTTTAATAATTGATTCCAACGTTTTCCCCAATACTGATGTCAGGCTAACCGGACTATAATTACCCATTTTTTTCTCTCCCTCCTTTTTTAAGCAGTGGTGTTACATTAGCTACCCTCCAGTCCATAGGAACTGATCCAGAATCAATAGACTGTTGGAAAATGATCACCAATGCATCCACTATTTCAATTGCCACTTCCTTAATTACTCTGGGATGCAGACTATCAGGCCTCAGGGATTTATTGGCCTTCAATCCCATCAATTTCCCTAACACAATTTCCCGCCTAATAAGGATTTCCTTCAGTTCCTCCATTCCACTAGACCCTCGGTCCCCTAGTATTTCTGGAAGGTTGATTGTGTCTTCCTTCAGAACCAAAGTATTTGTTGAACTGGTCCACCATTTCTTTGTTCCCCATTATAAATTCACCTGAATCTGACTGCAAGGGACCTACATTTGTTTTCACTAATCTTTTTCTCTTACATATCTATAGAAGCTTTTGCAGTCCGTTTTTATGTTCCCAGCAAGCTTCCTCTCATACTCTATTTTCCACCTCTTAATTAAACCTTTGTCCTCCTCTGCTGTATTACAAAATTCTCCCAGTCCTCAGGTTTGCTGCTTTTTCTGGGCAATTTATATGACTCTTCCTTAGATTTAACACTATCCTTAAATTCCCTTGTTAGCCACGTTTGAGCCACCTTCCCTGTTTTACTTTTACTCCAGACAGGGATGTACAATTGTTGAAGTTCATCCATGTGATCTTTAAATGTTTGCCATTGCCTATCGACCATCAACCCTTTAAGTTTCATTCGCCAGTCTTTTCTAGCCAATTCACATCTCATACCTTCGAAGTTACCTTTCCCCAAGTTCAGGACCCTAGTCTCTGAATTAACTGTGTCACTCTCCATCTTAATAAAGAATTCTACCATACTATGGTCACTCTTCCCCAAGGAGCCTCGCACAGCAAGATTGTTAATTAGTCCCTTCTCATTACACATCACCCCGTCTCAGATGGCCAGCCCTCTAGTTGGTTCCTTGACATATTGGTCTAGAAAACCATCCCTAATACACTCCAGGAAATCCTCTTCCACCGCATTGCTACCAGTTTGGTTAGCCCAGTCAATGTATAGATTAAAGTCACCCATGATAACTGCTGTATCTTTATTGCACGCATGCCTAATTTCTTGTTTGATGCTGTCCCCATCCTCATTACTACTGTTTGGTGGTCTGCACATAACTACCACAAGCGTTTTCTGCCCTTTGGTATTCCGTAGCTCCACCCATGCAGATTCCACATCATCCAAGCTCATATCATTCTTACTATTGTATTAATTTCCTCTTTAACCAGCAATGCCACCCGACCTCCTTTTCCTTTCTGTCTATCCTTCCTAAATGTTGAATACCCCTGGATGTTGAGTTCCCAGCCTTGGTCACCTTGGAACCATGTCTCCGTGCTGCCAATTACATCATATCCGTTAACTGCTATCTGCGCAGTTAATTTGTCCATCTTATTCCGAATCCTCCTTGCATTGAGACACAGAGCCTTCAGGCTTGTCTTTTTAACACCTATGCCCCTTTAGGATTTTGCAATAATGTAGCCCTTTATGCTTTTTGCCTTGGGTTTCTTCTTTTTATGTTTTGGTTCTGCCCCATTCTAATTCCCTCTGTCTCTCTGCATAGGTTCCCATCCCCCTGCCATATTAGTTTAACCCCTCCCCAACAGCACTAGCAAACACTCCCCCTAGACACTGTTTCCGGTCCTGCCCAAGTGCAGACCGTCTGGTTTGTACTGGTCCCACCTCCCCCAGAACCAGTTCCAATGTCCCAGGAATTTGAATCCCTCCCTTCTGCACCACTCCTCAAGCCACATATTCACCTGAGCTTTCCTGCAATTCCTACCCTGACTAGCACGTGGCATTGGTAGCAATCCTGAGATTATTACTTTTGAGGCTCTACTTTTTAATTTAGCTCCTAGCTCCCTAAATTCATCTTGTAGGACCTCATCCCGTTTTTTACCTACAGCACCACGACAACTGGCTGTTTACCCTCCCCCTTCAAAATATCCTGCACCCACTCCAAGACACCTTGACCCTTGCACCAGGGAGGCAACATACCATCCTGGAGTCTTGGTTGGGGCCGCAGAGACGTCTATCTATTCCCCTAACAATAGAATTCCCAATCTTGATAGCTCTCCCACATCTTTTCCTGCCCTCCTGTGCAGCAGAGCCACCCACAGTGCCATGGACTTGGGTGCTGCTACCCTTCCCTGATGAGTCATCCCCCTCAACTGTACCCAAAGCGGTGTATCTGTTTTGCAGTGGGATGACCGCAGGCGACTCCTGCACTACCTTCCTTCCACTGCTCTTCCTGTTGGTCGCCCATCCCCTATCTGGCTGTGTAGCCTTTACCTACGGTAAGACCAACTCACTAAACATGTTATTCACATCATTCTTAGCCTCGTGAATGCTCCAGAGTGAATCCACCCACAGCTCCAGTGCCACAATGTGGTCTGTCAGGAGCAGCAGCCGGATACACTTCCCACATATATAGTTGTCAGGGACACTGGAAGTGTTCCTGACTTCCCACATAGTGCAGGAGGAGCATAACACGTGTCCAAGCTCTCCTGCTATGACTCGACCCCTAGATTAACTTAATTTAGCAACAATAAGGCTAAAGGTTACTTACTGATAAAGAAAAAAACTACTCACCAATCACCAACCAATCACTTATCCCCTTGGCTGTGGCCACACCTTTCGATTTCTTTCTACTTCTTTTTTGCCTTCTGTCCTTGCTGCAGCTGCACCAGCTGGCCTTTATAAGCCGCTCCAACGTCCCCGAACTCCCACCTCTCCGACTTCCGCCACCCCTCGACTGTCACTGAGCCTTTATGGGCCTCTCCAACGTCCCCGAACTCCCACCTCTCCGACTGCCGCCACCACTCGACTGTCACTGGGCCTTTATAGGCCGCTCCAACGTCCCCGAACTCCCACCTCTCCCACTGCCGCCATCCCTTGACTGTCACTGGGCCTTTATAGGCCGCTCCAACATCCCCGAACTCCCACCGCTCTGACTGCCGCCACCCCTCGACTGTCACTGGGCCTTTATAGGCCGCTCCGACGTCCCCGAACCTCTTGCTGTAATGTCACACTTCATTTTCTTTCCCTCCCAGGTCAGGAAGTCAGCACTGATTGGGAAAACAAGACAAAGCAACACCTCCTGCTCCCACTTGCCCGACCTCTCCCACTGACCAAACTCTTACCTTTCCACTCTTACCTGCCACTGCACTCCAAGCAAGACTGCACCAAGCCCCCTTTTTAATACTGTTCCTGGCTGACTCACCACTGGCCTGTTTCGGGAACCAGTTTTTACTAGCTGTCCAATTAGCAAAGCTAGCTTGCTTGTTTGTCTCTGCTTAAACCAGAAGAATCCTATCTGTTTAATATTGCAGTTTTATTTAAACGTGTTATCTTATTTTACTTTTAGAAGCTACCTGATTAACCTCTGCTGAGGGCTGCATCTCCAGGAGAGAGTGGTCGGCTTCTCCTTCCCCTCACCGTGGGTCTGCCTAGTGGCACCCTTCCAGTACGAGGCGCAGGCTGGGACGGTGGGGGACTGGGTGTCCCAAGATACATTTCCCGACCGCCACTGGGACCGGCGACCTCGGAAGGTGTGAATGCATGAAATGTTGCCGAGGAGCTCATGGAGATTTCTGGCAGTGTGATGCCCTGTGGCTATGTCCTGATCCATATCGTGGTCAGCATTTTCCCGAGCACACATTTCCATTGACCCCTCCTCCCCCTACCCGCCTTGGTCTGGTTCCTCGAGTGGGTCTTCAGGATCTTAAGGAGTGTCTTCTTCTTCTGCAAAATACAACAGGACAGTTAAATGGTTAGCAGCACAGGAGAGGGCAGGATGGGTGGCATGAGTAGTCTCACGCATAGCAGGCCAGTCAGCAGGTTGATTTGAAGGGCGACTATGCATTTTAATGTCTCACCCTCACCCTCGCGTGTGGGTCCAGCTTGTGCAGAGCTGATTCTTTTTCTGCCGGTGCGACTCAGCAAGGCAGCAACCCTCTGTTCCAGGGGTGTCAGCTGGTGCAAATTTGGTGGACCTCCTCCTGTTCTAGTTCTCTCCCTTTTGTTATGGGCCAATTTCTTCTGCAAAGATGAAAATATTAATTTTCAGACATGGTGCGCTTCTGATGGGTGGGACACATACAGATGGTCACCTTTTCCATTGCAATTCAATTTAAAGATGAAGATATTATTTACACTCACTACTTGACCAACGTCCTGCCATTTCTTCTTGCACTGGCTTCCAGATCTTGCAATGTTGACCCCAGCGGAGAATTCTTCTGCAACAAGGTTCCACCTTTTTCTCATTTCCTTGGTTGAGATCTTTGACGGACCACTCTTGCTGATATCCAGCTCCAGCAATTTCTCCTCAATTACAGTCACTAGTTTCTCCACTTCTTCATGGAGGTCATTCTTGGTTCGTCTTGCACTGCTCTTCGTATATTGGACTCACACGCAGGTAATGTTCAAAAATCACACTTCACACCTTTCTTCCACCTATCCAGCACACCTTTCCACTTCCTCAGCCACACAAATATCAATATTCAAACCTCACCATTATATATGCTCCATTACCAATGATACTGAGGACGCTCTCCGTTTAATTGGCCGATCGCCAAGCTTCCTGTTGCACTGCGCATGCGCGCAAGCTGGACCGCCCATTGCGCATGCGCGCGCACTCAAACGGTCATGCGTCCCCCTGCCAGCACTCCACAAAATGCTGGGCCCAAGCCCCGCCCCCCTGCCGGCCACGTTGGAGCAAGCACGGCCGAAGCACCGCCCCCCCACCCCCCCAGGCTCTGCAGTGCCATGCTGATGGATCCGGACGACAAGGAAGCGACCAAATTTAAAGGTAAATTTTTGGCGCTTTTTTTCCCGCACAAAGTCGGCGCACCACATCTAACTATGCTGCTCTAAGTGGCTGGGAAAATTTGGAGCCTATGAAAGTAAACTAGCACAAAATATAAAAACAGATAGCAAGAGTTTCTATTCGTATATAAAAAGTAAAAGGGTGGCTAAAGTAAATGTTGGTCCCTTAGAGGATGTGATTGGGGAATTAGTAATGGGGAACATGGAGATGGCAGAACCTTTGAACAAATATTTTGTATCAGTCTTTACGGTAGAGGACACTAACAATATTCCGACAGTGGACAGTCTAGGGGCTGTAGGGGGAGGAGAGGCTTAACACAATCACAATCGCTAAGGAGGTGGTACTCAGTAAGATAATGGGACTAAAGGCAGATAAATTCCCTGGACCTGATGGCTTGCATCCTAGGGTCTTAAGAAAAGTAACGGCAGGGATAGTGGATGCATTGGTTGTAATTTACCAAAATTCCTTGGATTCTGGGGAGGTCCCAGCATATTGGAAAACTGCAAATGTAACGTCCCTATTTAAAAAAGGAGCCAGACAAAAGCAGGAAACTATAAACCTGTTAGCCTAACATCTGTGGTTGGGAAAATGTTGGAGTTCATTATTAAAGAAGCAGTAGCAGGACATTTGGAAAAGCAAAAGTCGGTCAGGCAGAGTCAGCATGGATTTATGAAGGGGAAGTCATGTTTGACACATTTGCTTGGATTCTTGAAGGATCTAACGAACAGGGTGGATAAAGGGGAATCAGTGGATGTGGTGTATTTTGGACTTCCAGAAGGCATTTGACAAGGTGCCACATAAAAGGTTACTGCACAAGATAAAAGCTCATGGGGTTGGAGGTAATATAGAGGATTGGCTAACGAACAGAAAACAGAGAGTCGGGTTAAATGGTTCAATCTCTGGTTGGCAACCAGTAACTAGTGGGGTGCGGCAGGTATCAGCGCTGGGACCCCATCTATTTACAATCTATATTAACGACTTGGAAGAAGGGACTGAGTGTAACATAGCCAAGTTTGCTGATGATACAAAGATGGGAGGAAGAGCAATATATGAGGAGGACACAAAAAATCAGCAAAAGGACATAGACAGGCTAAGTGAGTGGGCAAAAATTTGGCAGATGAAGTATAATGTTGGAAAGTGTGAGGTCATGGACTTTGGCAGAAAAAAAAAATCAAAGAACAAGTTATTATTTAAATGGAGAAAGATTGCAAAGTGCCGCAGTACAGCAGGATCTGGTGGTAATTGTGCATGAAACACAAAAGGTTAGTATGAAGGACAGCAATTGATCAGGAAGGCCAATGGTATCTTGCCCTTTATTGCAAAGGGGGTGGAGTATAAAAGCAGGGAAGTCTTGCTACAGCTATATAAGGTATTGGTGAGGCCACACCTGGAATACTGCGTGCAGTTTTGGTTTCCATATTTACGAAAGGATAACTTGCTTTGGAGGTAGTTCAGAGAAGGTTCACTATGTTGATTCAGGGGATGAGGGGGTTGACTTATGAGGAAAGGTTGAGTAGGATGGGCCTCTACTCATTGGAATTCAGAAGAATGAGAGGTGAACTTATCGAAACATATAAGATTATGAGGGGGCTTGACAAGGTGGAATCAGAGAGGATGTTTCCACTGAGGGGCGAGACTAGAACTAGAGGGCATGATCTTAGAATAAGGGGCCGCCCATTAAAAACAGAGATGAGGAGAAATTTCTTCTCTCAGAGGTTTGTTAATCTGTGGAATTCGCTGCCTCAGAGAGCAGTGGAAGCTGGGACATTGAATAAATTATGACAGAAATAGACAGTTTCTAAAATGAATATGATAGCAGTGCGTTGTTCCGGTCAGCCGCTGTTGGATTGTCCATGAGTGTCCTGACATTCCAGGTCCCGAACTTCATCTTAAAGTATGGAAAATGACTGTGCGTGAATTCTTTTAACATGGGGTGGCTGTTGCAAATCAGCTACCACACAGGCTTGACAGAGCAAGGTCTTGGTCCAGTGGCAAGGTGATCCAAGATGACTGGAGACCATGCTCTGTGTTATGGGCCTAGTTCATACACACACGCATACTCCTGCAGTCCTCCTTCCTCCTTCCCACAGGGCCGCTGATGCGTCCTTACTATACAATATAAATGCACACGAGGCCCATGCTTGAGAGAAGGTCCTTTATTTCATAGCACTCAAGTGCTGGAAGTGGGTGGAGCTTCCCCTTTTATATCTGAAGGTCTAGGTTAGGAGTGTCTCCCACAAGTTCACTACCTAGTGGTCAGTGTTCTCTCAGTGTACAACTTAGGTCAGATTATACATGGGTTACAATGCTGGTTGAATACATGACATCAGCTCCCCCCCCCCCAAAGTCTTATTGTGATCACAGGTTGAGTCTCTCTGGTGGTTTACGCTCCCTTGTAGAGCGCCTGAGTTGGGGCTCCAGTTGTTGGGCGCTGGTCTGAGTGTCTGCTGTTTGCGGTGCCTCTGGCCTTTCCGGACTGCCCACAGTGACTGGGCTCTCCTTCCTTTGGTTCCTGTGTTCGGTCACCTGTGGTGGAGTGAACTCTACATCGTGTTCTTCCTCTGCTTCTTCTATGGGGTTGCTGAACCTCCTTTTTGTTTGATCCACATGTTTGCGGCAGATTTGTCCATTGGTAAGGTTAACTACCAGAATCCTATTTCCCTCTTTGGCAACCACAGTGCCTGTGAGACATTTGGGCCCTGCAGCGTAGTTGAGGGCAAAAACAGGGTCATTTACATCAATACATCGTGCCCTCGCATTCCTGTCATGGTAGTCATATTGTGACTGACGCCTGCTCTCGACAATTTCTTTCATAGTGGAGTGTATAAGGGATAACCAGGTTTTGAGCGTCCTTTTTATTAGCAGCTCTGCGGATGGAACCCCTGTGAGCGAGTGTGGTCGGGATCTGTAGGCCAACAGGAGGCATGACAAGCGGCATTGTAGGGAACCCCCTTGAATTCTGAGCATCCCCTGTTTGATTATCTGCACTGCTCGTTCTGCCTGGCCATTTGAGGCCGGCTTGAATGGTGCTGTTCTGACATGGTTAATTCCATTGTCTGCCATGAAGTCCTGGAATTCAATGCTTGTGAAGCACAGGCCATTGTCGCTGACCAAGATGTCCGGTAGACCGTGGGTGGCGAAAATTGCCCGCAGACTTTCTACTGTGGCAGAGGATGTGTTTGAATTTAAAATGTCACACTCGATCCATTTGGAGTAGGCGTCTACTATAACCAAAAACATATTCCCCATGAAAGGACCTGCGTAGTCCACATGGATGCGTGACCAAGGTTTGGCTGGTCATGGCCAGGGGCTAAGGGGGGCTTTCCTGGGTGCATTGCTGAGCTGGGCACACATGTTGCACCTGCGAACACAAAGTTCCAGACCTGCGTCTATCCTTGGCCACCAGACGTGTGACCTGGCAATTGCCTTCATCGTGACAATGCCCAGGTGCTCATTGTGGAGTTCGCTGATAAACACCTCTCTGCCCATCTTGGGCATGATTACGCGGTTTCCCCACAGTAGGCAATCGGTCTGAATCGAGAGTTCATCCTTGCGCCTGTGAAATGGTTTAAATTTCTCAGGGCATGCCCTGTACGTGGCTGCCCAGTCCCCATTCAGGACACATTTCTTAATTAAAGACAGTAGCGGGTCTTTATTTGTCAAGTCTTTAATCTGACGGGCTGTCACAGGTGAGCCTTCGCTTCCGAAAGCTTCAACAGCCATGACCATCTCAGCATCATGCTCAGCTGCCCCCTCAGTGGTGGCTAGTGAGAGCCTGCTGAGTGCATCGGCACAGTTTTCGGTGCCCGATCTGTGCCGAATTGTGTAGTCTAGGCGGCTAACGTGAGTGCCCACCTCTGTATGCGGGCCGATGCATTTATGGCCTTGTTGTCGGCCAAAAGGAACGTTAGGGGTTTGTGTTCTGTCTCCAGCTCAAATTTCCTGCCAAACAGGTACTGGTGCATTTTCTTTACCACATATACACATGCGAGCGCCTCCTTTTCTTCCCGTAGCCCCTTTCTGCCTGGGACAGACTTCTGGAGGCATAAGCTACCGGCTGTAACTGACCCTTGGCATTGACATGCTGCAACACACACCCGACCCCATAGGACGACGCATCGCACGTTAACACAAGTTTCTTACATGGGTCATATAGCGTTAACAGATTGTTGGAACATAACAAATTGCGTGCTCTCTTAAAAGCCCTTTCCTGGCTGTCACCCCAGACCCATTCGCGACCTTTGCGGAGGAGCACGTGTAGCGGCTCTAGCAGCGTGCTCAATTTGGGAAGAAAGTTACCAAAATTGTTCAGGAGCCCCAGGAATGAACGCAGCTCCGTTGTGTTATGGGGTCTAGGTGCTCTCTGGATCGCTTCTGTCTTGGACGCAGTAGGGCTGATCCCATCTGCTGCTACCCTCTTCCCCAGGAATTCTACCTCTGGAGCTAGGAAGACGCACTTTGCCTTTTTCAGTAGCAGCCCTACCTGGTCCAGTCTGCGTAGCACCTCCTCCAGGTTGTGGAGGTGTTCTTCAGTATCGTAACCTGTAATGAGGATGTCGAGCTGAAAAACCACCGTCCCTGGAATCGACTTGAGGAGGCTTTCCATATTTCGTTGGAAGATTGCGGCGGCCGAGCGAATCCCGAACGGACATCTGTTGTACTCAAACAACCCCTTGTGTGTCGTGATGGTGGTCAGCTTCTTCGACTCACTCGCCAGCTCCTGGGTCATGTAAGCTCAGGTCAGGTCCAATTTTGAAAAAAGTTTGCCACCGGATAGCATCGCAAAGAGATCCTCCGCTCTCGGTAGCTGGTACTGGTCTTGGAATGACAACTGATTGATGGTGGCCTTGTAATCACCACATATCCTGACCGACCCATCCGCCTTGAGCACCGGCACAATCGGGCTCGCCCAGTCACTGAATTCGACTGGCGAGATGATGCCTTCCCTCAGCAGGCTGTTCAATTCGCCTTCTATCTTTTCCCGTATCACGTACGGCACCGCTCTGGCCTTCTGGTGTATTGGCCTGGCCTCCAGGTTTATGTGAATCACTACCTTGGCCCCCATGAAAGTGCCAATGCCGGGTTGAAATAATGAGTCAAATTTGTCAAGGATCTGTGTGCATGATACTCGCTCCACAGAGGAAATTGCATTGACATCGCTCCATTTCCAGTTCATGACAGCAAGCCAACTCCTCCCCAGTAGTGCGGGACCGTCCCCTGGGACAATCCAGAGTGGCAGTCTGTTCTCCAAATCTTTGTGGGTCATGACTACCGTGGCGCTGCCTTGCACCGGAATGATCTGCTTTGTGTAAGTCCGTAGCTGTGCGTCAATCGGCGATAATTTTGGCCTCCTGGCCTTGAACGCCCACAACTTTTCGAACTGTTTGATACCCATCAGGGACTGGCTGGCCCCTGTGTCTAGCTCCATTGATACTGGGATGCCATTGAGGAGCACTTTCATCATTATCGGTGGCGTCCTGGTGGATGAACTGTATACGTGCTACACATGAACTCGCTGAACTTCAGCTTCCAGCGATTTCCTCCAGCGTTCATTTCTGCAATTTCTGCAGGTATTTTGCTCACCTCTGCAAACTCCGGCTGAGTGTGTGCCTCCACGCCTCCAGCATGAGTTGCTCTTTGAAACAAAAGGTCCCTTGCCAGTCGATCGTCCCTGACTGCCCCTGTTATTGCTAGTGGCCATTCTCGCGTGGTTTAAATCCCAGTTTCTTGTCGCCATTGATACATCCTTACTATACAGTATAAATGCACATGAGGCCCATGCTTGAGAGAAGGTCAGTCTGTGACCTGTCCTTTATTTCATAGCACTCAAGTCTGGAAGTGGGTGGAGCTTCCCCTTTTATATCTGAACGTCTAGGTTAGGTGTGTCTCCCACAAGTTCACCACCTAGTGGTCAGTGTTCTCTCAGTGTACTAATTAGGTCAGATTATACATGGGTTACAATGCTGGTTGAATACATGACAGTCGCTATTCCTGGGTTTCGTAGGATGTAATGGCGGTCTCATGAACTCGCTGTTGGCCTGTGAGGCGCTGCTCCTGGACCACGACCCTGCTGCTGCCCTCCGACCTCCGATCTCCGACTGTCTTCTGACCTCTGGGTTCTCGTTGTCCTCCGAACTCCCGCTGTCCTCCGATCTCTGTCTGTCCTCCGAACTCTCGCTGTCTTCTGATCTCCCTCTGTCCTCCGACTTCTCACTGTCCTCCGACCTACCTCTGTCCTCCAACCTGTTCTGGGCCTTGACCCCACCGCTGGGCTGGGGTGCTCCAACTTTAACCTCCGCTTCTGCTGCTTCCACCCAGGTCGGGTCTGCTGACACCGCTGATATATATAATAAAAAGATCATGTGATTAGGTCACATGACAGATTCCTGTAGAAATTTAGAAACATAGAGACATAGAAAATAGGTGCAGGAGTAGGACATTCGGCCCTTCGAGCCTGCACCACCATTCAATATGATCATGGCTGATCATGCAACTTCAGTACCCCATTCCTGCTTTCTCTCCATACCCCTTGATCCCTTTAGCCGTAAGGACCACATCTAACTCCCTTTTGAATATATCTCATGAACTGGCCTGAACAACTTTCTGTGGTAGAGAATTCCACAGATTCACAATTCTCTGAGTGAAGAAGTTTCTCCTCATCTTATGGCTTGCCCCTTATCCTTAGACTGTGAACCCTGGTTCTGGACTTCCCCAACATCGGGAACACTCTTCCTGCATCTAACCTGTCCAATCCCGTCAGAATTTTATATGTTTCTGTGAGATCCCCTCTCATTCTTCTAAATTCCAGTGAATATCAGCTTAGTCGATCCAGTCTTTCTTCATGTGTCAGTCCTGCCATCCCGGGAATCAGTCTGGTGAACCTTCGCTGCACTCCCTCAATAGCAAGAATGTCCTTCCTCAGATTAGGAGACCAAAACGTACACAAGATTCAAGGTGTGGCCTCACCAAGGCCCTGTACAACTGCAGTAAGACCTCCCTGCTCCTGTACTCAAATCCTCTCGCTATTAAGGCCAACATGCCGTTTGCCTTCTTCACCGCCTGCTGTACCTGCATGCCAACTTTCAATGACTGATGTATCGTGACACCCAGGTCTCGTTGCACCTCCCCTTTTCCTAATCTGTCACCATTCAGATAATATTCTACATTATACTGCATCTTCTATGCATTTGCCCACTCACCGAACCTGTCCAATTCACCCTGCACCCTCTTAGCATCCTCCTCACAGCTCACACTGCCACGCAGCTTAGTGTCATCTGCAAACTTGGAGATATTACAATCAATTCCTTTGTTTAAATCATTAATGTATATTGTAATTAGCTGTGGTCCCAGCACTGAACCTTGTGGTACCCCACTAGTCACTGCCTGCCATTCTGAAAAGGACCCGTTTATTCCTACTCTTTGCTTCCAGTCTGCCAACCAGTTCTCTATCCACTTCAGTACATTACCCCCAATACCATGTGCTTTAATTTTGCACAATCTCTTGTGTGGGACTTTGTCAAAGGCCTTTTGAACGTCCAAATGCACCACATCCACTGGTTCTCCCTTGTCCACTCTACTAGTTACATCCTCAAAAAATTTTTGAAAATTTGTCAAGCATGATTTCCCTTTCATAAATCCATGCTGACTTGTGCACGTGTGTGTTTGTGATGCGGTAGGGAATATATCACAATGTACACCAATGTAACTAGTAAATGATTCAGTATAGCTTTTATAAGTAATTTTCAGTGATTTAAAACCAGGTTACCCAAAAGCGGCAGACGAGACATCCTTCCTAAAATGCTTGTATTTTGTGATAAACCCATTTTCAGTTGTATTAATAAAACTGCACTTTTAAATATATCAACAACATTTTTTTAAAGGAAAAAGAAGAAACGATTACGTTCTATTACTCTGTCCTATTGTGCTGGTTGATGGAAGATTTTACATTTGTGATTTTGCAAATGAGTTTGGACGGAAACTTGAACCACAACTTCACTTTGGAAAAACAGCGCAATTTCCAGCGTAATTTACGGCCAGTTTCCGGATTTCACCCAAAGCGGAAACTCTACCCCCTCATCTTTAATTCCCATTTGCAACGCCAACATCAATCAAAAGCCACAGCAGACATTTCACTGCTAACAACCAAGCACGTATAAATAAAATGGCTTTTGCTCATTAGCAAAACAATGAGGCCCCTTCTCCAAATCGAATCCTAGTACCCTCTGTATCATCTCACCAATCAGGCCTCGATACAAGAATCCAGTTTCATCACCTGAAATAATTCTGCAGCGATATCTGCCGGGAAGAAAAAAATTGAGATTGATTTTACATCGAAGTGCTTTCCGCTAATAGCCCTCAGAGCTCTGCAGAGCTGGAGATGTGAATAGAAGTCTTCAGCTGTTTGCTGATGCTCTGCTTCTGCTGGTGAAAAGACTTTAATTTGTGAGACATACAAATCCTGCATCAACTTGGGTGCCTCAGCTTGAAAGGAAGCAGGATTTCCAAACAACCTTTAACATGATGTTCTGAGCGAGATGATATATTTGATTTCATTCAATGCTCGGTTCATATATTTAAATGTGCATGGAATGTGCTACAAGTCAGAAAATAATGAATGAAAAATAACATTTCTGGGCATGTTTTCACTGTTGCCGTGTAGCTTTCGGATCAATTACAACTGACCAGTTTGCATCAAGTCATCTGATCGTAATGTTTCGTTTTTATATTAACCCCAAAACCACGAACACACAGATTCCGCATGAAACATGATTTTTTTTTTACTTTATCCGCTTTTGACGAATTCCATCCTCCTTCCTCGAAGAGAATTTCTTCTGCTGTAGTGTGACCATTTTCTGCATGTGATCTATCAACATTGAACTTGATAATGTGGGACATCCCTGCTTTGAAACCACATCCAGTCCTTGTCAGAAATGCACACCCATGAATATTAGATGAGAGTTGATTTGAGCATAGCTGGAAAGTCACCTGAAGTCAAATAGCCTGCAGATAGTTACTCGTGTCTAATGATCATTTGGAGAAGGTTGTATGCCCTGGAATTTAGAAGATTAAGGGGTAATTTGATTGAAATTTTCAAGACATAAATGGAAACTGATAGGGTAGATAGAAACTATTTCCGCTTGTTGGGGAGTTTATGATTATGGGAGACACCCTAAAAATTTGAGCCAGAATTTAAAGAGTGCCTGTACCTTTGATGAATCTGAACAATGCCCGTACCTTTAATTAATCTGAAGCGTTCCTGTACCTTTAATAAATCTAAATAGTGCCTGTACCTTTAATGAATCTGAACAGTGCCTGTACCATTAATACATCTGAACAGTGCCTGTACCTTTAATGAATCTGAACAGTGCCTGTACCTGTAATAAATCTGAACAGTGCCTGTACCTTTAATAAATCTGAACCTATCCTGCAATATCAGAAAACAAAGTTTCACATTCTATCAGAATTAGATGCATTATGCATTTCTTTTCATGGATTTGGGGAGTTGCCCATGCTTGGCAGTACAAATATTAGCTCTGAATTTTGGTATAGTTATTTTTCAGGCTCGATGAGATTAAGTCAGTAGTAGCTTATTTAGAGCAACACCTAATGCCCATTGATGGTAAATACATCTAAAATATTTAAGCAGAATTTATGACACCACAGTCCATGTAGAGCCGATCAGTGGGGTATTTACAGAATCGTGGCACAAATAAAATCATTCTGACCCACCTTATCTGGGAATGCCAATATGTCAGGAACTTTAAAAATTAATAATTACCTGTCTTAGAACAAAGAAGACTTTTGGACAAATATTGACTGTGTTCAAGCTTTCTGTATACAGAGACACGCCCTTGCTACGTGAATCAGAATTCAAGATTAGAGGCATTTTAATACATCTCTGCTAGGAAGAAAGATTATAAGGCAAGACACATATGTTACATGGACAAAAGATTGCAGAAAATATTATAATTTAGAATGTTACCATTTATAGATTTTTAAAACATAATGAAACAGTGAAGTGCAATAGATAGAAGGCAATGCATACCTTTGTGATCTACAATCTGGAAATTATAATATTATATGAATTCTTAACATTTTTGCATCAAACTCCCTTATTTGCTGTATTATCAAAGCTATTGGGTAGGTGGGTGGTTAGGTGAGGTTGATCAATGTTGGATGGGTGGTGTGATATATCTTTACAACATCACTAACAAACACACTCTACAAGATGGCTCTTACACAGAAACTGTCATCATGTGACTTTGACACATGACCCTTTTATTATTGACATCAGTAGTTGCATTACCCAAAGTAGTCCACTAGATGGAGCAGTAGTCCTCTAGGGGGAGCTCTATTACAGGTGTGTAGGTGGGGTTTATCTATGTTTGGTGGGATGGGAAGTGGGGATGATCTATGCTGGGCGGGTAGGATAAAATATAATTAGTAATTAGTGTGTGGTGCATTGGCTATTATGGTGTCAATGTGACTGCGTTGGTAGCAGCTTTGCTTCTATATTGTGGGTTCAATCACAGCTTAGGAACTTGAACACATAGTCTAAACTGAAACTTTAGTGTAGTACTGAGGGAAAGCTACATGGTTAGAGATGCCTTTCCTCAGTTCAGTCATCTGTCTCTTCGGGTGAATATTATGTTTAATTGATGACATTATTCTTGCAAGGACAGAGACTTCTCCCAGTGTCCTGGTCCATTTCTCCCATCAACCATCTGTTCACTCAATTTATTGCTGTTTGCATGCAAATGGCTGCTCTGGTTGCATACTTAATTGCAACTTCAAAAAGCTATTCGTTGTTTGAAGATATTTCTTGAGATATACCTTGAGATATTTCTTAGCAATATGATGAGGCGCTATATAAATACACATCTTTCTTTTTACTGGGTGATTTGTATCTTTTTCCTAATTCTACTGTGGCATGCAGTATTCCAATTGATCGTTACCTGCTTGATCAACTGTCCATCGAGGCCCCTGTCTGCACTCGGAAACGGACGCAAAAGATCCCATGTCAAAATTGGAAGAAGAGCTGAAGAGCAGGGGTGTTATCGCCAGTGTCCTGGCCAATATTCATCCCTCAAACAAAACCACTAAAACAGATGATCTGTTCATTTATCACATTGCTGCTTGTGGGAGCTTGCTGTGCGCAAATTGGTTGCCGCCTTTCCTACATTACGCCAGCGACTACACTTCAAAAAGGACTTCATTGGTTATAAAGAGCTTTGGTAGGCGCAGAGGTCATGAAAGGTGCGATACAAATGAAATTAATGTCTTTCTTTCTTTTTTTCTTTCCCAAAGGTTCCAACAGGGGATCAGGAGCCACTATCTTTTGACAGACATTAGCTGGGCCAGATTTGATATAAATGCAAGTCTTTCAAATCTTTCTTTCAATCTTTCATTGTTTTAAAATATTCTCTTTTAAGAATTGCCTCATAGAAACATAGAAACATAGAAAATAGGTGCAGGAGTAGGCCATTCGGCCCTTCGAGCCTGCACCACCATTCAATATGATCATAGCTGATCATTCGCTTCAGTACCCCATTCCTGCTTTCTCTCCATACCCCTTGATCCCTTTAGCCATAAGGGCCACATCTAACTCCCTTTTGAATATATCTAACGAACTGGTCTCAACAACTAGAGAATTCCACAGGTTAACAACTCTCTGAGTGAAGAAGTTTCTCCTCATCTCGATCCTAAATGGCTTACCCCTTATTCTTAGACTGTGACCCCTGGTTCTGGACTTCCCCAACATCGGGAACATTCTTCCTTCATCTAACCTGTCCAATCCCGTCAGAATTTTATATGTTTATATGAGAACTCAATGGGGTGGCTTTTCCTGACCATCACACTGGAGGAATGCCTACCAACAGATTCAAAGGTCGGACCCTTTTGCCTTCGTGTTGCCCTGCGATTTCATTAAAAAAGCGGAGTCGGGGCGGTGCCTGCAAAAGGTGCGGGCCTAACGTTGTCATGGAGATAACGGCACATGGCAAGCATCCGACCACTTACCATCGGCTGACGTTCTGCCTCGGACCCACTTAGAGTGGAAGGTCTAGGGGCGGTGGGCAGGCAGCAAGAGAGGTGCAAGGCTTCATTGTGAGGTCAGGAGGAGCACACCAGCCCCTCCTGGTCCTCATGGAAACCTAAAATAAAACTCTTCGAACCTCCAGCAAGCGGCTCCCGGGTGGATTTGCCTGACGCGGGAACCGTCACTGCCCCTGCCCCTCGCTCAGGCCTCGGGTTGAAATTGCAGATCAGGTCCTGATGACATAATCGGGACCTGACCTGCACATTTAAAGTCGGAGCCCGCTTCCTGCCTGCTCAAAGGAGCAGCTTAAGATCGGGACAGGGCAGGATCGGTGGTGGGGGAGGGGGGGGGGGGTTAAATGACACGCCTTATTTTAACTGCACACCCCCCCTCTCCCCACCACTCAGTTTCCGCCAGGTGTGATGGGGGGAAATTAACATCGGGGCCTTTATGCCCACAAGTCAGAGCAGGACATTTTGCAGATTGCCGTAATGTGTGCTCCTTCAGTGCTGTTTCACGATGCGGCCTCTGCAAAGACCGGCAGCACTGTGGGCTTTACTGCATCTTAGTGCACAAATATATCTTCAAACATGCTACACTCTGCTTGTTTTCATAGTAGGGTCCATGAATACTGCGATTCTGCTGGAGGTTATGCCTACATCAGATGGCAATGAAAGACTGTGAAGTTCCAATTCATAACAGCAAAGGTCACAGATCGTACAGAAAATCCACGGAGACTGGTCTCCACTGCGCTCGGTGAGAAAGTGACATTTACCACAAGTTCCAATGCCTGCCAGTGTGATATTTGAGGTGAAAATTGATTATACTGACTCTGTCAGCTTTCAAAGCCACTACAGTAGCAAATCTGTCACTTCAGTAAATAAAACAGGCTCTACAATTAGCATTCTTAATACCACTTGGTACCTTTCCATATACATCAATTGCATCCAAAAGCATATCTGCAGAACATGTCACTTCTATGAAAGGGAACTGAATTTATCCTATTTTTAAAATGGTAAATTTCAATCATTTACTCACTCCCTATGTAATGCAATCTAACATTTTCTTGTGGTGTTTTTCTATGTCTTGGATTACATTGTATTACGTGTTAGCCTTGGCTCAGTTGACAGCATCCTAGCCTCTGAGTCAGAAGGTTGTGGGTTCATGGTCCCACTCATCATATACTTGAGCAGAAAAATCTAGGCTGAAACTCCAGTGCAGTACTGAGGGGGTGCTGCACGGTTGGAGGCGCCGTCTTTTGGATGAGATGCTGTGCACAAATTGGCGCATTTCCTGCATTGCAACAGTGACTACACTTCAAAAGTACTTAATTGGCTGTAAAACGCTTTGGAACGTCCAGTGGTCGTGAAAGGCACTATATAAATGCAAGTCTTTCTTGCTTTTCCCCATCTCCACTTTTCTGTGCTCTTTTTTTTCCTGAATGTAGATGAGATACATTCTCCCAATCCCTCACTCGAATGGCAATTCTTCACCTGTGAGCTCTATTTGGCTGTGGAGGGCCTTCACTTGAGCCCAAACTTGTCCTCACTCAACACTAGGGTTGCCATCTCCTGTTGGGATGTATTCCTGGAGATTCCATCGCACCTCCAACCACCTCGCCCAGCCAACTAATTATAACTCATAAACAAAAATGTCGAAAGAAAATGAAAACTAAAACACTTTTTGTTCATGTTCTGTTATTTTTCTCCAAGACGTTCCACATGGCATTGACCTGCAGATGAATCTTTAACTCCTGGAGATGCAAAGGTCAATCCTGGAGGGTTGGTCCGGGAGCTCAACACATTTTGCAGCACCAGTCACAAGGTACCAATCAGGATTGGAAACCGAGATTGATTTTGTGTTCTTCTTCTTCACCTCCCAAACACAGGGGATGGAAAGAAAAAAGAAAGACTTGCATTTATATAGCGTCTTTCACGACCACCGGACATCTCAAAGTGCTTTCCAGCCAATGAATGTACAATGTGGTCACTGTTGTAATATGGGACATGCGGCAGCCAACTTGCACACAGCAAGCTCCCACAAACAGCAATGTGATAATGACCTGATAATCTGTTTTAGTGATGTTGATTTAGGGATAAACATTGGCCCAGGACAACAGGGATAACTCCCCTGCTCTTCTTCGGATTAGTGCCGTGGGATCTTTTACGTCCACCTGAAAGAGCAGACGGGGCCTCGGTTTAACGTCTCATCCAAAAGATGAGCACTCGGTCAGCACTGCACCAGAGTGTCAGCCTGAATTTTATGTGCTTGAGGCACTGGAGTGGGATTATGAAACCAGAACCTTCTGATTCAGAGGCAAGTGTGCTACCCACTGAGCCACAGCTGACTCAACTGCAGGCCAATTCTAAGCTGAAATCAGAGAACTCAGCACAGACTGTGGCTCAGTGGCAGAGCCCATAGGCTGCTCAAAAGGTAGTGGTTACATTTATACAGACCTTCAAATTGCTCGGAGCTGGTATGCTCCCGTACAGCCATCGGGAATACAGTGGGAACCCTCTCTCTGCACGTTCGCAGGGTGTCTGTTGAACTACCCGTGAAGTTATCGCGGCACCAGCGGAGCTGCTCCACTGAAATTCCTGGTCTTAGTGCCTGTCACTCCTCAGGATGTCCCTGCAGATGAATTTGTAGGTCGGCACAGCAACCAATTTCAGCACAGCAAGATCCAAAAAGAAAAAAGCAATGAGATGAATAATCAGTTAACCTGTTTTTCAGAGGTGTTGGTTGAAGGATAAATGTTGACCAGGGGACCTTCCCACCGTTCTTCTTCAAATATTGCCATGGTATATTCTATGTCTACCCAAGCAGGCAGATGGGGCCTTGTTTTAACATTTCAACCAGAAGCCATCACCTCCAATAATACAGGACCCCCAGGTGTCACCCTACATTACATGCATTAGTTCTGAAATTGGCTTTGAACCCACAACCTTCTGCCTCGGAGGCAAGAGTGCAAAGGCTGGCACTTAACTTTCCTACATTACAACAGTGACTCCACTTCAAAAAGTACTTCATTGGCTGTAAAGTGCTTTGGGACATCCGGTGGTGATGAAAGGCATTATATAAATAAAATAATTTATTTCTTTCTTTTCTATGGTATATCAAATAAAATGCAAATCAGAACACAGAGTGTGACGTAAGTGTTTAGAAATTTACATACCTTTTTTATTTTGTATTCAGTGTTTCTTCCAAGTGGGCAAAGTAAAACTGTAGGAAGGAAATACAAATTTAAAAGTGTTATTTTGATCAAGTTGCTGATATTAAGCAAATTTTTTTTTCTTTATTCATTCATGGGATGTGGGCGTCGCTGGAAAGGCCGACATTTATTGCCCATCCCCCATTGCCCTTAACTGAGGGGCTTGCTCAGCCATTTTAGAGGACAGTTAAGAGTCAACCACATTGCTGTGGGTCTGGAGTCACATATCGGCCAGACCGGGTAATGATGGCAGATTTCCTTCCCTAAAGGGCATTAATGAACCAGATGGGTTTTCAACGACAATCCGGTAGTTTCATGGTCACTTTTACTGATACTGGCTTTTTACTCTATATTTATTGTTTTAACTGAATTTTAAATGCCGAGCTATTTGAACTCATGTCTCTGGATTATTAGAGCTGGTCTCTGGAATACTAGTCCAGTACCACTATGCTACTGTACCCCGTAAATTGCGAGAGAAAAATCTCATTGTAAATGTTCAACAGTGCCTCTTTGCTTCAGGTTTTATTTATAAACATTTCTTGAATTCCAGAACATTACTACTTAAGGCTCTTTGATACTGAGTTTAAACTGTCTTGTTACTTATTAAGTTAATTAAATAAAAACAGAAAATGCTGGATACACTCAGCAGGTCAGACAGCATCTGCGTAGAAACAGAGTTACTGAATGAATTTATTTTGGGATGCCCACTCATTCGGGCACACGTCTGAAGTTTAACCGAGTTACATAAGCAGGCAAACATCTTAACGATCTTCCTTGTGTTTGGCTGACAAAAAACAATTCCAATCAGGGACAGATTTTAATGCTGTGACTTCCCGGCTCCTGAAGTGGAGCATGGGCAGGTAAAGGCAAAGAGAAACAAGCAAGTTTATCATTTGAAAAAAAAAATGAGTTGGGTAAGAAATAATGTAAAATATGTAACACCGAAAATAAATAATCCAAACTAAAAGCAAACATTGAGAGCACAAAAAGAAGAGAGATCAGGGAGAAAGGACTTTTTTTTAAGTATATTTTTATTTGTATTAAGTAATAAAGCTACTTCTGAAATTTCAGTAGTGTTATTAAAAATATATATTAAAAAGACACCAGCATTTATATAACACTTAATCACACTGTCAAAATGTCTTACAGTTCTTCACACTGCAAATTACTTTTTGGAGTGTAATGACTTCTTTCGGTTATATTAGGTGATTCTTCACCCTCTTAGTGTGTAAGCTGAAATGCTCAAATCTTAAATTGAGAGTCTGAATCTGGAGATATTGGCATTGCATAAAGTGAGAAAGGTTTAAATCCTTCCACAACCTCCCTGCTCCATATCTCTGTAACTTCCTCGAGCCTTACACTCCTCCAGCACCTCCTCACGACCACCACCCACCCTAACATTAACCCTAACCCCGAACACTCCACGCCTCCGACTCTGGCCTTTTGTACAACTCCCCTACCTTTGCCTCCCCAGAGGTGCATATCTAGACGCCATGTTATAGAATCATAGAATTATAGAATGATACAGCACAGATGGGGGCCATTCGGCCCATCGCGCTTTTGCCACCTCTTTGGTAGAGCTATCCAATTAATCCCATTCCACTGTTGTTTTGCCGTAGCCCTGTAAAAGTTTTCCCTTCAAGCTGTTTTAGTTGAGCTGAGAAAAGTCTCAGCAATCCTTTAGATACCTAGATAGTTATTCCTTCCCTGAACCCCTCTGTCTTTTCACCTCCCTCTCCTCCTTCAAGACCTTCCTTTTTTTATTTTAGTTATTCATTTGTGGGATGCAGGCATCGCTGGCAAGGCCCAGCATTTATTGCCCATCCCTAGTTGCCCTTGAGAAGTTGGTGGTGAGCCGCCCTCTTGAACCGATGCAGTCCATGTGGTGAAGGTGCTCCCACAGTGCTGTTAGGGAGGGTGTTCCAAGATTTTGACCCAGCGACGATGAAGGAATGGCAATATATTTCCAAGTCAGGATGGTGCGTGACTTGAAGGGGAACTTGGAGGTGGTGGCATTCCAGTGCCTGCTGTCCTTCTAGGTGGTAGAAGTCGCGGGGTTGGGAGGTGCTGCAGAAGAAGTCTAAGCAAGTTTCTGCAGTGCATCTTGCAGATGGTACACCCTGCAGCCATGGTGTGCCAGTTGTGGAGGGAGTGAATGTTTAAGGTGGTGGATGGGGCGCTGATGAAGCGGGCTGCTTTGTCCTGGATGGTGTCAAGCTTCTTGAGTGCTGTCCTTAAAACCTAACTTTGATCTAGCTTTTGTTCATCCCATCTAATATCTTCTTCTTTGACTCAGAATCCAATCTATATCTCACTACACCTCTGTGAAGCACCTTGGGAAGTGTTTTTTATGTTGCAGCCGCTATATAAATGTAAGTTTGTTGCGAGTGGAATCATTATTGGGAAGGGAACAGAAAGATGCTTGAAACGCAGTTCTGAGGGATGGGAATCCGATACTGACACAAAATTGGACCTGCAATTATAACTCAGTAGGAGTGACAAACATTCGTTAGTTTAAAAATATAACCTGGTTTTGTGCATGTCACTCAAGAGAAGTAAACACAGCTGCACATGTTTAACTATGTTTGCAAGCTGTGTCTTTCTTGCTGATCAGAAGTAACTTCTAACATTTCCATGATGTGATAGCTCTGTGTTGTTAAACAAATATTAAGAGGGGGCGTCTACTCTCCCTAACTATTAAATCCTTTCCACAAAATAGTCAGTCAATCCACCCATCTGTCCATCTATCTATCTATATCTATCTGTCGAGATATCTAGAAGATTGCTGAGTCTTTTCTGAGCTCAACTAAAACAACTAAATTTGATCAATAAATAATTTATTTGTGCCTTTTGTACTGACGTAAAACAAAGCTCCTCACCGAGCTTCCAATTATCCATACTGCTCCGAACACATGGAGGCTGGCAGCTCTGCCCAAACTGATCCTACCCTGACCTCTTTCATACTTTACGTCAGTCGAGGAACCATCTACGGTGGCTGTGTATTTCATTTCAAAAGAGTGCTGGATTTTCACTCATTGATATATGTGTGTTCAGTCTGTGAGTTATGCTCCTAATGGCTTCTGGTACTCACGGCTCACGAGTGATAAAATGAAAGCAGAAACAAGTGCTAACAGCATAATAGGCTATTTATTTTATGTCGATGACTATTTTATATTAAAATAGGTAACAGTATTTTGAAGGGAAACACTTTGCCGTGATGGAACCTCTTCCAGTTGCAGCTCGGGCCCTGATCAGACTTGGCATTTTTGCATTTTTTTGCAGTACTGCAGAAGTCCCACATTGTGCAGTAAAATATCATATGTAAAGGCAGAAAATAATAGCTCAGAGTCTAAGTGACTTCTGTTCATTTATTTAAATTGCAGGCAAGATGAAATGTTTCATACCCCGATCGTGCCAAGTACATTAGTAAAGAGCACATGACATGCACTCTGATAGCTCTCAAGCAACAGGAACGGTGCTAGAACAAGCCAACCTTGTCCTCCTACTCCCAAGTGACTTTTAAGATGGCTCATCCCGTGCTGTATGAATTTATTCAGTTAGTAGCTGGGCGCACGCCCACAGTTCATTTCTTATGTGTTCTGAGTTAACTAATCGAATTGGAGGTGGCAATAGGGGAGGCTACAATAAGCCTATATTAGGAAAGGGAAAATTGGACAAGGTTCCCACTTTTGCTCACTATTGAGCTGGAAGCAGACTAATGTGGACATTGGGTAAAGGTGGAATCTAACTTCACTGTAAGGCTCCCCTTGGAGAATCAGCCGTGCGTGTTCACTGTTTCAGGTTACATATGAATGAGTCCATTGGGTGATATACTAGAGGATGGCAGTTAATGAAGTACAAATGGGAAGCGACCATAAAATGCTACCTCAATTGCAACTGAAATTAATCTTCACTACTTTTACATGGAACTTTTCAATAACTAATAGGGCAGAAAGGCATAAGGGTGTTTAGTAACAGAAAAATGTTGTGGGTCTAATAAGTCCAACATATTTAATAAGTCCCAAGGACACCGAAATGTCCCGATCCCCTCCCTCTGCGAAATTATCATTTGAGTGCATTTATATGTGTGCACTTTCATGGTCTTCTCATTCCAAAAGTCCATTACCCTTGGCCACCAAAGGGACTGCAGAGCACACAGCGGCCCTTCCCTTTAATTGAAGAGGAGGGGAGTTCTGCCATGTCAGTGCGGCATGGAGCATCCGCGTAGCGCTGGTGTTGCCGGCAGGCGCTGGACTCCGGACTCAGCGCTGCTCTCCCGCACCGGGAGCGTCCCAGCATGGATGGGGAGCGCCTCCGATATCGCTCCACCTCCGTTGAGAGGCAGAAGGGCCGAATTCTGCGCCGGAGGTGATAAATGTCCTGTTCCTGGAAGGTTACAGATTCCAAATGGGGCGCGGGAAAATTTCCGGCCCCTGTATTTTTGACTGATGTCTATCAAACCCTTCATCATAAATAACAACTTTGCTGGGTCAATGTTGACATCACCTCATTAGCAAGCACAATTTATTAACCTTTCCCTCTCATCAGCTTGGTTGGTCATTTCTCAAGGACAAGAATAGCCGACTGACCAAGCAGCAGCCACCTGTAGCCGATACTAAGAAATTATTTTTTTACGCACTTGTCAGTCCAGTATCACTGGGTCGATCAGCATTGCTGCCTCTCTGACAGAGGAGAATGGCATAATCAATGGCTGGAACATGTTGCCCAAAAAAACTAGGGGCTAGATTTTCCATTATTTTTGCATGAATACTGCCCACTTAACGTCCATTTTAATGCTGAAATGAGGTGTAATGCCCATATATCGCCCATTTAGCCACAAAATGGAAAGTAACGCCCATTTCTCAGTCACTTATTGCCAAGCCTTACTTTCGGCATGTATGTAACGCCGATAAAACATAATACCACCTGTCCACCTTTTTTGGACGGAAATATCAGAATGGGCGAAACCAACGCCCATAATATTGGCCAGCGTTACTTTCGGCACGTAATTAATGCAGAGATTTAATAATCCCGCCCGGCCACTGTTTTTTGTCACAAAGATCACATTTGCTGAAACTAACGCCCAGAAAATCGCCCAGCGTTACTTTCGGCACCTTGCACACATCTTGCAGACAATATCGCTCGCCGAAAAAAAACACTGTGAAAACGTTGAACTGGACTGAATTAATCATAGCGGTATGAACACCATTTTCTAAATCGCAGGTCGCATCATTTAAAAGGCAGCTCTGCTTCAACTTCGGGGGAGTTTGGAAATACTCTGGAGGTCTTTTACGGTGATGTGAACATCTGATCAAACATCTTTTCATACTGTGGACGATTGGAATTTACTTTTGGTGTCTTATTGGGGACATTTATTGTTTGTGAACAATCGGTGTAATACTGATAGCTATTGGAATCGGGCCTGTCATTTCTCAGCCTGCCTTGATGACCATGCACATGCTGCAGACTCGAGATGGCAGAAGGTACATTCGACAGCATTATGTGCCAGACTGATGAGGAGGACGAGACGTTACATTCTCCATCCTTACAGCGAGAAGTGGTCTTACCTCAACTTGTCCGACACACCTGCCTTAGGAGACTGCGGGTCCACAAGGAGGTTATCAGTGAAATATGTCAGCTCATCAGGTGAGATGTGTAGCCTGCCAGCACCATCAGGACTGCACTGTCTGTCGAGATCAAGGTCACCGCGGCACTGTCATTCTATGCATTGGGTTCCTTTCAGGCATCAGCTGCCGATATTTGCGCTATATCTCAGCATGCCACACATTGCTGCATGAGACAGGTCACTGAAGCCCTGTATGCATGCAGAATAGAAATTATCAGCTTCCCTATGACCAAGGAGGCACAGACTGAGAGTATTGCGTTCCTAACACAGATGAGACTGCACACAGGGTGGTTAAAGTAACAGTGACCTCAGTCTTTATTCAGACACTCCAGAATGAGGAACTGGCCTTAGGGGCTGGCTCATATACAGTGCACCCAAGGGATGCTGGGCTCCCTTGGGACGTCAGGGGATGAGCTCCCTGTGGTGGCGATGGCGGTGCTTCCCAAAATTATTTCACATTCAATCCATTTTGAAAAAGCATCCACCACCTCCAGGAACATTTTACCGAGAAATGGGCCCGCATAGTCTACATGGATCCTTGACCATGGTCTGGAAGGCCAGAACCACAAACTTAGTGGTGCCTTTCTGGGAACGTTGCTCAACTGAGCACACATGCTGCATTGCCATACACAGGACTCTAAGTCAGAGTCGAAACCGGGCCACCACATGCGGGATCTGGCTAATGCTTTCATCATAACTATACCCGGGTGTGTGCTGTGGAGATCCGAGATGAACGTCTCCCTGCCCTTTTTGGATAGCACTATGCGGCTACTCCACAACAGGCAGTCTGCCTGAATGGACAGCTCGTCCTTTCGCCGCTGGAATGGCTTGATTAGCTCTTGCATTTCAACGGGGATGCTGGCCAAGCTCCCATGCCATAAACAGTTTTTAACTAGGGATAGCAGAAGATCTTCGCTGGTCCAAGTCCTAATCTGGCGGGCCGTGACAGGTGATTTATCATTTTCAAATGCTTCCATGACCATCAACAAGTCTGCGGGCTGTGCCACCATCAACAAGTTTGCAGACTGCGCCATTTCCACCCCTGTGGTGGGCAATGGTAGCCCACTGAGAGCATCTGCACAGTTCTCGGTGCCTGGCCTGTGGCGGATGGTATAGTTATACGCTGATAATGTGAGTGCCCACCTTTGTATGCAGGCTGAGGCATTAGTATTTATCCCCTTGTTTTCAGCGAACAGGGATATGAGGGGCTTGTGATCGGTTTCCAGCTCAAATTTGAGGCCAAAAAGATAATGATGCATTTTCTTAACCCCGAACACACACACTAATGCCTCTTTCTCAATCATGCTGTAGCCCTCTCGGCCTTAGACAAGTCCCTGGAGGCATAGGCAACAAGTTGCAACTTCCCCGCAACATTAGCTTGTTGTAATACAAACCCGACTCCGTACGACGACGCATCACATGCTAGCACAAGTCTTTTACACAGGTTGTACAATACAAGTATTAAATGTTTCTGGCTTTCTCAAAAGCAATTACTTGGTTTTTTTTCCCATACCCAGTTCTCAGCTTTACACAATAACAAATGTAGGGTCTCTAAGAGGGTGCTTAACCCTTGTAGGAAGTTTCCAAAATAGTTGCGGAGTCGCAGGAATGACCGCAACTCCGTGACGTTCTGTGGCCTGGGCGTGTTGCTGATAGCCTCTGTCTTGGCGTCTGTGGGCCGAATGCCATCTGCCACGATCTTTCTCCCCAAAAACTCCACTTCTGTTGCGATGAAGACACATTTCGACCTCTTCAGCCGCAGCCATACCCAATCCAGTCGCTGGAGGACCTCCTCCAGATTTTGTAGGTGCTCGACGGTGTCCCGACCCGTGACCAATATATTGTCCTGAAAAACCACCGTGCGTGGTACAGACTTGAGTAGGCTCTCAATGGTTCTCTGGAAGATCGCTGCAGGCGACCGAATTACAAACGGACATCTGTGGTAGATGAACAGTCCCTTGTGCGTGTTGATGCAGGTGAGGCCCTTCGAAGACTCCTACAGCTCCTGCATCATGTAGGCCGATGTCAGGTCGTGCTTGGTGAATGGCTTGCCTCCTGCCAGCGTCGCAGATCGGTCGTCTGCCTGAGGTAGCAGGTATTGGTCCTGTAGCGAGAAACGATTAATAGTTACTTTTATAATCGCCGCAAATCCTGACTGTGCCATAACTTTTGAGTTCTAGAACAATCGGACTGGCCCACACACTGAATTCCACTGGGGAGATGATGCCCTCATGTTGCAGCCTGTCCATCTCAATTTCCACTCTCTCCCTCATCATGTGATGTACCGCTCGCACCTTGTGGTGAATGGGTCGTGCCTCTGGGACCAAATGGATCCGCACCTTCGCCCCGGAAAAGTTTCCGATGTCTGACTCAAAAAGAGAAGGAAATTTGTTAAGAACCTGGGTACATGAGGCTTCATCGACATGTGATAGCGCTCGGATGTCATCCCAGTTCCAGCGTATTTTGCCCAGCCAGCTCCTTCCAAGCAATGTGGGGCCATCGCTCGAGACAATCCAGAGTAGCAGTTCGTGCACTGTGCCCTCGTGGGTGACCTTGACCATGACGCTGCCCAGGACAGTGATGAGCTCTTTGGTGTACGTTCTCAGTTTCGTGTGGATGGGGCTCAGAGCTGGCCTGAGTGCCTTGTTGCACCACAGTCTCTCAAACATCTTTTTACTCATGATGGATTGGCTAGCGCCAGTGTGCAGTTCCATGGCTACGTGTAAGCCATTCAATTTTACATTTAGCATTATAGTTGGACATTTCATCGAAAATTTGTGCATCCCGTGTACTTCAGCATCTGCTTCCTCTCTCTGAGGCTCGAAATTGCTTTGATCCACCATGGACCTATCTTCCTCTGCTGCGTGGTAGTTAGCAGGTTTTGCAGAGCTTGCAGCTCGTCTGCAAGCTCATTGGAGGTGCCCCATTGTTCCACAGTTCTTGCAAACATATCCTTTGAAGCGGCATGTGTAGGCTGAATAGAAGCCTCCACAACGCCAACAAGGTGTGAATTGCCTTGCATTTATCCTTTGTTGCGGACTCTGAGTCATCTGAGTCACCTGAGACCTGCTGGCAGTTGCAGACTCGTGGTTTCTGCCCTGTGCATTTCTGCTCGCAAACACAGTTCCAGTTAATTTATGAACATTGCTAGCACTTGTGTGCTGAGAGATTTGTTTGGTGTTATCATTGGTGGACATAAACGCCTGTGCTATCGCAATGGCCTTACTGAGGGCTGGTATCTCTGTAGTCAAAAGTTTTTGTAGCATGGTCTCGTGGCCAATGCCCAGTACAAAAAAATCTCTCAGCATCTGCTCCAGGTAGCCTTCAAACTCACATTGTCCTGCAAGTCACCTTAGCTCGGCGACTTGGCTCGCCACTTCCTGACCTTCAGATCGCTGGCACGTGTAGAACCGATACCTCGCCATCAGCATGATCTCCCTTGGGTTAAGATGCTCCTGAACCATTGTACACAGCTCCTCATACGACATACCTGTGGGTTTCACCGGAGCCAGAAGATTGTTCACGAGGCTGTAGGTCGGTGCCCCACAGCCCGTGAGGAGGACCGCTCTCCTTTTTGCAGCGCTTCCTTCTCCGTCCAGCTCGTTGGCTACAAAGTACTGGTCTATCCATTCGACATAGGCTTCGCAGTCCTTCTCCAGGATGCCCATAGCTTGCTGCATCTTTGCGTTGGATTCGTGTACTCGTCACCAGTTATTGTGTTCCTAACACAGATGAGACTGCACACAGGGAGGTTAAAGTAACAGTGACCCCAGTCTTTAATAAGATATTCTAGAGTGAAGAACAGGCCTTAGGGGCCAGCTTATATACAGTGCTCCCAAGGGATGCTGGGATCCCTTGAGACTTCAGTGGATGCGCTCCCTGGTGGCGGAACATGGGAATGCATGCTTACAGATACACACCAGAGAGGGCTTTAGGATTCTACCGAATTGCTAACTTCCCCAACGTGCAGGGAGCAATAGACTGTACACGCATCATGATGCGGACTCCTTTTCAGGATGCAGAGGTTTTTAGGAACCGCAAGGGATTTCACTCCCTGAATGTACAACTCATTGTCGACCACCAGCAAACTGTTATGGCAGTGAATGCTAAATTTCCGGGCAGCATCCATGATGTTCACTTCCAGCGTGAGAGCGCAGTATCTGACATGTTTACCAGTCAGCCACAAGGTCAATGCTGGATGCTTGGTGACAAAGGATATGGCCTCGACACCTGGCTGATGACACCCCTGCGTGACACTCACACCGAAGCCGAGAAGCGATACAACAAGAGCTACTGATCCACTCGCAAAATTGAGGAGAAAACCATTGGAGTGCTTAAGCAGTGCTTTAGATGCCTGGACCACTCAGGAGGCAAGCTCCAATACCACTCTGAGCAGGTAGCTCAATTCATGGTGGTGTGCTCCATGCTGCACAACTTGGCTATCTGGAATTGCCAGAAGGGGCTGACAAGTCCATCTCTGGAGAGAGAGGACGAGGAGGTGGACGCTAACCTCAGGCCAGACAATCAGGCTGACTCTGAAACCATGCCTTCGCCCCCTCCCTCTAGACTGCAGGAAAGGGCCCCTGGTGGATACATAGCTGCAAGACTCTTAGGTCAGCAGCTCATAAATGAGCGCTTTGCTTGAAAGAACGTTGTTGTTATTTACAAAGCTGCAACACTGTTTGGTGTGCAGGTCATACATCAATGGTGGGCATCACTTTGTTTACAGTTAAAGTTTAAGTTTATTCAAGTTAAGTACAATTATACCCTTTCATGTTGAGGAATTACCAATGTGTAATGGTATAGCTATCTGAGGCAATGCGCAACAAGGCTAGGTTAAATAAAAAAAATTTAATTCAACCATTTGTCTGAAATCATAAGAATAGTTTTAAAAAACACGCCCCCCAACCCCACCCCACAACAAATTTATCACATTTACATCATTACAATGGTCCTCATTTCCAGCAAAACAGAACACTGAAAACAGAACTCCTCACGCGCTACTTCATTGGGGGGGATGATGGCAGAACAGCTGTTTGGACGGATACGTGAGAGCATGGTCCCGAGGTGGGAACTTGCTCCGAGCCAGAAGCAAGATCTTCCTCCTGGCTCTCATGTGTCATTGGCAATGGGGGTGCAGCACCTTGGAGTGCAGTACCACGCTCCGGGACCACTGGGAGCCCTCTGCCATCAGTGTTCCTGGCTAACAGCCCCAGGGCCTTCTCCATCCCTTCCCTGTTAAATATTTTTTGGACAAAAACTCGGTGACAACTGCCTTCTTGGTGCTTAGTAGGCTTTTTGCTGCGAGTGAATCTCCCTCCTGTCTCCCACAACAGCAAATACATAGAAACATAGAAACATAGAAAATAGGTGCAGGAGTAGGCCATTTGGCCCTTCGAGCCTGTACCACCATTCAAATATGATCATGGCTGATCATGCAACTTCAGTACTCCATTCCTCCTTTCCCTCCATACCCCTTGATCCCTTTAGCCATAAGGGCCACATCTAACTCCATTTTGAATATATCTAATGAACTGGCATCAACAACTTTCTGAGGTAGGGAATTCCACAAGTTCACAATTCTCTGAGTGAAAAAGTTTCTCCTCGTCTCGGTCCTAAATGGCTTACCTCTTATCCTTAGACTGTGACCCCTGGTTCTGGACTTCCCCAACATCGGGAACATTCTTCCTGCATCTAACATATCCAACCCCGTCAGAATTTTATATGTTTCTATGAGGTCCCCTCTCATTCTTCTAAATTCCTTTGAATATAACCCTAGTCGATCCAGTCTTTCTTCATATGTCAGTCCTGCCATCCCAGGAATCAGTCTGGTGAACCTTCGCTGACTCCCTCAATAGCAAGAATGTCCTTCCTCAGATGAGGAGACCAAAACTGTACACAAGATTCAAGGTGTGGCCTCACCAAGGCCCTGTACAACTGCAGCAAGACTTCCCTGCTCCTATACTTAAATCGCTAAGAAGGCCAACATGCATTTGCCGCCTTCACAGCCTGTTGCGCCTGCATGCCAACTTTCAATGGCTGATGGACCATGACACCCAGGTCTTGTTGCACCTCCCTTTTTCTGAATCTGTCACCATTCAGATAATATTCTGACTTCGTGTTTTTGCCACCAAAGTGGATAACCTCACATTTATCCACATTATACTGCATCTGCCATGCATTTGCCCACTCACCTAACCTGTCCAAGTCACCCTGCAGCCTCTTAGCATCCTCCCCACAGCTCACACTGTCACCCAGCTTAGTCTCATCTGCAAACTTGGAGATATTACATTCAACAAACACACACCACACCCAAACACACTTACAGTCCCTCTTTGCTCCCTCTCTCTCTGTCTCCTCTTCTGCGCATGTAATGATGACCTCTGACCTCCTGAAACGTGGGAAACGAGTGTTGCCATGCCGTTGCTATGGTCGGCGACATTTTACGGCAGAAGGTCAAAAAATTTTAACGCTCACGCCCATTTCAGATCGCTCGCGGTAAAGCCCATTTAAAACAATGGGAAGTTAGGGTTTTGGAAATGGGCGATAATCCGGTGATCTCAAAACTCATATTTACTGCCCACGCTGGAAATAACGGCCATTTTTGGCTGATTTGCACAAAAGTGGAAATTCTAGCCCTAGGAAACGAGACTCAGTATAGCATCAGCTACAGCTGTCATAGGAAGATGGCAGGGCAGTTGTGGTGCAAAGCTGAGATCATATCGATTAAGGGACCATATTAGTCTGAACCCATTTTGAGATCCCTTCATTGTCCAGTCTAATAGTACAGAGCATATACAACAGGGAAAGGGCATATGTAAATCTCGGGGCCGAAATTGCCCCTTTCCGAAAGGTAGTGGGACGATGCACAAAATGGTCAGTAGGATGCTACCAGAACTGAAAGGTTAAAACTGTCGGGTGAGGCTGAACAGGCTGGGCCACTTCTCTCTGTAAAAGAGAAGGCTGAGAGCGTGACCTGACAGAGGTTTTAAGATGATGAAGGGATTTGATAGGGTAGACATCGAGAAGATGTTTCCAATTGTGGTCATGTTCAAAATTAGGCGGCATAAAAATAAGATAGTCATGAATAAACTCAATGGGGAATTCAGGAGAAACCTCTTTACCCAGAGTGGTTAGAATGTGGAATTTAGAATAAGGAGTGCTTGAGGCGAATAGCATAGATGAATTTAAGGGGAAAGCTTGATAAGTACATGAGGGAGAAAGGAATATAAGGATGTGTCGATAGGGTGAGATGATGTAGTGTGGGAGCAGGCTCGTGTGGAGAATAAATACCGGCATTGCCAAGGTGGGCGAATGGCCTGTTGCTGTGCTGTAAGTACTATACCACTGCAGGTATGTCTTCCAATTCAGAACTGTGAAAATCCAAATCGTAACACCTCTGAAGTGCTAAGCCAGATTGCAATTTCCACTGTGTGCAACGGTGAATGCTTGTCTTTTACTGAAATTACATTTGTTACGTAGTATAATTAACTGTATTTAAATGTGATACTAAATATAGAACTGATCCACACTCTATTTAAAAATAACTGCTGCTAATATTTGATAAGTTCAACTGGGAGTTACAGTATATAAAGGAAAGGAAAAGGAAAGGGCCTGCATTTATATAGCGCCTTTCAGTGTCAGCCGTGGCTCAGTGGGTAGCACACTTGCCTCTGAGTCAGAAGGTTGTGGGTTCAAGTTCAACTCCAGGAACTTGATCACATAACTCCAAGCTGACACTCCAGTGCAGTGCTGAGGGAGTGCTGCACAGTCGGAGTGCCGTCTTTCAGATGAGATGTCGAACCAAGGCGCAGTCTGCGCTCTCAGGTGGACATAAAAGATCCCATGGCACTATTTCGGAGAAGAGCAGGAATGTCATGGCCAATATTTATTATTCAATTAACATAACAAAAACAAATTATCTGGTCATTATCAAATTGCTGTTTGTGGGAGTTTGCTGTGCGCAAGTTGGTTGCAGCATTTTCACAAAAGAGAGGGGTGATGCAGATTTTGCAATGAGGGAGGAGGAGTGTGAAATATTGGACGAGATAAATATCGTGAGAGAGGAAGTATTAAGGGGCTTAGCAGCTTTGAAAGTAGATAAATCCCCAGGTCCGGATGAAATGTATCCCAGGCTGTTAAGAGAAGCAAAAGAGGAAATAGCAGAGGCTCTGACCATCATTTACCAATCCTCTCTGGCCAGAGGACTGGAGGACTGCGAATGTTGTCCCTTTGTTTAAAAAGGGAGAATGGGATAGACCGAATAATTACAGGCCAGTCAGTCTAAACTCAGTGGTGGGAAATTATTGGAAAAAATCCTGAGGGACAGGATAAATCTTCATTTGGAAAGACATGGATTAAGCAAGGACAGTCAGCATGGATTTGTCAAGAGAAGGACATATCTGACAAACTTGATTGAATTTTTTGAGGAGGTAACCAGAAGGGTCGAAGAGGGCAGTGCGTATGATGTAGTGTATATGGATTTTAGCAAAGCTTTTGATAAGATCCCATTTGGCAGACTGGTCACAAAAGTAATAGCCCATGGGATCCAGGGCAAAGTGGCGAGTTGGATTCAAAATTGGCTCAGAGGCAGGAAGCAAAGTGTAATGGTTGATAGGTGTTTTTTGACTGGAAGGCTGTATTCAGTGGGGTTCCGCAGGGCTCAGTGCTGGGTCCCTTGCTTTTTGTGGTATATATCAACTATTTATACTTTAATGTTGGGGATATGATTAAGAAGTTTGTAGATGACACTAAAATAGGCTGTGTGGTTGATAATGAAGAAGAAAGCTGTGGACTGGAGGAGGATATCAGTGTACTGATCAGGTGGACAGAACAGTGGCAAACAGTGGATAAGTGTGAGGTAATGCATTTGAGGAAGTATAACAAGGCAAGGAAATATACATTAAATGGTATGACACTGAAAATTGTAGAATAACAAAGGGACCTTGGAGTGCACAGTTCCACAGATCCCTGAAGGTAGCAAGCCAGGTAGATACGGTGGTTAAGAAGGCATATGGAATACTTGCCTTTATAAGTCAAGTCATGCAGTACAAGAGCAAGGAGGTAATGCTTGAACTATATAAAACACTGGTTAGGCCGCCGCTGGAGTACTGTGTGCAGTTCTGATCACCACATTACAGGAAAGATGTGATTGCACTGGAAAGGGTGCAGAGGAGATTTACAAGAATTTTGCCTGGACTAGAGAATTTTGGCTATGGGGAAAGATTGGAGATGTTCGGTCTGTTTTTTTTTGGAACCGAGAAGGTTGAGGGGAGACCTGATTGAGGTGTATAAAATGATGAGGGGCTTGATAGAATGGATAGGAAGGACGTGTTTCCCTTGGCGGAGGGGTCAACAACCAGGGGACATAGATTTAAAGTAATTGGGGGGAGGTTTAGAGGAGATATGAGGGGAAATTTCTTCACCCAGAGGCTGGTGGGGGTCTGGAACTCACTGCCTGAAAGGGTGGTAGAGGAAGGAACACATTTAAAAGATACTTGGATGTGCACTTAAAGTTCCGTAACGTACAAGGCTATGGACTAAGAGCTGGAAAGTTGCATTAGGCTGGATAGCACTTGGTCGGCTGGCGCGGGCACGAAGGGCTGAAATGGCCTCCTTCCGTGCTGTAACTTTCTATGATTTTATGATTACAAGAGTGACTACATTTCAAAAAGTATTGAATTGGCTGTAAAGTGCTTTGAGACGTCTGGTGGTCGTGAAAGGCGCTATATAAATTTAAGTCTTTCTTCTTTATTTCTTTCACAAGCTGAGGACATTCCACAGCACGATACAGCTAATGATGCATTTTTGAAATGTAGTCACTGTTGGAAATGCGACAGCCAGTTTGCGCAAAGCAAGATCCTAAAACAGCAATAAGATATAAGATCAGATAATCAATTTTTAGTGATGTTATTTGAGGGATGAATATTGACCAGGACACCGAGGGGAACTCCCCTGCTCTTCTTCGAATAGACTGATGGTGTCTTACATCCACCTGAGAGGGTACACCAGGCCTTGGTGTAACATCTCATCTGAAAGGCAGCACCTCCAACAGTGCAACGCGCCCTCAGCTCTGCACTGAAGTGTCAGCTTGGATTATATGCGCAAGTCTGTGAAAGGAGAAATTTGTTCCCAATAAGCAGGGCTGGCCTTGCCCCAAGTATATACAATGATCTGAAGATAAATTTCTATCGATCCTCGTGCCTCTTGCTTCGGGGCCTGACAAATTATTACCCCAGTAGGCCTGACAGTGAAGCACTTCCTCAGTGCTGCACTGAAGTGCCAGCTGAGATTGTGTGCTCATGTCCCTGAGTGGCTCAAGTCCCTGAGTGGGCCTTGAACCTACAACCTTCTGAGTCACTTTACGCTGAATGTAGCCCATCATTTGCCTCGCATCGGAGAGCTCATTACTGACACGCAACAGCAGAAGTGGAAAAATGTTCCAATCCCCAGCGCTGACATTCATCATCTTAACGAGCACAGAACTCACGAAGATAAATAAATATATAAATATGAATGAATTCCACTTATTAATGTGTTTCAATCCTATTAACTGGGATTTCTTGCTGCAAATGACATTATCCCTCTTATCACATCACATTGACTTAAATAAATTGGCGGCAGAATATTAAATACCAAAGGAAAGACATTGTATAAAGAATTAACCAGCATCAGCTGGAATTGAATGTGTTTCATTTTGGATTGAAGCATTTTGATGGATTTAGCTTGCAAGATGTGAGCTAAACTTCACTAATGCAAAACCTCAAGCGAACTGAAAGAGGTTTACCAGTGATTAGCTCAGATTCGCTCCGCTGGGATTATTTCATTGACAATTATTTTATTTTTTTTCTTCTTCGTTGGCTTTCTCCTTTTCTTCATGAAATCCTCACTCGGGCCTTTGTTACCTGTAGACTTGATCAGTCTGACACACTTCCATGTTTTACCCTCCATAAAGATTACTAGGTGGGGTAGAGGAAGAAGAGATCTCGGAGTGTAAATACACAAATCGCTAAAAGTTGCCTCACAGGTTAGCAAGGCCAGAAAAAAAGCAAACCAAGCACTAGGGTTTATTTTTTAGACAGATAGAATTGAAAAATAGAGAAGTTATGCTAAACCTGTATTGAACTTTGGTTAGACCACACTTAGAGTATTGCGTACAGTTCTGGTCACCATATTATAAATAGGATATATAGATACTGAAGAGGTTTCAGAGAAGATTTACAAGGATGATACCAGAAATGCGAGGGTATGCATATGAGGAAAGGATGAAAGGGTGGGTCTTTTTTCTCTTGAAAAATGAAGGCTGAGGGGTGACCTAATAGAGGGCTTTAAAGTTATGAAAGGTTTTGATAGAGTGAATACAGAGAGACTGTTTCCATGTATGGGGAAGAGCATAACTAGAGGCCACCAACATAAAATAGTCTCCAAGAAATCCAATAGGGAATTCAGAACAAGCTTCCTTACCCAAAGAGTGGTGAGAATATGGAACTCACTACCACAGGGAGTGGTTGAAGCGAATAGTATAGATGTATTTAAGGGGAGGCTGGACAAACATCTGAGGGAGAAGGGAATAGAGGGTTATGCTGATAGATTTAGATGAGGAAAGATGGGAGGAGTCTCAAGTGGAGCATAAACACCAGCATGTTGGGCCGAATGGCCTGTTTCTGTGCAGTATAACCTATGTAATCCTATGTAAACATGAGTTCATCCAAAAATCTGCTGCCCATGTCCTAACTCCTAACCAAGTCCCGTTCATCCATTACCCCTGTGCTCTCTGTCCTACATTGACTTCCAGTTGAGCAACGGCTCGATTTTAAATTCTCATCCTTCTTTTCAAATACCTCCATGGCCTCGCCCCTCCCTATATCTGTAAACTCCTCCAACCTTACAGCTCTCCAAGATATCTGTGCTCTCCAATTCTGGCCTCTTGCACATTCACGATTTTAATCATTCCAACATTGGCGGCTGTCCCTTCTGTTGCCTAGGTCCTAAGCTCTGGAACTCCATGCCTATTACAGATGATGGAGTATAAAAGCAGGGAAGTCTTGCTGCAGCTATACAAGCTATTGGCAAGGCCACACCTGGAATACTGTGTGCAGTTTTGGTTTCCATATTTATGAAAGGATATACTTGCTTTGGAGACAGTTCAGAGAAGGTTCACTAGGTTGATTCTGGGGATGTGGGTGTTGAATTATGAGGAAAGATTGAGTAGGTTGGGCCTCTACTAATTGCAATTCAGAAGAATGAGAGGACCCTTGGGGAAGAGTGACCATAATATGGTAGAATTCTTTATTAAGGTGGAAAGTGAACCAGTTAATTCAGAGACTAGGGTCCTGAACTTAAGGAAAGGTTACTTCGATGGTATGAGACGTGAATTGGCTAGAAAAGACTGGCGAGTGATACTTAAAGGGTTGACGGTGGATAGGCAATGGCAAACATTTAAAGATCACATGGATGAACTTCAACAATTGTACATCCCTGTCTGGAGTAAAAATAAAACTGGGAAGTTGGCTCAACTGTGGCTAACAAGGGAAATTAAGGACAGTGTTAAATCCAAGGAAGAGGCACATAAATTGGCAAGAAAAAGCAGCAAACCTGAAGACTGGGAGAATTTTGTAATACAGCAGAGGAGGACAAAGGGTTTAATTCGGAGGGGGAAATAGAGTATGAGAGGAAGCTTGCTGGGAACATAAAAACAGACTGCAAAAGCTTCTATAGATATGAGAAGTGAAAAAGATTAGTGAAAACAAACGTAGGTCCCTTGCAGTCAGATTCAGGTGAATTTATAATGGGGAACAAAGAAATGCAGCCCAGTTAAACAAATACTTTGGTTCTGTCTTCACGAAGGAAGACACGAATAACTCTTCCGGAAATACTAGGGGACCGAGGGTCTAGTGAGAACGAGGAACTGAAGGAAATCCTTATTAGGTGGGAAATTGTGTTAGGGAAATTGATGGGATTCAAGGCCAATAAATCCCCGGGGCCTGATACTCTCATCCCAGAGTATTTAAGGAAGTGGCCCTAGAAATAGTGGATGCATTGGTGATCATTTTCCAACAGTCTATGGACTCTGGATCAGTTCCTATGGACTGGAGGGCAGCAAATGTAACACCACTTTTTAAGAAAGGAAGGAGAGAGAAAACGGGTAATTATAGACTGATTAGCCTGTCATCAGTAGTGGGGAAAATGTTGGAATCAATTATTAAAGATGAAATTGCAGCACATTTGGAAAGCGGTGACGGGATCGGTCCAAGTCAGCATGGATTTATGAAAGGGAAATCCTGCTTGACAAATCTTCGAGAATTTTTTGAGGATGTCACTGGTAGAGTGGACAAGGGAGAACAAGTGGATGTTGTATATTTGGAATTTCAAAAGGCTTTTGACAAGGTCCCGCACAAGAGATTGGTGTGCAAAATTAAAGTACATGGTATTGGGGGTAATATACTGACGTGGATAGAGAACTGGTTGGCAAACAGGAAGCAGAGAGTCGGGATAAACGGGTCCTTTTCAGAATGGCAGGCAATGACTAGTGTGGTACCGCAAGACTCAGTGCTGGGACCCCAGCTATTTACAATGTACATTAATGATTTGGATGAGGGAATTGAGTCCAATATCTCCAAGTTTGCAGATGCCAATAAGCTGGGAGGCCGTGTGAACTGTGAGGAGGATGCTAAAAGGCTGCAGGGTGATTTGGACAGGTTAGGTGAGTGGGCAAATGCATGGCAGATGCAGTATAATATGGACAAATGTGAGGTTATCCACTTTGGTGGCAAAAACACGAAGGCAGAATATTATCTGAATGTTCTGAATCAGAACATTAGGAAAAGGGGAGGTGCAACAAGACCTGGGTGTCATGGTACATCAGTCATTGAAAGTTGGCATGCAGGTACAGCAGGCTGTGAAGAAGGCAAATGTATGTTGCCCTTCATTGCTAGGGGATTTGAGTAGAGTAGCAGGGAGGTCTTACTGCAGTTGTACAGGGCTTTAGTGAGGCCTCACCTGGAATATTGTGTTCAGTTTTGATCTCCTAAACTGAGGAAGGACGTTCTTGCTATTGAGGGAGTGCAGCGAAGGTTCACCAGACTGATTCCCGGAATGGCAGGACTGACATATGAGGAGAGACTGGATCGACTGGGCCTGTATTCACTGGAGTTTAGAAGAATGAGAGGGGATCTCATAGAAACATATAAAATTCTGATGGGACTGGACAGTTTAGATGCAGGAGGAATGTTCCCGATGTTGGTGAAGTCCAGAATCAGGGGACATAGTCTAAGGATAAGGAGTAAGCCATTTAGGACTGAGATGAGTAGAAACTTCTTCACTCAGAGAGTTGCTAACCTGTGGAATTCCCTATCGCAGAGAGTTGTTGATGCCAATTCATTGGATATATTCAAGAGGGAGTTAGATATGGATGGCCCTTATGGCTAAAGTGGTCAAGGGAGAGAAAGCAGGAAACGCATACTGAGGTGAATGATCAGCCATAATCTTACTCAATGGTGGTTCAGGCTCGAAGGGCCGAATGGCCTACTCCTGCACCTATTTTCTATGTTTCTATGTTTCTATGTAATCTCATTGAAATGTATAAGATTATGTGGGGGCTTGACAAGGTGGATGCAGAGAGGATGTTTCCACTGATGGGGGAGACTAGAACTGGAGGGCATGATCTTAGAATAAGGGGCCGTCCATTTAAAACAGATTTGAGTGGAAATTTCTTCTCTCTGAGGGTTGTAAATCTGTGGAATTCGCTGCCTCAGAGAGCTGTGGAAGCTGGGACATTGAATAAATTTAAGACAGAAATAGACAGTTTCTTAAACGATAAGGGGATAAGGGGTTATGGGGAGCGGGCGGGGAAGTAGAGCTGTATCCATGATCAGATCAGCGATGATCTTATTGAATGACGGAGCAGGCTTGAGGGGCCGTATGGCCTACTCCTGTTCCTATTTCTTATGTTCTTATTTCCTTATACCTCTCTGCCTCTCTACCTCTCTTTCCTCCTATAGGACGCTCCTTAAAACTTACCTCTTTTCTGCCCTAATATCTCCTTATCTGGCTCGGTGATAAACTTTCTGTGCTAACACTCCTGTGAAGCACCTTGAGGCATTTTGCTACATTAAAGGCACTACATAAACACAAGTTACTGTTGTTGTTGTTGTTGTTGTTGATGTCTTCCAGTAACTCATCATCGTGCCCTTTCTTCAGGTGTGCATACCAGACATGCTCACACATGCACATAATATCCAGAAGAAGCTGTCACGTTGTATTCAGGAATATACTGTCAGCTGATTTTTAATCCTTTATCTAGTCCAGAAGCGCTACTGAAGCATCCCTACCACTATCCCAGTTGAGGCCAAGTCAGCACAGAGCAAATGAGCAAATCAGGGACCTCCTGGAAAGGCTCAGTAATATTTTTCTTTATGTTTTATTTATTCATTCTTGGGATATAGGCGTCGCCGCCAAAGTCAGCATTTATTATCCATTCTAAATTGAAGTTTACTTTCATCGACCCAGTGACGATGGAGAAACGGCAATATATTTCCTAGTCAGGATGGTGCGTGACTTGGAGGGGAACTTGAAAGTGATGGTGTTCCCAGGTGCCTGCTGCCCTTGTCCTTCTCGGTGGTACAGGTCACAGGTTTGGCAGGTGCTGTCGAAGAAGCCTTGACGAGTTGTTGCAGTGCATCTTGTAGATGGTGCACACTGCATCAACTTGCCCACTAAGTCGGCCAAAAGACACAATTAATTTGTTTTTGTGTTAAAAGCTGCTATTTTATTGAGCCACAGATTCTTGGCTTGATTACTCATTCAACCAGCGGTGGGCTAATGTGGCAAGTGAAACTTGGCCTTTGAAATGTTGGCATTGCTTGTTTATTATCGAATATGTTGTTAAGATTGTGAGGCAGTTGACTTTTGCATTCTTTAGTATAGATGCGCATTTGGAGAGAGCCAGCCATCAACTTTCAAGGTAACATTCAGCTGGTAAACCCATGTGTCAGCTTGTCTGTATTTCACAGCACGAATCAGCTTTCCCCCCTGGAATTAGAAGGTTGTCAATATGAACCAATATGATCAGTGTGGAAGGCACAACTGGAGGCTTTCAGAACCAATCAGATCCATTAGAAGGTGGAACTGAAGGCTGACAGAACCCATTTTTTTTCTCCCCTCATTACTTGGGCACGCCTTGAATCAGAAAGTTTTTAAGATGAGCTGAAGTTTTCTGACAGTCTCGGTTACAGGAGTGCCTCAATGTAGTGCCCGCTCCTAGATGAAATTCTGTATCACAAATAAAATGCTCAAAGGCAGCTTTAAAAATGTTTAAACTTTTCTCAAGCAACCTATTGCGGTGTGCTCAGCTGTTGTCTTCAAGACTGCCTGTGTGAGATAGGAAGGATATTCCCTGGTGTGAATGCATTCACAAACTTTATTGAGAATTGCTGCCATTGCACTGTTGGAATTGACAGCGTTTGGAAATGACACATAATTTAAACAAGTTACACCGACTTCACACTGCACTAGATTAGTCTTGCATTCTCTTGAATATTGGAGTTGAAGAGCTGATCTAATTGAAGTGTTTAAGATGATCAAATGAGTTGAGAAGGTAGATAAATAGAAACTATTTCCTCTGGTCCACAAGGGACATAACCTTAAAATTAGAGCAGGGGTGATGTCAGGAAGCGTTTCTTCACACAAAGGGTCGTGAAAATCTGGAACTCCCTCGCCCCAAGAAGTTGTTGAGGCTGGCGGTCAATTAAAAATGTCAAAACTGAAATTGATAGATTTTTGTTAGGCTAGGGTATTAAGGGTTACAGAACCAAGGCAGGAAGATAGAGTTAAGATACAGATCAATCATGATCTAATTAAAATGGTGGAACAGGCTTGAGGAGTTGAATGGTCTACTTCTGTTCCTGTGTTCCTATGTCTGAGGAAGATGGTTGTGGTGGTTGGGGGTCAATCATCACAGCCCCAGGACATCACTGCAGGAGTTCCTCAAGGCAGTGTCCTCGGCCCAACCATCTTCAGCTGCTTCATAAATGACTTTCCCCTCATCATAAGGTCAGAAGTGGGGATGCTCGCTGATGATTGCACAGTGACTGCACACATTCGCAACTCCTCAGATAGTGGAGCAGTCCATGCAACAGCAAAACGTGGATGACATTCAGGCTTGGCCTGATAAGTGACAAGCAACATTCACACCACACAAGTGCCAGGCAATGACTATATCCAACAGGCGAGAGTCTAACTACATCTCCTTGACTTTCAAGGGCATTACTATCACTGAATCTCACAGCATCAACATCCTGGGGATCACCATTGACCAGAAACCTAACTGACCCAGCCACGTAAACACTGTTTAAAAAAAACAGTTCAGAGGCTGGGTATTCTACGGCGTGTCTCACCTCCTGACTCCCCAAAGCCTTTCCACCATCTACAAGGCACAAGTCAGGAGTGTGATGGAATACCCTTCAATTGCCTGGATGAGTGCAGCTCCAACAACACTCAAAAAGCTCGACATCATCCAGGACAAAGCAGCCCTCTTGATTGGCACCCCATCCACCACCTTCAAACATTCACTCCCTCCACCGTAGCACAAACGTGGCTGCAGTGTGTACCATCTACAACATGCACTGCAGCAACTCACCAAGGCTTCTTCGACAGCACCTCTCAAACCCACGACCTCTACCGCATAGAAGTTCAAGGGCAGCAGGCACGTGGGAGCACCATCACCTGCAAGTTCCCCTCCAAATCACACGCCGTCTGGACTTGGGAGTACATCGCTGTTCCTTCATCGTTGCTGGTTCAAAATCCTGGAACTCCCTCCGTAACAGCACTGTGGGAGAACCTTCACCACAAGGCCTGCAGCGGTTCAAGAAGGCGGCTCACCACCATCTTCTCAAGGGAAATAAGGGATGGGCAATAAATGCTAGCCTTGGCAGCGACGCCCACATCCCAGCAATGAATTATTTTAAAAAGTCACAATGCCTGATTATATCCGTAACAATTGTTTTTTTTTGTTTCCACACGCATGGTTTGAGGTCATTCAATTACAATGATGTAACCATCAAAAGAGCTCACACCACCGACAGCAGAATGATCATGATCCATGAGGAATTATGAGGAGAGATGTTAATCATTAGCAAGACTATAATAGATTCCCACTTCCAGCCTGGAGGCAATGTCAAGTACACCTCTGAGAATAATACTGACGTTTTCGGCAATCATATTTTTTTGCATACTTTCTTTTTTTTAACAATTGCTGTGTGCAATTACTTTTAAATAAACATTTTTGGACAGGTACAAAAGCACTACATAGCCTGGATAATACTGAGCGCTCACACATGTTTTAATGGGATGGCCTTAATCTATTGATTTTGACTTTGACCTGTGAAGTTCTATTAATGTCCATAACACGATGTTTAATTTCATATTTAAAATATCTTGAACTCTCCCAGGTGTAAGGGGTGGTCCCGGGGGTCAGGTTTACCTCTGACGTACTTGAGCAGTTCGAATCGCTCCCACTCCCTTGGGTTCTAGACTCTGGATTTATTTGGGGGGGTGTGATAAAGTGCACACAACAACTGGTTTGAAGCAAAGACTTTGATTTTATTACAGACAAGAAAAATACAATGTCAAACTTATAATCACTCTAATAAAGAACAATACATTACATATTCAAAAGGGGGTTACTGTAGAAATTACAATTCCCACCTCCCAATACTTAATTCTAGCTAGGTTAGACTCCAGGGCAGACAGGGACTATGCTTACCAATCCTTTCTGGTCAGTTAGCAGTAGTTTGCGATTTCGGGGTTCGTTGAATTCTGTAAGTTCTGCTTGCCGTACCCCGAACGTCGGAGAAGACATTTCACTGCGCAATCTTCAGTTAGGTTGAGTTCGCTGATGTGGTAAGGCATATTTTGGATCTATGGGGTAAATACCAGATTTTCTTCATTAGAAATAAGTTCAAAGTCTCGTTAGGTAATGTTTTCACATGTTGGTAGTCAGTACTTAGATTAGAGAGTGGAAACTTTCGATTCTTCGGTTTCTTCCTTGTGGAGTTTAGTTTTGAAATTGGTTGATTGCGGTGATGTTTCGGTGGCACCACGTTGACTGTGGTCAGTTGCTGCCGCGATGGTGATGTTCTTCCTTCCTTTTGGATGTCAGGACTTCGAGGTGGGAGAAGTTAGTTTACAACTGTCACGTTGGTTTCTCTTCCTTCTTGATGGCCTAGTCACAGTATGGCCCCTGGTATAGTATGGCATACTCATTGTTAAAATAGGGGGCCAGTTATATGGTTTGAGTTGTCCTAATCTTTGTGCCATATCAGTCGAGAATTCTTTGTTTAAATTTGGCGGGCTTGACATTTTTTGTAATATTTTGGCGGGCTCGTTAAAAGTTAATATGTCTTGGGTGGGTTGCTCTTGTAAATCTGTTTCCTGATGAAAATATTAGCTTGGTAATCGCAATGTCCTTTTGTGCTTGGTTTTTGCATACAGGCTGTAGTGGGCCCTTTGTTTTTATTCATGCTGAAAATGTTTTTTCTTGGTTCAGTCTGATGGCTGGCCATCTCTGAGTTATTGTTGTAATGTTAATGTCTCTTGTGGAGAAGGGTTTTCAAATATCCATTTCTCCAGACAATTCACTTTAGTCCCAACACCCAGACAGTTCCAATAATCAAGCCGGCTCCTTTTGTTCCTTAGGCCCGCCCACAGACTTGAATTTGTCTTGTAAGAATCGATTAAAGTTCGTAGTTTCTTCCATAAGCACATTAGGATTTCAAACTTTCCGGTAGATAGTCCCAAATTAAATTTCCTTTCCAATGAGCCCAAACACTTGGGGCGGGGGGGGCGGTTCTCGTGAATTTTGACCTGTCAGTCCCCCGCTGTGACATTCTACACTCTTGAGTGTCAAGCAAGGTAAGCAAAATTCCTGATCCCGAGAGTCAACCTTCCCCACATTTATACTAGCTAAACATTAACGTGTATCCCCCTTTGAAATGCAATGCAATTTACAGGCGAATACAATCACTACAATTCGGTTACAGCATGGAGGGAGTCCGATGCCCCTCCTTCACTCTGTTTTCACAGTAAAATAATGGTATACAGTCAAACATTAAGTTCCGTAAAACTAGACATACATAGTCAAACACATTTTAAGTTCCGTAAAACTAAACATACATAGTCAAACACATTTTAAGTAACACTCTTACAACACTTGATATTTTGCGGTTTACAGTCGGTAAAATCAAACACAAATTAAATATGGTAGTATGGTATCAGCCCTCCCTGCGTGATTCCCAAGTTTGGCCAAGGAGCGTACAGCACCCTTTGGTGCCTGACCTGACATCCTCTGCATTTCAATCAACAAGTGAGACACCATAAGTAAAGAATAATCACGAGTTGACAGATAACTAAAGTGTGGGAAGCGATTCTGATCCAGACTGGGAATTCTATATTTCTGAAAAGCTCCCACCAAGGCGGAATTGTGATCTCGAGAATCCTTTTCCCTATCTCAATTATTTTCTGTTCTAGAGTATAGTAGTGTTTTTGTGAAATATTTACAGCTTTTAGTACAGCGGTAAGATGTTTGGGTAGAGGGGGAATTGCACAGCCAAAATGGACAACATAATCCTGCAGGTTTCTAATGTTTTCCTTCACAGTGTGGTGGACAGTGGAGGGTTCAGGAATGGGGACAATCCGTTCTTGGGCCATTTGAACTGATGCCTCAGGTTTGAAGCAAAAACTGCTGTCACTTACCATGTGTCCATGTTGGTAGTGGGGTGCACTGGTGGTGACACAATATGTCCCAGCCCCTATGTATGCTACCTGTAGAGGGACATAGTCTTGTGCCATTACCTCCATGGTGCAGTTAATGGGCTGTGCACCAGCAGCTTTAAAACCACACTGTGACTTTGAATGCGCACTCAAATACTGGGGACACAGTACTACATGTGCACCCCGGCTCCGGCAACCGGAGAGGTCAGTACCCGTTACAGCGTGCTCCCACTTTATGACATAGGGTGGGACCGCTGTGAAACGAATGTGTGCACCCCCCTGAATAACTCCAATGTTCTCCACCCAGTATACCGGTGCGGGTCGGGCTGTCCCACCCATGACCGGCATTCTTAGTATGATTCCCATAATGGTGTGGTTAGATTTCCCACAGTCAACTGGGACAGGGTAGGCTTCAGAGGCTAGGCGGAGCTGGCACGGGCTTAGTGAATTACTGTACGGGTGGAGGGCTGCGAGGTGCTTGTTCCTGATCCAAGAGGGAACTAAACCTTGTTGTAAATCCCCCAGGTTGTTGCGGCCCTCGCCCAACAACCATGCCCCATACAGTACGCACACCTCATTCTGTGCAGCCTGGTCAGAAGCGTTTCTATCCTCCCGTATGAGTGCATTCACTGTCTGTGCATGTTTTTCCAGCTCAGCCACTATTTCTTTTAAATGGACAGTCATAGCCTGGTCCTCGTGTAGTTCTGAGCCTACTACTGTATTCTCTTGTTTCAGGATTTTTCTCAATTGGTTCTTTAAACCATTTATCTGTGTTTGCAGTTCTATGTCATCTAAGCTATTTATTACAGAGGATCCTGTATTGTAGGCAGTAAAAACGTTGTTTATGATTCCCCTTCTAGGTCTCCCCAAGCTCATGGTGTCCCTAGCGTTTAGGGTGTATAGGTCTGCTTTGCCTACATTTCAAAATGTCTAATTCATAAAATTTCTTGAACATGTCTCAAAGCAGGGCCTGGTATAGCAGCTCTGTTTCCTTCGGACACCATGCAGGTAGGTGTACCTCGGTAAGGTTTAAAATTACTGAAGCTACTGCATAATCTACCCCCTGGTATAACACCTTTTCGGTCAGTACCAATACTAATCCGTTCCCTGGTCCCTTGGTGGTGGTAGGACACCTTTCTATTACTGTGCGTATTGGCGGGGTTGTGGGCAGAGGTTTCTTAATGTGTGCTCTTAGTTCGGTGGCGTTAATTGGGAGTGGGGAGTGTGGGACCACGCACCCATGTAGGCGAGAGTCCCATCCAATCCCTTCTCCTCCATCTTGCCATTGTCTGGCGAAGGCGGTCGATATGCCTGCGGGACAAATATTCTCTGATCCCCACATGAAACCATAAATTCCTTGTTTGGATTCCCACCATTTGTCCCAACACACTTTACTCCTCCCCGTGTCCCCGTGATGGTGCGGTACGTATCATTACCGAGTCTTTCCCAGTCCGATCCCTGGTCCCATGCGTCCTTGCTGAGTTTTCTGAGCCACCATCATCTTCCCAGGGGAATGTTTCCTTTGCAAGTCAAACACAAACGTTTTCCCTCTGTAACACTGACTCGGGCAGCAATGGTCCGTATCCGGGAGCATGGAAGTGAGGCCTCCCCGTAGGTAAAACCTTCCTGGCTGGAGTAGCGGGTAGAATTAGATCCCAGCCACCCTGGCCACCTTCCCTCGTGGGTGTACACGGTGAGTTCTTCCATGCCTGGGGTGCGACGCCCGGCAGTCACGATCGGTGCTCCCTCTCCTGAGCACCCATCAATGAGGGATTCTTCCACGTCTCCTCGGCTGCCGCTGCTCATCCTTATCAGGGCGAGCCGGAACAGGACTCTTCTCGTGTTGTTCTCTTTTCTGTAGGGGCACATAAAACAGATGGTCTAGCCCTGAGAAACGCTCTCTGGCTTGACAAAAAAGACTGAGTTCCGATTTGGGCTCTCTACCTTTCAGACATAGTATAGTCTTTAATCGACTGGCTGTCTTATTCAGTTCCTTATGGACTGATGTCTGCTTCTAACTGTTATCTCACAGCCGTTTTGCTTGTTATCTCACCGGTGCTTCCCTTAATAGTTATACCAGTAGATTCTTCTTACTCCTGGGTATTATCCGACCTGTGCCTCTTTGAATAGTTGCACAGGTAGATTATTTTCCTTACCCCAGTAACTAATATATATAAACTTATCTTTACACAGATAATCTTACACTACGCTAAATTACTCACTAGACATACTTAAATTCATATTGTACTATATATGTACATCTGCCACCCATCTCCGGGTGGCCAGGTTAATTCCTGCCTTCTTTCTTTCTTCTTTTGCATCTGAGTGTCCAGCGGGGCCGGCAGTAAGTCAGCTTATACCACAGGACCCGGAGTGTCCTGACCAGAGGTGGGTTTGAGTCCCACAATATTGGGGGAATGTCCCCAATATTGTGCAGTACACCGCTCCTTTGTGGGTGGCTGCATGGTCCATTTCGTCCCCTGGGGTTCTGCCTGGTTGAGGGCTATGGGCTGGGGACTCCCACTTGGTGGCTGGTCCATTGCTATCTCTTCTGAGGGTCTCTCATTGCCCGCGGCTACCGGCTGGGTGTCCCTGCTCGCAGGACCTTAGGTACCCTTTTGTGGCTGGTCCCTTTCCTCGGGCTGAACCATTCAAATTAAAGCACTGGTGACCATGATGTCTTTGGCCGTGGTGTGCGGGGAGCCCTTCTTAAGGCTCTGGCTACTGGGGGTGCCAAATTATTGGGGGGACAGCTCCTCCAGTAGCACAGTCCACCGCCCCTTTAGCTACAGTCTGTGGGTCTGCCACGTCCCCTGTGGGAATTCCACAGTCGGGGGCTGCTAGCTGGGGGTCCCTGTGGTTAGTATGGTTTACAGGTTTTGGCTGTCCCTTATATTTTGCTGCCGGCCCTGGGGTGAAAAGTTTGCACTGATTTATGTGGAAGCACTTTGTTCGGCGGGGCAATTTTATGGCATAGACCATGGGGCTTGCCTTGTCGACAATGTGATACGATCCCATGTACAGTGCCTCAAAGACCCCTACTCTAGCATAGTTCCTCACCATAACCTGGTCCCCTATCTCCCACTCGTGGTGTTTGCGGGGCTCTAGCAGCAGTCGGTTGCTCCGGTGCTGTTTTCCCATGTTGTTAGCAGCCTGCCAGTGAATCTGTTTAAGGTGTTCTAACAGATTCCTGACAAAGCTGTCCCGGTTCGCTTCCCTAAGCTGACCTTCTGTGAGTACCGGGGCTAACACATGGGTGTAGGGGAGGACGAAAACCCCCTCATTTTACCCAGAAGGAAAGGGGCTGTGGGATCAGTCTGTGCTGTGAATTGAAACCGATGGAAGGAAAACTTTGGGACACAAATGGAGACCCCCCCCCCCCCGTGTTTGGACTCATAGGAAAGGGAATTTAATTTGGAACTATCTACCAGAAAGTTTGAAATCCTAAAGTGCACATGGAAGAAACTATGAACTTTAATCGAATTTGGGATTTTTTTTAAGGTCTACAAGAAAAGGGCTGGAGTCAATATCAAAAGGGCCAGTTTGGACATTGGAACTAATCAAATTGTCTGGGAACTGTATACCCTCGAAACTTGCCCCTTGAAAACATTAGCATTTAAACAATGCCACATACATATTCCAACACCTTTTTCATCAGGCATAGAAATATCTGGCTCAGGCCAGACTAGCACAATGGCTACAGGAGGCCAATGCAATCAACACCCACTCAAACCTTGAGTAGGTTAAGATCAGTGGGGAAAAAAACCTAAAAACCTCAAACTGTTGCATTTTTCAAAATCAAAAGTCCACCAATGAGAAGAATCGACTTCAGCAGGAGAGGCGGACTGGATAATCTGGCTATAAAAAAAGGGGTTTCTGACGTAGTGAGAGAGAGGAGTGATGATTTTCCCTGCCCTCGTGATTCAACAACCACAACCACAGGCCTCTCGACACGGAAGGAAAACCAGTGTCCGAAGACACTGAAGATAGAAGAAACAAACCACCAGATTGCAGAAGGCACAGTAGTGAGTATAACCTCTGGTCCCCAGAACTCCCAACTCAGTTAGGCCAGGAAAGGTGGGAGGTTGGGCATTGTACTGCTAAACTGGTGTAAAGATTTTAGTTGTGTCCGTTTAGTGGGATTTAGGGGGATTGTTTTGTTGGTGTATTGCTGTTTGTTGAGTTACACCTTGCCAAATAAATTGGAAGCCTAAAGTTCCTCTTGGAATCACCTTGTCTCAGTTCTATTGTATTACATCTCCTGATCGTGAGTCTTATGTCAGAACCGTGTAAGGGAAGCTAGGAGCGCCTCGAAAACGCTCAACTGTGTGTCACAGGCTAGGGAAGAAGGGGTTAGGAGTGTTTGACACTCACAGGTGCCTCACAGGCTAGGCATAAGCTGTGGGGACGCACGAGTCTCAAAACCCCCTTCATAAGCTGTGGACACAGTCTCTCCAGGGGTGCTCTTGCAGCACTCAGGGTACCTCACAGGCCAGGCATAAGCTGTGAGGGCAGAAGCCCAGAGAGAGACACCCAAGGCACAACAACAACCCTGTGAAAACCCCTTACATGGGTGGGGGTTCGCATGGCTCTGCCGGTCCTGAGCTCGTACGGGGAGTACCCCGTGCTCTTTGACTGGCTGGCCCGGATCCCCATGAGGACCAGTGATAGGACCTCTACCCACCCCTTGGGTGAGTCCCCTGTCTATTTGCACAGCCTTTCTTTGATGGTGCAGTTTAAACGCTCCACAGGCCCGTATGACTGCAGGTTGCAGGCGACATGTCATTTTCCTTTGATGCCGGGCACCTTAAGGGTCTCCGACATCACCTGCCCGGTGAAGTGACTCCCTTGGTCGGATTCCACATATTGTGATAGTCCCCATTGAGAGAACACTTCTCTGACCAGGATCCTGGCTGTTCCCAGGGCAGTAGCTGTTCGTCATGGGACGGCTTCCACCCATTTGGTGAACACATCCACCAATATTAGGCAGTACTTGGAACCTCCTTGGGCAGTGGGTAGGGGCCCGATGTAGTCGATCTGGATCAACTGCCAGGGTCCCTCTACCCTCCTGATATGTCCCATTGACACCTTTCTTTTCTGGGGTTTGGGGTTGTTGGCTGCGCACACTAGACAGCTAGCACAGAACTCGCGGACGTCGTCCCTGAGTCCTGGCCACCACCCTGCCTGTTCCACTCATTGCCAAGTGGTCTCAGGTCTGTGGTGTCCTGCTCCTGGACCCTCGTGGGCCAGCTGGAGGAATTCTCTCCGGTGTTGTTGCGGTACTACCCATTGCTCCCCGCTGAACAGCATGCCTTCTTTAATGGCAATCGCTCGGTACCGTGCGGGCTGTCTACCCTTTCCCCTTTTTCTTGTGTGTTCAGGACAGTTTTGAGGATGGGTTCTTGGGTCTGAACCATTTTTAGGTCCGGGGGGCAGAGCTATCCCTGCCTTCCCTGCCATCCCCATCCTGCCCCTGACTGCTGCGATGGGCCCTGGGTTGTATGGATCCCAGAGCTTGCCTGTGCAGGCCCACTGCTTGGCCAACATGTCAGCCTGCTGGTTTCCCTCGCTACGGGATTCAGTGGTGGAATGTGCCTTCACTTTATGAATATAGATATTGCCTTCTTCCCCTATGGCTTTCATGATCTTTTCCAGTAAGGGTTTAATTGCCAGGGGTCTCCAGTCTGCAAATGTGTACCCGCAAGAGGACCAGAGAGCCAGGTACTCCGTACACGAATTGCATGTGAACATACTGTCCGAGCAAATCGTGTATGGGGTGGGGAATTCTTTGGGGTGTCTGACTACGTACACCACCGCAGACAGTTCAGCGTGCTGGGCGCTCATAGTGCTGGGGAGTTTAATTGCCAGGGCAATGCCTGCCTTGGGGTCATAAACTCTGCAGCCTGTGAGTCGTTCACCTGCAGATACTGTGCTTGAACCGTCCACATAGATCTCTCGGCCTGTGGGGTGTAACCCAGCCCAAAAGCCTATGTTAATTTCCCATACCCCTTCTACGGAACACCGGTGGGCTGTCTCTGGACAAATCATGTTGGCTGCGAGTCTTGGCTCGCAGAGATCCTTTACCCTTAGGTCTATTTGTGAGAGGAGCAGGGTCCAGTGAGCAATGCGGGCACTGTCCCGTCCTTGATTCTCTAGTCCAGGAGCATTTGGGTGGGCATATGGTGGATAAGGACTGTGATAGGGGACCCCCCTGTGAAGATCAGTGATCTTTTCACAGCCCAGTGAGTGGCTAGGAGGTGCCGCTCACAGTTGGAGTATCCCTTCTCCACATCCGTAAGTATCCTGGAGGAGTAGACCACTGGTCTCAGCCGGCCGTGCCACTCTTGGAGCAGTACTGCACTGAGACTGTCCCCACTGGCTGCTACCTCCAGGAAAATCTCTTTACCCCCATCTATGGCCCCTAGAGCTGGCGCGGTCTGCAGGTCTTTCTTGAGTTGGATAAATGCTGCCTCGCAACCTTTGTCCCATTCCCACTCCACTCCCTTGTGTAGGAGTCAGAGCAGAGGGGCTGCGGTGGCTGCATATTCCTCAACAAAATCTCTGCAGTATCCGGTTACCCTCGAAAAGATCTTACTCCTGTTACTGTGTCGGGAGCTGGTAACTTCTGCACTGCTTCCCTTCTAGCTTTGTCAATGGCTCTTTCCCCAACGCGCACAGCCAGTCCCAGGAATTTTACTTCCTTCAGGCTGCTCTGTGCCTTCTTGGGGTTTACTTTAAACCCTTCGTCTTTCAGCAACTCCAGCAGTTCAGCCAACAGTGGGCCATGCTCCTCCCCCTCATCGGTGAACAGGAGCAGGTCATCCACATATTGTATTAGCTGCTGGGTTCTGCTGAAGCTCTTTAAACAGTTGGCCAGACACTGATGGAAAAAACTGGGGCTGTTGTGGAAGCCAGTTCCAAGTGTATTGCTGTCCCATAAAGGTAAAAGCAAACTTGTACTGATCTTCCCTTCTTAAAGGTATGGACCAGAACCCGTTGGAAATATCCAGCACCGTGAAGGTGGTCACGGAGGCTGAGATACTTCCAATGAGGTCGGTGACAACAGCAACAGTGGGTGCACAGGCGGGGATGTTGCGGTTGAGTACTCGATAGTCCATTGTGGCTCTCCAGGAGTTGTCCGGTTTCTTAACCGGCCACAATGGAGAGTTCACATGGGTAGCTATTGATCTCAATAACCCCTGTTTAACCAGCGAACCCAAGGCTGTTTCCATGTCTGCCTCCGTCTCCCTGGGGAAGTTGTAATGTTTCTGTGGTCGGTCATGGAGTCCCGATCAATGCTAACCTCGACCCCATTTATTCTCCCACAGTCATGTTTGTGAATGGCAAAAACTGCAAGGTTTTTCCTCACATATTCTTGGTATTCTACCGGAGTGTTTCCGTTCAATGATTCAAGGTCATAACCCTCCTTTGGCTTCATGGTGCACATCGTCCCTTTGCCCTGTTTTCCCGGGATAACCATGACCTCACGCTCCTGTCCTGTACAGACTGACCCCCAAAGACAGTGGTTTCTTAAATCTACTAGGATCCTGTGGCCTAGGATGAAGTCAGCCCCCAGGATCCCTCTCCCTTCCTGCTCCCATTTCATCAGGACACAAGTCCACTTAGTGTGGAGTGTACCTAAATGAATGGAGAGCGGAATGGAGAATGAGCCGGTCTGTTCAGTTCCTGTGAAACACACCAAGCTGTAGGGGACCCCGCTAGACAGAGATGAGGCAGCGGGGTTAGCTGCATACACAAGGGTGCTTCAGGCACCAGTGTCCAGCAGGTAAGTTCCTTTCACCTTTTCCACTTCCATCTGAACGGTCGATCTCCCCCACGCATCATACTCAAGGGAACACAGGTGGACAGGCTGCGTCTGTACTAGTCACGGTTTTGGTTGGGATGGGACAGATGGGATGTCGGTACCGGTGGCGGTGGCTACCTTCCCAGGGCCATCTAACATGGTTCGGAGTGCGGTTAGAAAGGTATCGAACAAGGGGGGAGGGACTGGCTTATCGGTCTCGACCCTTTTGGCCGGGGCTGGACAACTCTTTTCTGCACTACTCTTCCAAGGATTTCTAAAATCCTTTCTTCAGTGCCCATTTTTTCCGCAGGTACATTTTGTATCGGAGGAGTTTGTCCCCTCGTGGCGCCATTCCCTCTTCTCCTGGCTAGGTCGGATTTCGTGGACTCTTCCCTTTTGTGGGAGCTCTTCCGTCCCTCTGCCGTTCCGGTAAGCTAGGGTCAATTGCCTAAGCACTCCCTGTTCAGTGGCTTGGGGATCTCTTGGGTCGAACCAAGGCTTAGCCTTGGTTCTTATTCTGGGTAAATTGTTAGTTACTAGGCTTCAGAGCCAGTGTGCCAACTTGCCCGGGCTTGAGTGATTTTGGTCGAGGTCTCCACCACAGGCACTCTGGTACACAGGCCACAGTCAGTCTGTGAAAGCCTGTGGGGTTTCCCCTTTGAGCTGCACCGTTTTCTCTACTCTGGAGAAGGGACTCCCGTCATTGCAGCCCATGACTTCTAAAATGTCTTTCTGGACAGCGGCAAGTGTTCTCCGTTCCCTTTTGCTCTCAGTAGAGAGGGACTGGTACAGCTTGCTGTCCAGGGATAGGAGGAGCATCTTTGCCATTTCTGCATCATCGCACCCATTCATTTCCCCTGCCTGTTCCACCTCCATAAAGTGGACCGAGGGGTCTCCCTTTGGAAATAGCTTTCCCAGGTGGCTTATCATAGCCGTAAGCTGTTGGGGAGTGTGAGGGACCACAAACTGACTTTCCAGGGGCCTTGGACCCCTGGCACTAGTGGGCAAGCCAAACTTCTGTTGCCAGACCGGGCACTTTGGCCCTGGTTCTGGCTCTCCCTGTTCTGGTTCACCTCCCCTCCTCCCTGCAGCCAGACCGAGCTGAAACTCGGCGTAGGTGGTGGTGGTTCGCTATCCCTGTCTGCATCGCAACTCGTTCGCCCCTCCTGCTGCTGCACCAGTGTAGTCACCGGTGCCACAAGTGGTAGCTGAACAGTTTCTTCCTTCTCCTCCAGGCTTACCTGGGGCGTACCCGGACTTATTAAGCAAACCATGACTTTTGCCTTGTATAGAGCAAGGTTTAAACTTTTGATTTGTTGCTGGCAGGGACTATGGTCTCCCGATTCAAGTCCATTAATGCTAGCTACTTTATACGCTGCCTGCACATCTTTTAATTTTTCCTGGAGATCTTTTACTTGTAGGGTGAGGCGAGTGCTTTCCTCCGGCAGTAACTTTACATTATTTTTGGCCTCGGTAACCTGACATTGAAAATAGTCCTGACTGTTTTTAAACATTTCCATTATCTGGGTCCTTTCCTGTTTTAGCTTACGGAGTTCTCCCCATAACCTTCCTTCTGCCATAGTCCTTTCCTGATAGTTCTCTGCGCATTCCCATAACTCTGCCTGTCGTGTCTCATTGGTTTCGTCTAGGAGTTGGACCTGTTGCTGTAGACAGACCAACCAAATTGCCTTGTCTACTGCTTCTTTGTAATCCTTGCTTGCTATCCACTGGGCTGCAGCATCAGCTGGATGCTCAATGCGCAATAGTCCAAGCACCCATTCTTTAGTGACATTGACCTTCTTATACACATAGGAGGAGATCCTCTCTTCCATCTTGGTTCTTTCCCCAAAACCAGCACTCTCCACATCACACCTCTTGTACCAGGGTCCTGCCGCAGACGCCATTTTGTAAGGGGTAGTCCCGAGGGTCAGGTTCACCTCTGACCTACTTGAGCAGTTCGAATCGCCCCCACTCCCTTGGGTTCTGGACACTTGATTTATTTGGGGAGTGTGATAAAGTGCAAAGGTCTACTGGTTTGATGCAAAGAACTTTGATTTTATTACAGACAAGAAAAATACAATGTCAAACTTATAATCACTCTAATAAAGAACAATACATTACACTTTCAAAGAGGTTTACAGTAGAAATTACATTGCCCACCTCCCAATATCTAATCCTAGCTAGGTTAGACTCCAGGGCAGGCAGGGACTATGCTTACCAATCCTTTCTGGTCAGTTCACGGTAGTTCACGATTTCGGGGTTCGTTGAATTCTGTAGGTTCTGTTTGCCGTACCCTGAATGTCAGAGAAGGCTTCTTACTGCGCAATTTTCAGTTGGGTTGAGTCCACTGATGCGGTAAGGCGCGTTTTGGATCTATGGGGTAAGTACCCGGTTTCCTTCATTAGAAATAGGTTCAAAGTCTCTTTAGGTAAAGTTTTCACATGTTGGTAGTCAGTACTTAGAATGTAGAGTGGAAACTTTCGATTCTTCTGTTTCTTCCTTGTGGAGTTTCGTTTCGAAATTGGTCGATCGCGGTGATGTTTCGGTAGCACCACGTTGGCTGTGGTTGGTTGCTGCCGCAATGGTGATGTTCTTCCTTCCTTTTGGACTTCAGGACTTCAAGGTGGGAGAAGTTAGTTTACAACTGTCGCGTTGGTTTCCCTGCCTTCTTGATGGCCCCTGGTGTAGTATGGCATACCCTTTGTTAAAATAGGGGGCCAGTTATGTGGTTGTGAGTTGTCCTAATTTTTGCACCAAATCAGTTCAGAATTCTTTGTTTAAATTTGGCGGGCTTGACATTTCTTTGTAATATTTTGGCGGGCTCGTTAAAAGTTAATATGTCTTGGGTGGGTTACTCTTCTAAATCTGTTTCCTGATGGAAATATTAGCTTGGTAATCGCAATGTCCTTTTGTGCTTGGTTTTCGCATACAGGCTGTAATGGGTCCTTTGTTCTTATTCATGCTGAAGATGGCTTTTCTCGGTTCAGTCTGATGGCTGGCCATCTCTGAGTTATTGTTGTAATGTTAATGTCTCTTGTGGAGAAGGGTTTTCGAATATCCATTTCTCCAGACAATTCACTTTAGTCCCAACACCCAGACAGTTCCAATAATCAAGCCGGCTCCTTTAGTTCCTTAGGCCCGCCCACAGACATGAATTTGTCTTGTAAAAATCCCAAATTTGATTGATGTTCATAGTTTCTTCCATAAGCACTTTAGGATTTCAAACTTTCCGGTAGATAGTCCCAAATTAAATTTCCTTTCCAATGAGGCCAAACACTGCGGAGGGGAGGGGGGTTCTCGTGAATGTTGACCTTTCACAGGAGACACTAATGTTTGTGTTACAGACCCCAAAATGCTGGAACATGCAGAACATGCAGTCTTAAAAATCAAAATCTTCCAGGGGTCCTGTCCCAGATCATTTCAGAAATAAATGTCACACCTTCAGCACTCACAACCCCTTCAGTAATTTCAAAATTCACCACTAGTGTAAACTGTGCTTTCAGAACTCCTATACATGCTTGGTGGTGGACATGTTTTAGTTGGTCATCTCTTCCATCCAATTTATATTGTTCAATTGCAATATAGCCAGGGCAGCTTCAACAGCATCAGGCTGGGAGTTAGCAAAGGAGATAATTTTCAAGAGGCCATGCCTTGAGTACTGCGTGCCGTTTTGTTTTTCAGATTTACGGAAGGATATACTTGCTTTGGAGGCAATTCAGAGAAGGTTCACTTGGTTGATTCCGGGGATGAGGGGGTTGACTTATGAGGAAAGGTTGAGTAGGTTGGGCCTCTACTCATTGAAATTCAGAAGAATGAGAGGTGATCTTATCAAAACGTGTAAGATTATGAGGAGGCTTGACAAGGTGGGTGCAGAGAGGATGTTTCCACTGATGGGAGAGACTAGAATGAGAGGGCATAATCTTAGAATAAGGGACCGCCCTTTTAAAACTGAGATGAGGAGAAACTTCTTCTCTCAGAGGGTTGTAAATCTATGGAATTCACTGCCTCAGAGAGCTGTGGAAGCTGGGACATTGAAAAAATTTAGGGCAGAAATAGACAGTTTCTTAAACGATAAGGGGATAAGGGGTTATGGGGAGTGGGCAGGAAAGTGGGGCTGAGTCCATGATCAGCTCAGCCATGATAGTACTGAATGGCGGAGCAGGCTTGAGGGGCCGTATGGCCTACTCCTGCTCCTATTTCTTATGTTGTTATGTAATATAAATTCTCTCTAAAAAGATGCATTGCTAGCTGGATTAGTGAGGTAACTGCATCTCTGTTGTCTGACAGTCTTCCTAGTTTGGTTGGGAGTGGAAGGGGTGGGTTGATAGGAGAGAAGAGGTGATTGTATAAAAATATCCAGTTCCTTGTGCTCTTGTAGTATCTGTAAGGATAATGATGTTTGGTAATGATAAAATTAATTCTGTGTATGTATGAATGTTAAAAGTGTAGATTGTACGGAAAGGCTGCAGTGTTGAAACAAAATGGAAGCTCACTGACTTCCAGCATGTCCTGTTTGTATATTGTCTGAATTGGAAAGCCGTTAACCTAATCAAGGGACGGCATTGGGTCTTCCAGACAGACACATGTGTGAGGAGAGCCAATAGGTAATTGCCCTGGAACCAAGATCCAATCCTGGGGCTTTCTGAGGAACAATGGACTTAAGGGATATAAAAACTCAAGCCAAAGATTGCTCTCTCTCTTTTCTTAAGCGCACGGCAAAAGGCAGGACCTTCCTCTATGGACAAAGGAGTGGACAATGTGCTTTGCCAGAGGGAAGTGACATATACCTTTTTATAAATCATTATTGTAACATTGTATCTGTTGTAACTAAGTCGATCTGTAGGCGAGCTGCCGACTGACTGCTGTTTCTCTGATAAAACATGCATGTGTGTGTTTAATAAACTATTCTGAATTGTTTTAAAATAACCAGTCTCGCTGTCAAGTTAATGCCAAAGATTTAGAAATCTTACATACTGTGCTGTCGGAGTGCCGATGATCTAGTCTGGGTTACTGGGATCAGGCTTTGAATTCACAAATACTCATATTGGGGAGTTTTCAAAGTTAAAAAACACATTTTTTTCACCACTTATTTCAAAGTAGAAGTAGAAGTATCTGTACCAATTCTGCAGGGAAAATGGAGAAAGGGCTCAGTGAGATTTTTAAAAATTCATTCCTGGGATGTAGACGTCGCTGGCAAGGCCAGCATTTATTGCACACCCATAATTGTCCTCGAGAATGTGAACTGCTGCAGTCTGTGTGGTGAATGTACTCCCACAGCGCTGTTAGGGAGGGAGTTCCAGGGCTTTGACCCAACGACGATGAAGGAATAGTGATATATTTCCAAGTCAGGATGGTGTGTAACTTGGAGGGTAACTTGGAGGTGTTGTCACTCCCATGCGCCTGCTGCCCTTATCCTTACAGGTGGAAGAGGTTGCGAGTTTGGGATGAATGTAAGATCACAAAAATGCAAGTTAAACAGGTGATTGGAGGGCAGAGAGTCCTAGAATATAGCATAGCTGCAGATCAAAAACGCAGGAGTAACAATGTATTTCTGCACCACAATAGCAAGTAGATTGTCAGAGAAGAAGTGAGAACACCTAGCTCGGGCTGGATTTGACTGACTGTTGCGAAAACACGGTCGCAAAGTCTGGGCACGATCCTCGGCTTCTTGTTTGCGGCGGCGATGGGACGTACAGCCGGGGAGAGCTGTGCTGGACGTGTACCGACGCGGATTGCGTTACCATCTGAGTTTTGGCACTCTCCCAGAACAGCGTCAGGTCAAACCTGTCCGTGCAGCCCTGCCAGCAGTGGTAAGTGGGAAAACCTGCAAAATAGGTAAGTTAAAGTTTTAATTTTTTAATTTTTTTGCAGCAATTTGTTAGCTAAGGGTCTTGGTAATGTTGTTTAAATGTTTTTTTGAATTCTTTTCCCCCCCCTCCCAAGGCCTCTCTCGCGGCACTCCCATCGCTGCACTAAAGTAGGCGAGGATGGTGTTTTGGCACCGCGATGCGGACACCAAGTGCCGAAAGCTGAAACGGCAGGTACCGCATACGTTCTCGCCCAAAAACCCCAAAACCCGAAAATCCAGAACTCACATCTTTCTCGAGTTTCTCTTTGATCTCCCCTCTTGATCTCTCCAAGCTCATCATATCCACGAGACCCATTTCCTGCTCCCTTTACCCTATTCTCAGCATCATCATCATCATCATAGGCAGTCCCTCGGAATCGAGGAAGACTTTCTTGAAGTGAGTTCTTAGGTGGCTGAACAGTCCAATATAAGAGCCACTGACTCTGTCACAGGTGGGACAGATAGTCGTTGAGGGAAAGGGTGGGTGGGACTTGTTTGCCGCACGCTCTTTCTGCTGCCCACTTTCTGCCTGATCTCGGCGATGAGACTGGAGGTGCTCAGCGCCCTCTCGGATGCACTTCCTCCACTTAGGGCGGTCTTGGGCCAGGGACTCCCAGGTGTCAGGGGGGATGTCGCACTTTATCAGGGAGGCTTTGAGGGTGTCCTGTCGCGTTTCCGCTGCCCACTTTTGGCTCGTTTGCCGTGAAGGAGCTCCGAGTAGAGCACTTGCTTTGGGAGTCTTGTGTCTGGCATTAACTGCTGAGCACCCAACTTCCTTTTTTGGCTCCCATGTTAGCCGACATTGTTAACAGTTCTCTCTCTTCAGATAGTGTACTCCTCTCCTTCAAATCTGCTATCATCACCCCTCTTCTCAAAAAAACAACCCTTGACTCAACATTGCTTGCTAACTATCACCCCATCTCCAACCTCCCTTTCCTGTCCAAAGTACTTGAACGTGTTGTCGCCTGCCAAATCCGTGATCATCTTTCCATGACTTCAATGTTTGAACCCCTTCAATCTGGTTTTCGCTCCTGCCAACAGTACCAAAACGGCTCTCATCAAAGTCACAAATGACATCCTTTGTGAGTGTGACAAAGGTAACCTATCCCTCCTCGTCCTTCTGGACCTGTCTGCAGCTTTTGACACAGTTGACCACTCCATCCTCCTCCAACTCCTCGCCACCAATGTCCAGCTGGGTGGGACTGCACTCGCCTGGTTCCATTCTTATCTATCTAATCGTAGCCAGAAAATTTCCAGCAATGGCTTCTCTTCCCACTCCTACATCTTTACCTCTGGTGTCCCCCAAGGATCTGTCCTTGGTCCCCTCTTATTTCTCATCTATATGCTGCCCCTTGGCGATATCGTCCGCAAACACAGTGTCAGTTTCCACATGTACGCTGATGACACCCAGCTCTACCTCTCCACCTCTTCTCTCAACCCCTGCTTGATATCTAAATTATCAGATTGCTTGTCTGACATCCATTACTGGATGATCAGAAATGTTCTCCAATTAAATATTGGGAAGACCGAAGCCATTATCTTTAGTCCCCACCACAAACTGCGTTCCCTAATCACTGACTCCATTCCTCTCCCTAGCATCAATCTGAGGTTGAACTAGATTGTTTACAACCTGGGTGTCATATTTGACCCTGAAATGAGTTTCCATCCACATATCCGCGGCATAACTAAAACTGCCTTTTTCCACCTCTATAACATTGCCTGCCTCTGCCCCTGCCTCAGCTCTTCTGCTGCTGAAACCCTCATTCATGCCTTTGTTACCTCAAGATTTCACGACTCCAACTCACTCCTGGCTGGCCTCCCACATTCTACACTACATAAACTTGAGTTCATCCAAAACTCAGCAGCCCGTGTCCTAACCCGTACCAAGTCACATTCACCCATCACACCTCTGCTTTCTGACATACATTGGCTCCCGGTTAAACAATGCCTCGATTTAAAAATGCTCATCCTTGTTTACAAATCACTCCATGGCCTTGCCCCTTCCTACCTCTGTAATCTTTTTCAGCCTTACAACCCCACAAGATATCTGTGCTCCTCAAATTCTGCCCTCTTGAACATCCCTCATTATTACTGCTCAACCATCGGTGGCCGTGCCTTCAGCTGATTGGGCCCTAAGCTCTGGAACTCCCTGCCTAAACCTCTCCTCCTCTCGACCTCTCTTTCCTCCTTTAAGACATTCCTTAAAACCTACCCCTTTAACTAAGCTTTTGGTCATCTGCCTTAATTTCTTCTTTTGTGGCTCTGTGACAAACTTATCTGTTTGTCTTGTAACACTGCTGTTGAAGAGCCTTGGGATGTTTCACTATGTTAAAGGCACTATATAAATAAAAGTTATTATTAATAAGAGATGAGAACATTAAAAGATGCAAATTGGAATTGAAAGACAGGATGAGGTAAATATTCTGAATAATTACTTCCTTCAAGTGTTGACAAGGGAAGAATTGAACAACATGCCCTCTTCAAAACATTCAGGATTTTGATATAAACAAGTTGAATGTCCTAGAAAAACTGAAACAAATACATAAATCCTCAGGGCTAGATGTATTTATCCAAGAGTTTTGAGAGAGACTCTAAGAGAAGATTTGATAGAGGTGTTTAAAGTCATGAAAGATTTAGATAGAGTAAATAATGAGAAACTGTTGCCAATGGCTGAAGTGTCGGTAACGAGAGGGCACACATTTAAAGCAATTGGCTAAAGAATCAGAGGCGACTTGAGGAAAAACTATATTTGCACAACGAGTGGTTAGGATTTGGACTGCACTGCCTGATAGGGTGCCGGACGCAGATTCAGTAGTAGCCTTCAGAAGGGAATTGGATAAATACTTGAATGAGACAAACTTGCAGGGATATGGGGAAAGAGCAGAGGGAGTGGGACTAACTGGATTGCTCTTCAAAAGAACTGGCGCAGACTCAGTGGGCCGACTGGCCTCCTTCTGTACTGTACTTTTCTGGTCAGTTCAGAGAGGAACTACAACGTTGATCCCTGGTGTCAGGCATCTAAGTTATGAGAAAAGACTAGATTAGGATTTTCATCCTGGAAAGAAGGCAGAGATGTGATGTGGAAGTATGTAAGATAATAAATAGTGCGGCGATGGTTAATCAAGAATATTGCTTTAAACTCAACTATGGGAGCAGAGCAAGCAGACGCAGGTTCAAACTAGTAAGTGGTAACTTTACAACTGATATCTAACTGCGTGGATATGAAATTGGTTAAGGGGCAGAACGCAGAGAATGATGATGAATGGTTGTTTTTCAGACTGGATAGAAACATAGAAACATAGAAAATAGGTGCAGGTGTAGGCCATTCGGCCCTTCAAGCCTACACCACCATTCAATAAGATCATGGCTGATCATTCACCTCAGTACCCCTTTCCTGCTTTCTCTCCATACCCCTTGATCCCTTTAGCCATCAGGGCCACACCTAACTTCCTCTTGAATATATCCAATGGATGGAAGTATACAGTGATGTTCCTCAGGGGTCGATGTTGGGACCATTGCTCTTTTTGAAATATATTAATGACCTGGACTTGGGTATACAGGGCATAATTTCAACGTTTGCATTTGGCACTTGGTTTAGCGCTCCACTTCCTTCCAGGAATGCTAATGAGAACTTTTTGAGAGTGGGGAATCTTTAGCGCCTGCCGCAAAGTTTCTCGCCTCTGAAAAGTTACTGGCCCAAAATGGGACAATAATCAAAGAGTACAAAAGCAAGGAAGTTATGCTTAACCTTTATAAAACACTGGTTCGGCCTCAGCTGGAGTCTTGTTGCCAATTCTGGGCACCACACTTTAGGAAGGATGTCAAGACCTTACAGAGGGTGCAGGGGAGATTTACTGGAATGGTACTAGGAATGAAATACTTCAGTTATGTGGAGAGACAAGAGAAACTGGGGTTGTTCTTCTTAGAGCAGAGATGATTGAGAGGAGATTTGATTGAGGTGTTCGAAATCTTGAAGGGTTTTGATACAGTAAATAAGAAGAAACTGTATCCAGTGGCAGAAGGATCAATAACCAGAGGACACAGATTTAAGGTAATTGGCAAAAGAACCAGAGGTGACACGAGGAAACATTTGCAGATGGCACGAAACTCACTTGGTTTAGCGCTCCACTTCCATCCAGGATTGCAAATGAGAACTTTTTGAGAGTGGGGAATCTTTAGCGCCTGGTGCAAAGTTTCTCGCCTCTCAAAAGTTACTGGCCCCAAATGGGGCAATAATCAAAGAGTACAAAAGCAAGGAAGTTATGTTGAAATGCTCTACCATAAAGGGAGGTGGAAGCAGATTCAAAAATAACTTTCAAAAGGGAATTAGATAAATACTTCAAGGAGAAAAATTTGCAGGACTATAGTGAAAGAACAGGAGAGTGGGACTTATTGGATAGCTCTTTCAAAGAGCAAGCAGAGGCAATATGGGCTGAATAGTCTCCTTGTGTGTTGTATGATTCTATGATTGTATGATTAGCAGCTTCCTCTTCATGCAGAGTGATCAACACTTGGAAAGGACCTAAAGGCAGAGCGAGGGGGTGAAACCCTTGACATAATTGAAGAAACAATTAGATGCAACATTGCGGATAGTGTAGGATTGTTCTAGACGGGTAAATTAAGATAGGCCAAATAGACTTGCTTATCCATAAGTATCTTTTGATCTTGTGAAGTGTTGTTTGGAAAATTTAAAAGACTTCAATGACCAGAAATGTGGTGGTCCAACACACATGTTCCAATGGAAACAATGATAAAATTCTCTTGTTTTAGATCAACTATCTATTCACTAGGTTTCAGCAGAGGCAAAACACCCTTGAAGCATTATTTGAAGGTATTATCAGTAAATACAGATGGTATTAATCTTTATTGATAGACAGGGGCCTTTTAACCATCGCAATGTTCATTACATTGATGATGTCTAACTAAAGGGTTTTCCAGTTCGGTTTCTATAAACAGTGATGTGAATGCCTGACAGAATATTCTGTCATTTTTCTTGAAAACCTACGCTTACAATAATAATTTAAAGGGTGTTGGAGATCTTGCCTCTGGGAATTGGTTTGAGACAGAAAGGATGAACATCTCTACTTTCTGTGGACTTCATTCAAATTATCTTGGATAATCTCAAAGTAGCGAGCACGCAGAAGAAAAATATCATCAAATCAGATCGCTAACCAATCCAGGGGGTTTCACAAGGATAATAAGCATAGGAATAGGAAGCAGTAAACAAGTGCAAAGCAGTACACAAGAACAACGTTTGAGGAAATTATGAAAACGCCTACAGCATTGAGTGTCTCAACATCTCAGCAGAAGATGGAGCATAGTAGAAAAGATCTGCAACATACAATATGAAAGAAAAGGTAGTCTTCCTTCATGTAGGAAAGAAAAAAAGAAAGACTTGCATTTATAAAGCACCTTTCACGACCTCAGGACGTCCGAAAGCACTTTACAGCAAATGACATCCCTTATTACTGTGAACATGGTAAACTATCCTTCTTCATCCTTCTCGACCTGCCTGCAGCTGTTGATATGATTGATCACACCATCCTCCTCCAATGCCTCTACACCATCATCCAGCTGGGTGGGACTGCACTCGCTTGGTTCCATTCGTATACATGATTGCAGCCAGAGAATCAGCTGCAATGGTTTATCTTTCTGCTCCTGCATCGTTACCTCTGATGTTCCCCAGGGATCTATGCTTGGACCCCTCCTATTTCTCATCTACCTGCTGCCCCACGGCGACATCATCTGAAAGCACAGTGTTAGGTTCCACATATACGCTGACGACACCGTGAAGTATACTATTCTGTAAGACACAATTTTAAACCTGGCAATATTCTTAATAACCGAGCACTCACATACATTTCAAAGTTACAATAGCCACAGTCCCTTTCAGCTTATAGGGCCCAAATTTGGCTCACCCGTTTAAACGGCGCACTCACCAGAGATGCAATGACTTCCTCGGGTGAAAACGGCACTGAAAAGATCTCCCCAGATTCTGGCTGCTCTGTGGCCTCTCGCATGGCTTGGCACGGTGTGATCTGTCTATTAGGGGGTGGAGCTATGGCCCTGCGTGAAAAACAGTATCGGCAACTCAACGCATGCACACGGGAGGTTTTGCGCATGCTCAGTAGCTCCGGCCACCAGCTGTGCTGCAGCGTGGGACCCGATGCGCCCCGCCCCTATCCCAGGCCGAGTGGCATCACGACGCGCACCGGGCAGTCAGAGAGAGAGAGTCGGGGTCGGAGAGAGTCTGAGACGGAGAGAGTCCGAATCGGAGAGAATCGGAGTCAAAGAGTTCTCGGAGAGTCCTTGGAGAGTTGGAGAGTCCTTGGTGAGTCAGAGAGTCCTCAAGAGTTGGAGTCCTCGAGAGAGAGAGAGAGAGAGAGAGAGAGGCGGAGTCCTCGAGAGAGTCGGAGTCGGAGAGGGGTCAGAGTCGGCCCGCTGACATCCCAGGCTGAGTTAGGAAGGTAGAACTTAAGATTTATTTTTTATTTATTATTGATGGCTTTTATGCTTCTTGAATGTTGTTGTGAAGGAGTTTAGTGCTTTGCAAGGTCCTCTCCACTTCCCTCCACGCCCCCCCCCCCCGTATCTCTGGCTACCTGTGCTGATTTCTTAACTCTCCGTAAGGGTTTTCTGTGCGGCCACAAGTGGCCACATACGCTGGTCTAAGTTAGTTTGGAGCAACAATTAGCTGTCCAAACTGGCTTAAATGGCCAAAACGGGTGTAGGTGGCTGGTAGCGCCCCCTTTTGAAAAAAAAAACTGAAGTAAAAAAAATTCTAACGAACTCACTTACACTGGCTCAAATTGAATGTGCAGAATGGGGATTTTTAAGATACTCCCAGGAAAATCAAGTTGCTCCAAAATTAACGGAGCAACTCCTGGGCAACTTTGAGCCCATAAATTCTGCAATTATGTGGCCTCTCATAATGTTTCTATATTACTCACCAATTATACAATAATTGTAAAAGATCATTTAAAATAGCATGATGTAGACTTGGCTCAATTGCCTCAGATGTGTGTTGGCAAAGGTAATAACTTAAAAGCACTCCAAGAACCTTAAGCTCAACTCATTACTTTGATTGTCAAACTAAGTTGGCTCAGAAACTCAAGTAATCAACAAAGATGGTTGACACCCATGCTGCTTTCACAACAGGTCCCTCAGATAAAAATCAACACTAACTCTGATGTTGACTTAATTCAAATAAATGAGCATTAAAATAATTCTGATCAGAAGAATGGAGCTGCAGTGTTGAAATGCAGTGGCCCTTCCAGCTCCTAGTCAGAGAAATGAATCAATCTCTTTTGTCAGAATTTAGTTTGGACCCAGATTTCATCCAAACATAGGAACAATGACGGACAGGACCATCACGTCTGCCCCACACAAATGCGATACATTGTGTATCACAATGCATTCTCTCCACCCCACCCAAAACGATGGTATCTCATAATAGTCCTGCGAAGCGCCTTGGGATGTTTCACTACGTTAAAGGTGCTATATAAATTCAAGTTGTTGTTGTTGTTGAAAGATCTGATTAAAAAAAACCCAAGTCAATTTGGGGAAAAAAAGCCTGGGTAATTCCTCTCTGACACATCTAAGCGATCAAAACTGGTCCAGGAGATCACTCTGGCCCTGAATTCACTGCAGTACCTGCCATCTGCAAGAATTGATCTCCACCCCAGCCAGAAACAAGGCCAGCACTCGTGAGAAGGAATTTCTGCAAATCAGCATCCATCGCACGAGATGGCAGCCTATTCCAGAAGTCCACTATTCTCTGGGAAAAGAATCACCTCCTGACATCTAGAACATAAGAACATAAGAAATAGGAGCAGGAGTAGGCCATTTGGCCCCTCCAGCCTGCTCCGCCATTCAATAAGATCATGGCTGATCAACTCCATTTTCCTGCACTATCCCCATATCCCTTGATTCCCTAAATATCCAAAAATCTGTCTTGAATATACTCAACAACTGAACCTCCACAGTCCTCTGGAGTGGACAATTCCAAAGATTCACCATCCTCTGAGTGAAGAAATTTCTCCTCATCTCAGTCCGAAATAGCCGACCCCTTATTCTGAGACTGTGACCCTGGTTCGAGACTCCCCATCCAGGGGAAGCACCTTCTCTGCATCTACCCTGTCAAGCCCTGTAAGAATTCTGTATGTTTCAATAAGATCACTTCTCATCCTTCTAAACTCCAGAGAATATACATCTAGTCTGCTCAATCTCTCCTCATAGGACAATCCCCCATCCCAGAATCAGTCTAGTGAACCTTTGTTGCACTCTCTCTATGACAAGTATATCCTTCCTTAGGTAAGGAGAACAAAACAGTGCACAATGCCCCAGATGTGTTCTTACCAGGGCCCTATATAATTGCAGTAAGACATCTTTACTCTTATACTCAAATCTTCTGGTAGTAAAGGCCAACATACCATTTGCTTTCTTAATTGCTTGCTGTACCTGCATGTTAACTTTCAGTGATTCGTATACAAGGACACCCAGCTCCCTCTGAACAATAACATTTCCCAATCTCTCACCATTTAAAAAATACTCTGCTTTTCTATTTTTCTGACCAAAGTGGAAACTTCACATTTCTCCAAATTATATTCCATTTGCAATGTTGCTGCCCACTTACTTAGCCTGTCTATATCCCCTTGAAGCCTCTTTGCATCCTCCTCACAACTTACATTCCCACCTAGCTTTTTATTATCAGCAAACTTGGATATATTACATTTGGTCCCCTCATCCAAATCATTGACATAGATTGTGAATAGATGAAGCCCAAGCACTGACACAACTAGTTGCAGCCTGCCAACCCGAAAATGACCCGTTTATTCCTACTCTGTTTTCTGTCCATGAACTAATCCTCAATCCATGCTAGTATATTACCCCCAATCCCATGATCCCTAATTTTGTTTAATTGTCTGCCTTATCGAATGCCTTCTGAAAATCCAAATACACAACATCCACTGGTTTGCCCTTATCTATTCTGCTAGATACAACCTCAAAAAACTAACAGATTCGTCAAACATGATTTCCCTTTCATAAATCCATGTTGACTCTGCCCAATCCTATTATTATTTTCTGAGTGCCTATTACCATATCCTTAATAATAGATTCTAGCATTTTCCCTACTACTGATGTAAGGCTAACTGGTCTGTAGTTCCCAGTTTTCTCTCTCCCTCCTTTCTTAACTAGTCGGGTTACAATTGCTACCTTCCAATCTGTGGGAACCGTTCTAGAATCTATGGAATTTTGGAAGATGACAACCAATGCATCCACTATCTATATAGCTACCGCTTTTAAAACCCTAGGATGTAGGCCATCAGGTCCAAGGGGATTTATTGATTTTCAGTCCCATTAATTTCTTCAGTATTACTTTTTTTACTGATACTAATTTCTTGCAGATCCTTTTTCTCGCTAGACCATTGGTTCTACACTATTTCGCGGAAGTTTTTTGTGTCTTCTTCTGTGAAGACAGCCACAAAGTATTTGTTTAATTTCCCTGCCATTTCCTTATTCCCCATTATAATTTCTCCTGTCTCAGCCTGTAAGGGGCCCATATTTACTTTTGCTAATCTTTTCCTTTTTACATACCTATAGAAGCTTTTACAATCTGTTTTTATGGTTCTTGCTTGTTTACTCATATTCTATTTTCCCTTTCTTCATCAATATCTTGGTCCACCTTTGCTGAATTCTAAAATCATCCCAATCTTCGGGCTTACTATTCTTTTTGGCAACCTTATAAGCCTTTTCCTTTGATCTAATGATATTTTTAACTTCTCTTGTTATTCACGGTTGGACCACTTTTCCAGTGTTTTACTTTTTGCCGTATATTTGTATATTTGCTGTAAACTATATATTCATTCTTGACATGCTAGTCATTGATTGGCTACCATCATACCTTTTAATGCAATTTCTAATCTACCTCAGCCAACTCGCCCCTCATAGCTATGTAGTGTGCTTTGTTTAGATTTAAGATCCTAGTTTCAGAAATCACTTTCAAACTCAATGTAAAATTCTATCATATTATGGTCACTCTTCCCTAAAGGCCCTTTTACTACAAGTTTATGAATTAACCATTGCACAGTACTAGATCTAAAATAGCCTGTTCACTCGTTGGTTCCTCATCATGCTGATCTAGAAAACTATCTTGTATATATTCCATAATTTTATCCTTACACTATTACTGCAAATTTGGTTTGCCCAGTCTATATGTAGATTAATGTCCCCCTTGATTACCATATTACCCTTGTTAAATGCACCTCTAATTTCCTGATTTGTACTCTGCCCTACATTACAATGACTATTTACATGATATAAACAACTCCCAGTAGTGTTTCCTACCGCTTGCTGTTTCTTAGCTCCACCCAAACTGATTATATTTCTTGATTTTCGGAGCTAAGATCATTTCTCTCTACTGTTTTTATCCCATCCTTTATTATCAGGGCTACCCTTCCTACTTTTCCATTTTGCCTACCTCTTCCAAAAGTTATTTATCCCGGAATATTTATTTCCCTACCTTGGTCACTTTGCAACCACGTCTCTGTAATTAGGTTCAACCTATTAATTTCTATCTGCCCTATTAATTCATGTATTTTGTTGAGAAATCTTCGCACATTCAGATATACTGCCTTTAGTTTTGACTTATTTCTATTTTTCTGTGATGTCACCATAGTCACTGATGCCTTATTACCTTTGTTACTCTCTCTGTCCCTTCCTGACCCACACTGCATACTTGTACCCAAAACTATGCTCTGCTCTAGAACCTTGACATTTCTCTTCCTAATTTAAAAATTTACTCTTTCCTGAAACCTCCCACTTCTCTTCATTAGTTTAAAGCCCTGTCTACTGCCCTAGCTTTTTGATTAGCCAGGTCACTGGTTCCAGCCAGGTTTAAGTGGAGCCCGTCCCCACAGAACAGCTCCCTCTTTCCCCAGTTCTGGTGCCAGTGCCCCATGAACTGAAACCCCTTCCCCCCAAACCATTCTTTGAGCCACACACTTAAATCTCTAATCCGTTTGTCCCGATGCCAATTTACGCGTGGCTCAGGTAACAATCCAGAGATTATTACCTTTGAGCTTCTCCTTTTTAATTCGGATCTGTGCTCCTCAAACTCACTCAGCAGAACTGCATTCCATGTTCTACCTATGTCATTGGTTCCTACGTGGACCACGAGAACTGAATCCTCTCCCTTCCACTCCAAGTTATTCTCCAGCTGCAAGGAGATATCCTTAACATTGGCACCGGGCAGGCAACACTGTCATGGCTGCAGAGAACAGTATCTCTCCCCCTGACTATACTGTCGCCTATCACTGCACTTTCTTTTTTACACTTGAATGGCCTCCTGTACCATGGTGCCATAGTCAATTTGCTCATCCTCCCTGCAGTCCTTGTTCTCATCCATACAGGCAGCATGTAGCCCGTAACTGTTGGACAAGGTCAAGGGCCAATGCTCCTCCATCCCTATATCCTGCGTCCCCATACCTTCCTGACTCGCAGTCAAACCCTCCTGTCCCTGCCCACTGACTAACTATAAAGTATTGCTTAACCTAACAGGTGTCTGCCTCCTTTGAACAAAATGACTAGGTAACTCTTCCCCTCCCTGTTGCATCGCAATGTCTGCAGCTCGGACTCCAGCTCAACAACTCTGAGCCTAAGTTCCTCGAGCTGCAGGCACTTACCGCAGATCTGGTTGCTCACCAACTCCCACATGCTGCAGTTATGACACACCACCTGCTCTGCCATCGCTATCCAACCTTATTTTATTTATATAATTAGTTACATTGGGCGAGATTTTACACTTTTTTTGCATGCATAATGCCTACGTAACGTTCATTTTACCGCTGAAATGAGGTATAACGCCCAGATATCGCCCATTTAGCCATAAAATGGAAACTGACGCCCATTTATCAGACACTTGTTGCCAAGCATTACTTTCCCCATGTACGTAACACCGGGAAAAAATAATACCACCCACCCACTTTTTGGGGCGGAATCATCAGAATGGGCGAAACTAACACCCATAATATCGCCCAGCATTACTTTCCGCACATAATTAACGCCAAGATTCAATAATAATGCCCGCCCACTTTTTTTTGTCAAAAAGATCACATTTGCCGAAACTAACGCCCAGGAGATCACCCAGCGTCACTTTCACCACCTCGCACACATCTCGCTCACAATATCGCTCACCCAAAACACCGCTCAGAAAAAGTGGAACTGTTCTGAATGAATCACAGCGGTGTGGGCGCCATTTTTAAAATCGCAGGTTGCTTCATTTAAACTTCGGGGGAGTTTGGATTGACGCTGGAGTTCTTCTCATGTGAATTGACCATCTTAACAGATATATTTTCAGACTCTGGATGATTTTAGTGTGGAAAGTATTGCTTCTGATCAATCGCTATTATACTTTAATTGGAATGGGGCCAGCCATTTCTCAGCCTGCATCGATTAATACGCAGATGCTGCAGTGCGCAGATGGCTCAATGTCTAATGCACACATCATTGTGTGCCCAATTTAAGACATGCCAGAATGAGGAGGAGGTCCATACCATGCACACCCCGCACTTACAGGGAGAAGAGGTCTTACCTTGACATGTCCGAGCACACCTGCTTTCGGAGACTGCGCTTCTACAAGGTGATGATCAATTAAACATGCGCGCTCATCAGGCCAGATAAGCAGCTGTAAGGGTTGGTTTGCAGGGGGTCAGCTTTCCCTTCTGACCTTATATGAGCGGTTCCGAATCGCTCCCACACCCTTGGTTCTAGACACTGGAATTATGAAGGGATTGTGACAGACTTGGACAGACAATCAGTTTCAAGGTAGGAAGCAGGTATGGCTTTATTTTGTTTAAAAAGAAGTAAAAGGCACACCTTTAATAACACACACAGTCCAATACACACTGAAGGGTACAACACATTGAATAAAATGTCAAATTACAGCCTGTGGGGAAAAGAATACCGCTTAAACTCTAAATGGGGTAAAGAAGAGAATGCAGATACATTTACACAAGTTATCCCATCCTCCCCCCTCCCAATTCCCCTAACTAACTAAGTTATAGCTCTGACGGTTCAGGGGCTATGCTCACCAATCCCTTTAGACAGTTGCCAGTGAATCATGTTTTCAGGGTTCGCTGCACTTGGCCTTCTAGGCGAGCTGTACCCCGGACGGAGGAGAAGACTTCGGACTGCGTAGTCTTCAGTTGGGGTGCATCCGTTGATGCGGTAAGTTGCGTTTCGGATGTATGGGATAAGTACCCACTTTCTTTGGTTTTAGTTAGTCCTTTTAGGTAATTTCTCACCCGTTGGCCATTCAGAAGTAGATTGTAGAGTGGAAATAAATGTCGATTCTTCGGTTTTTGCTGAGTTGGTTTTGGTTGGTCGTTTCGCTGGTTGTGGTAGCCCGGGTTTGTCAATTTGGTTGCTGACAACCTTCCATTTCGTGGGCCTCGTGCTCAGTCGGTCCTTGACGATTTCTTGTAGGTTCCTTCACGACTCCATTTCTTCATTCCCCAGCTCCAGCTGCTTGTTTCTGTCTGTGTTCCAGTCTGTTCCTTGTTCAAGTCTGTGTTCTGCTAGTCTCCTGTATTCTGCTAGTTTTTGTGTTCTGCTAGTCTGTCCTTGTAAAACTGGGAGATAGATATATCCAAAAAAAAAGGCTCTGTTATCTCCCATCAAATCTCTTGGGCTCTGTTTAAACTGTTCTGTCCATTGATTTTCAAATGTCTCCTTTGTCAGCAGTAACTCGATTAGGGTGTGAGAATGTGCTATCACTGGTTTTGCATTGTTTTAGGATTGTCCAGTTTTTCTGACCATGATTTCCATTGTGCTTGATTGGGTAATTCGATTATCTCTTAGGGGGTGAATAGTTCCCCCAGACAGCCTGGGATCCTTAATACACGAATTTCCTTCAGACGTTGGCTCCACCTCCTGTATTTGATAACTCTTTTTCGTAGCCAAAATGTTGTAGAATCTTAAGATTGATATGCTCCTTCCCATAGATGTTTAGGGGATCTCAAGCTTCTGTAATTTAGGTCCATTTTGAATTCCCTTTCTTATGAGTCCAAACACTGCGGGGGGGGGGGGGGGGGGGGGTCTCCATGAATGCATCCCCTTTTATCCCCCGCAGGGTTCGTCTGCCCCTTTAAACTCATTCTAAAAGCCCAAAAATTGATTTTTCTCCTCCGTAGGGGAAAGGTACCTGGAATCTTTGCGAGATATTGGTAAATTCTACATTCCCCCCTATGATACCATGTCACTTATGGTATCAGTCTTCGAGGTGAGCAAAGTTCCTGACTCCCAAGAGATAACCTTCCCCGTAAATTAGCTAAACTAATACCCAAAATGCATTACACTTATGCAACATCACCATAGATGCACACTTTTCCCTTTACAGGTACAAACTTTTTACATTTACACCCTCCCAGCTTGGAGGGGGTTCAATCACTACAATTGCATTTCAGCACAGTTACATTTCATTTCAGTTACATTATATCCACCAGCATATAGGCAATGTACAACCACATTACAGAAGGAAAAAAAACATAGATTAAAATTAAACAACTACAATTGGTCTCCTGAGGTTTGTCCATCACCTGGTAATGTCTGGATCCTGCTCTTGAGAACTGCTCTCAGGCTGGCTGACACACAAGACAAACTCAAAATAATCACCTAAACATTACTGCAACATTAACCTCAATTCTAAATTTAACCTTAAAATATAAAATGGTGCAGTCAGCTGCCTTAAACTAAAATTAGAGCTATGTACAACTGCCACCCGTCTCCGGGTGGCCTGGTTAGTCCCTGTCAGGCCCATGCCTTGTGCGGCCTGATAGCCGCCTGGATGCTAGGGTTTCCCTGCAGCCGATGAGCTGGAGACCCTTGTCTCTGGGACAGCTCGTTTCTACTGCTCCTGTGAGTCCCTCACCGCTGGAGGCGGCTGGCTGGGGGTCCCTACTCTGAGCGGCCTCTGTACTTCTGACCTTCGGCCTTTCCTGTCGGACTGTGCTTCTCCTAGGGTAGAATCGCTGTGGCTCAGATGCCGGTGACCACGGTATCTTTGGCCATGGTGTATGGAGGGTCCTTCTCAGGGCTTGGGTTACTGAGGGTGTGTCCGAATCCCAAACGATGGGTGGGATAGCCCCTCCAGTACTGCAATTCACCGTCCCTATAGGCACGGTTTCTGAGCCTGCCACATTCCCTGTGGGCCCTCCACCATCGGGGGCGGCCAACGGAGGGTCCCTGTCCTGAGGATGTTTCACCCCTCCCGGCTGCCCTCTGTGCTTGGCTGAACCTGGGTTGTACAGCTTGCACTGGTTGATGTGGAACCACTTAGTATGGCGGGGCAGCTTTATGGCATAGACCATCGGGCTTGCCTTGTCGACTATGCTGTATGGCCCCATATATAATACTTCAAAAACCCCGACACGAGCATAGTTCCTCACCATGACCTGGTCCCCTATCTCCCATTCGTGGTGTTTGCTGGGTTCTAGCAGCAATCAGTTCCCCTGATGCTGTCTGCCCATGTTACTAACAGCCTGCCAGTGAATCTGTTTGAGGTGTTCAAACAGGTTCCTGACAAACCGGCCCCGGTTCACCTCTCTGAGCTGACCTTCTGTGAGCACCGGGGCTAGGACATGGGTGGGGGTCCGCATGATCCGGCCAGTCATGAGCTCGTATGAGGAATACCCGGTGCTCTTTGACTGGCTGGCTTGGATCCCCATTAGGACCAATGGTAAGATCTCCAACCACTTTTGGGGGGAGTCTCCCGTTTCCTTCCGCAACCTTTCTTTAATGGTGCGGTTTAAAAGCTCCACAGTACCAGGTGACTGCGGATTGTGGGCAACGTGCCATTCCCCTCAATGCCGAGCACCTTAAGGGTTGCCTGCATTACCTGCCCGGTGAAATGGCTCCCCTGGTCCGACTCCACATACTGTGGGAGTCCCCACTGGGAGAACACTTCCCTCACTAGAATCTTAGCTGTTCCTGGTGCAGTGGCTGTTCGGCAGGGGAAGGCTTCAACCCATTTTGAGAACACATCCACCAGGACTAGGCAGTATTTGTAGCCTCCCTGGGTGGTGGGTAGGGGCCCGATGTAGTCAATTTGGATTGACTGCCATGGTCCCTCTACCCTCCTGACGTGTCCTAGGGACACCTTCCTTTTCTGGGGGTCAGGGTTGTTCGCAGCACACACCAGGCAGTTCGCACAAAACTCGCGGACGTCCTCCCTGAGTCCCGGCCACCATCCTGCCTGTTCCACCCGTTGCCAGGTGGTCTCAGGCCCGGGATGTTCCGCTCCTGGACCCTCATGGGCCAGTTTTAGGAATTCCCTCTGGTGCTGCTGTGGCACGACCCATTGTCCCTCTTTAAACAGCATGCCTTCCTTAACGGTAATGGCTGCTGTGCCGTCCGGACCTTCTACTCTCTCTCCTCTAGCTAGCGCGTTCATGACAGCTTTCAGGACTGGATCCTGTGCCTGAACTGTGTTTAAGTCCGGGGCCAAGGCTATCCCTGTACTCTCTGCTGCCCTGTTCTTATTCTTGACCGCTGCTATGCGGCCGGTGTCATAGGGGTCCCAGAACTTTGGCCAGTTTGTCAGTCTGTTGGTTTCCCTCTGCACGGGGTTCGATTTTTGAATGGGCCTTCACCTTATGTATGTAGACCTTTCCCTCTTCCCCCACCACTGTCATGATTTTCTCCAGCAGGGTCTTGATTGCCAGGGGTCTCCCGTCAGCGGACGTGTATCCGCGACGGGACCAGACAGCCAGGTACTCCGTACATGAATTGCAGCTGAACAAACTGTCCGAGCAAATCGTGTATGGGGTAGGGAATTCCTCGAGGTGGGTCACCACGTACATTACGGCGGACAGTTCAGCATGCTAGGTGCTCATGGTGCTGGGAAGCTTGATTGCCAGGTCAATACCTGCCCTTGGGTCATAGACTCCGCACCCAGTGAGTCGTTCACCAGCAGATACCGTGCTGGACCCGTCCACGTAGATGCCCCGGCCTGTAGGGTGTAACTCCGCCCGAAGGCCAATGTTCACCTCCCATACGCCTTCTATGGAGCACCTGTGGGCTTTCCCTGGATAGATTAGGTTGGCTGCGAGCCTTGGCTCGCGGGGGCCTTCTACTCTGAGGTCCATCTGGGAGAGGAGCAGGGTCCAGCGAGCAATGCGGGCACTGCTCACCGTCCCGTCCTTAATCCTCCCATCTAGGAGCATCTGAGTAGATGTGTGGTGGGTTAGGAGTGTTAGAGGAGACCCTCCCGTGAAGATCAAGGATCTTTTCACTGCCCAATATGTGGCTAGGAGGTGTCTCTCACAGTTGGAGTACTCCTTCTCCACATCTGTGAGGATCCTGGAGGAGTAAACCACCGGTCTCAGCTGGCCGTGCCGCTCTTGAAGCAGCACTGAGCTCAAACTTTCCCCGCTGGCTGCCACATCCAGGAAAAACTCCTTTCCTACATCTATCGCTCCTAAGGCTGGCGCGGTCTGCTAGTCCTTCTTGAACTAATTAAATGCTGCCTCGCAACCCTCATCCCAGTCCCACTCTACACCCTTGTGTAGGAACCTGAGCAGAGGGGCTGCGGTGGCTGCATAATCCTCAATCAAGTCTCTGCAGTACCTGGTGAGCCCTAGAAAGGATCTTACCCCTGTAACTGTGTTGAGGGCTGGTAACTCCTGTACTGCCTCCCTTCTAGCCTTGTCAATGGCTCTTTCCCCAGCGCGCACAGTCAGCCTCAGGAATTTGACTTCCTTCTGGCCGATCTGTGCCTTCTTGGGGTTTACTTTAAACCCTTCTTCTTTTAGCAGCTCCAGCAGCTCAGCCAGCAGTGGGCCATGCTCCTCCCCCTGATCGGTGAACAAAAGCAGGTCATCCACATACTCCACCAACTGCTGGGGTCTGCTAAAGCCCTTTAAACAGTTCGCCATACATTGGTGAAAAATGCTGGGACTATTGTGGAAGCCTTGGGGAAGACAGTTCCACGTGTATTGTTGGCCCTTAAAAGTAAAGGCGAACTTGTACTGGTCCTCCCGTTTTAAAGGAATGGACCAGAACCCATTTGAAATGTCCAGCACCGTGAAAGTGGTCGCAGATGCTGGAATACTCCCTATGAGATCTGCTACGGTTGCTACAGTGGGTGCACAGGCAGGGATATTCTTATTTAGTACTCGATAGTCCACGGTGGCCCTCCATGAGTTGTCCGGTTTCTTAACCGGCCACAGTGGAGAGTTCACAGGGGTTGCTATCGGTGTTAATACCCCTTGCTCTACCAGTGATCCCAGCGCCGTTGTCAGGTATGCCTCTGCCTCCCTGGGGAAGTTATATTGCTCTTGTGGTCGGGTCATGGGGTCCCCTGCTTTACTAACTTCAACCCCCGTTACCCTACCACAGTCATGTTTGTGGGTGGCAAATGCTGCAAGGTGTGCCCGTACATATGCCTGGTACTCCACTGGGGTGTTACTGACCAGTAATTCCAAGTCGTAACCCTCCTTTGGCTTCACGATACACAACGTTCCCTTGGCCCCTTTTTCTGGGATCACCGCTACCTCACCTTCCCTGTCAGTCACTATGGCTCCCCATAGACAGTGGTTCCTGAGATCCACTAAGATCTGGTGGCTAATGATAAAATCAGCCCCCAGGATCCCTTTTCCCTTCTGCTCCCATTCCATCAGGACACACTTCCATTTGGTTTTGAGTGTCCCTAACTGAGTGGTGAGCGGGATGGAAAACGAACCAGTTTGCTCATTGCCTGTGAACCCCACTAGACTGTACGGGACCCCGTTCGATAGAGGTGAGGTAGCTGGGTTATCTGCATATACAAGGGTGCTGGAAGCACCAGTATCTAGGAGGTAGATCCCTTTCACTTTCTCCACCTCCATCGTAATGCACGGTCTATTCCAGGCATCGTACTCTAGGGAACACAGGTACACAGGCTGCGCTGGCTCTAGTCATGCATCTGGGTGGGTTGGAGCAGAGGGTTTTACCATACCGGCTACTGCATCAGTTGTGATAGCTACTGCTCCCTGTCTGTTTATGAGTGTCTGTAGGGCGGCTATGAGTGTCTCATATGAGTCGGGTGTTCCTGCCCCGGCCTGGGGCAGAGGCTGAAGTGGCCTTTCCCTTAGTCTCTTTCCATGGGTTCCTACAGTCCTTCCTCCAGTGCCTACTTTTCCAACACCCAAAACACTCGCCCCCTTTGTGGGGAGGGTTCCCACCTTCTTGATGCCACTTGATGCTGGGTTTAATCTCATGGACCTTCCCTTTAGAGGAAGGTTCCTCTGTCCCTCTACCGTTCCGGTAAGCCAATGTCAACTGTCTGACCACTGTCTCCTCGGTGGTTCTGGGATCTCTTGGATCGAACCAGACCTCGGCTTTTGCCTTTACTCCAGGTAAGCTGTTTGCCACCAGGCTGCGGAGCCAGTGAGCCAGCTCGTTAGAGTTCAGGTGAGCCCGGTAAAGAACCCCATTACAGGCCCTTTCGTAGACCGGCCACAACCTGTCGGCGAAAGCCCGTGGAGTCTCCCCATAGAGCTGCACTGTTTTCTCCACTCGGGAGAAAGGACTCCCGTCATTCATACACATGGCCTCTAGAACCTTCTCCTTAACCGTAGCGTACGTGTTTCATCCCTTTCTGCTGTCTGCAGAGAGGGAATGGCACAGCTTGGTGTCTAGCGAGAAGAGCAACAGCTCAGCCTGCTCCGAATCATCGCACCCGTTAATATCCCCTGTGTATTCCACTTCCAGGAAGTGTACTGAGGGATCCCCCTGTTGGGTGAGCTTACTTAGGTGGCCTATCATAGCCCTCAGGTTTTGGGTGTCGTGGGGGACTACGAAGTTGCTTTCTAGGGGTCCTGCTGCCCCATTGGCATCAGGCGGGCCAAACTTCTGCTGCCGCATCGGGTGCATTGGCCCTGGTTCCGGCCCTTCTTGTATTGGCTCGCCTTCTTCCCCCTGCTGCCAAGCCGAGTTAAAACTCGGGACTGCCGGTGTTGGTAGTTCGCAATCCTTGCCTGCCCCGCACTCTGGCTGACACCCCTGCTGCCCCGGGCCATTTCTGGGAGCTGCAGGCGGTGACTGAGGGGCTTCTCCTTGCCCAACCAGGTGTTCCTGGGCTAAACCCGGGTTTATCAGGCACACCATGCCTTTAGCCCGGGATAGAGCAAGGTTCAAACTTTGGATCTGCTGCTGGCAGGGGCCGTGGTCTCCTGCCTCAAATTCCCTGGTACTGGCTACCTTATAGGCTACCTGAATGTCTCTCACCCTCTCCCCGTACTATTTAACTTGCTTGGCGAGGCGGGAATTCTCTTCCCGCAATGCCAGTTCGCTATTCTTGGCTTCAATAATCTGACACTGTAAAAGGTCCAGTTGAGTTTTGTGCCTTTCTTTAGTGAGCTCTCTACATTCCTTTAACTGTCCCACCTCTGTCCACAGCCTATCCCTGACTGTGGCCCTTGCGCTGGACCTCTCTTCTGCCTGTCTCAATACTCCCTTTAATTTCTCATTCTCCTCATCTAGAAGCCAGATCTGTTGCTGAAGGCAAATTAGCCAAATGGTTTTCTCTATCGACCTTTTATGGACCTTGCTCTCGGTCCATTGAGCTGCAGCATCTTCTGGATGCTCAGCATACAATAGATCGAGTACCCACTCCGAAGCCGCATTTACCCTCTTAAACACATACGAGGAAATCCCCTCTTCCATTTTGCTTTGTTTCCTGAAACCAGTCTCTCTGTTATCACGTCCCTTGTACCAGTGTCCCATCTGGGTTGCCATGTGTAAGGGGTGGTTTGCAGGGGGTCAGCTTTCCCTTCTGACCTTATATGAGCGGTTCCGAATCGCTCCCACACCCTTGGTTCTAGACACTGGAATTATGAAGGGACTGTGACAGACTTGGACAGACAATCGGTTTCAAGGTAGGAAGCAGGTATGGCTTTATTGTGTTTAAAAAGAAGTAAAAGGCACACCTTTAATAACACACACAGACCAATACACACTGAAGGGTACAACACATTGAATAAAATGTCAAATTACAGCCTGTGAGGAAAAGAATACCGCTTAAACTCTAAATGGGGTAAAGAAGAGAATGCAGATACATTTACACAAGTTATCCCATCCTCCCCCCTCCCAATTCCCCTAACTAACTAAGTTATAGCTCTGAGGGTTCAAGGGCTATGCTCACCAATCCCTTTAGACAGTTGCCGGTGAATCATGGTTTTGGGGTTCGCTGCACTTGGCCTTCTAGGCGAGCCATACCCCGGACGGAGGAGAGGACTTCGGACTGCATAGTCTTCAGTTGGGGTGCATCCGTTGATGCGGTATGTTGCGTTTCGGATGTATGGGATAAGTACCCACTTTCTTTGGTTTTAGTTAGTCCTTTTAGATAATTTCTCACCCGTTGGCCATTCAGAAGTAGATTGTAGAGTGGAAATAAATGTCGATTCTTCGGTTTTTGCTGAGTTGGTTTTGGTTGGTCGTTTCGCTGGTTGTGGTAGCCCGGGTTTGTCAATTTGGTTGCTGACAACCTTCCATTTCGTGGGCCTCGTGCTCAGTCGGTCCTTGACGATTTCTTGTACGTTCCTTCACGACTCCATTTCTTCACTCCGGCTGCTTGTGTCTGTCTGTGTTCCAGTCTGTTCCTTGTTCGAGTCTGTGTTCTGCTAATCTCCTGTATTTTGCTAGTTTTTGTTTCTGCTAGTCTGTCCTTGTAAAACTGGGAGATAGATATATCCCCCAAAAAAAGACTCTTTTATCTCCTATCAAATCTCTTGGGCTCTGTTTAAACTGTTCTGTCCATTGATTTTCAAATGTCTCCTTTGTCAGCAGTAACTCGATTAGGGTGTGAGAATGTGCTATCACTGGTTTTGCATTGTTTTAGGATTGTCCAGTTTTTCTGACCATGATTTCCATTGTGCTTGATTGGATAATTGAATTATCTTTTAGGGGGTGTAAAGTTCCCCAGACAGCCTGGGATCCTTAATACACGAATTTGCTTCAGACATTGGCTCCCCCTCCTTTATTTGGTAACTCTTTTTCACAGCCAAAATGTTGTAGAATCTTAAAATTGATATGCTCCTTCCAATAGATGTTTAGGGGATCTCAAGCTTCTGTAATTTAGGTTCATTTTGAATTCCCTTTCCTATGAGTCCAAACACTGGGGGGTGGGGTCTCCATGAATGCATCCCCTTTTATCCCCCGCAGTCTTCGTCTGCCCCTTTAAACTCATTTTAAAAGCCCAGAAAGGGATTTTTCTCCTCTGTAGGGTAAAGGTACCTGGAATCTTTGCGAGGTATTGATAAATTCTACACAGCCTGCCATTAGGACAACACTGTAAGTCAAGTTCAAGATCACCACGGCATTGTACTTCTAAGCGTCCATTTCCTTTCAGGCCTCCGTGGTCGAGATTTGCCCTCTGTCTCACCATGCCACTCATCGCTTCATTAAACAGGTAACAGAGGCCCTGTACGCGAGAAGCATGGATATTATCAGCTTCACCATGACCACGGAGGCTCAGACTGACAGGGCTGGAGCATTCTACCACATTGCTAAGTTCCCCAGGGTGCAGGGAGCAATACAATGTACTCACATCACCATGCGAGCACCTTCTCAGGATGCAGAGCTTTTTTGTAACAGAAAAGGATTTCACTCCCGGAAGGTCAAACTAGTTGTCAACCACAACCAGATCATAATGGCAGTGAATGCCAAATGTCCGGGCAGCTTTAACGAGACTCCATCCTGCGTGAGGGTGCTGTCTCTGACATGTTTAAGAGTCAGCCACAAGGACAATGCTAGATGCTTGGTGACAACCGATATGGCCAAGACACCTGGCTGATGACCCCCCTGCATAACACCCATACTGAGTCCGGGAAGCGAGACAACCAAAGCCCAAAGACACACGCAACGTGGTCCAGAAAACAATAACTGTGCTTAAGCAGCACTTTAGAGAGCTGAGCAAGTAGGTAAATTCATGGTTGTGTGCTCCATGCTGCACAACCACGCTATCAGGAGGGGACAAGAATTGCCAGAAGGGACTGATGGTCTACCTTAGGAGGGAGAAGAAGAGGAGGACGAGGGGCTGGACGCTGAGCTAGGCCAGACAATCAGGCTGACTATGCAACCATGCCCACCACCCCCTCCAGATCGCAGGAAAGGGCCCGTGGTGGCTACATAGCTGCAAGACTCTTACATCAGGTGCTCATAACTGCACGATTTGCCTGAAAGAATGTTGCTGTGATGACAAAGCTGACACACTGCTGTGTGTGCAGCTCAGACATCAATGGTGGGCATCACCTTGGTGTCAGCTAAAGTTTAAGTTGATTGAAGTTAAGTTTTATTTAACCCTTTCATGTTAAGGAATCACCAATGTGTAACGGTCCAGCTATCTAAGACAATGTGCAACAAGATTATGTTGAATAAAAAACATTTAATATGACCATTGGTCTGAAATCATAAGTATCACAGGCAAAAACACCCCCCCACCCCACTTTTTCAACCAGTGACATCAATCAAATGGTCAACATGTCCAGCAACACAGAATACAAATGCAAAGGTGGCCCTCTCCCCCCAATATATTACAACAAATTGCATACACCCAGGTGGAGATATAACAAAGCCATGCACCTCACTTTCTTACCCCCCACCCTTTCTTCTCCCCACCTCTACCCCTTCCCCTCCTCACTCCACGTCGCCTGGCCGAAGAGCTCCTCAGGCGGTGCCTCACTGGAGGGGTGGGGATGAAGGCAGAGGCGGTAGTTGCACAGGTATGGGAGCAGGGAGTGCCGAGGTGGGAACATTCTTGGATCCAGAAGCAGGATATTGGTCCTGCCTCTCATCTGTCATTGGCAGTGGTGGTGCGGAACCAAGGGATGGAGTGCCTTGCTCCGGGACCACTGGGAGGCCTATGCCAGCAGTGTTCCTGGCTATCGCCTCCAGAGCGTCCACTATCTGCGGAACGTACTCAGTCATGGTGACCAGCTGTCGGGATATGCCCCCTAATGCACCGAGCATCTGGTCACCTATGTCTACAGTCCTCCTGGACAACTTCCGTCTCTCCACTCTCATGTGGCGCTCGCGGAACATATCTGCCTCGTCCACGAAACCTCCGCGGGGTCAGCGCCGTCCTGGGGACAAATGGAGTGCTCTGTGGTGAGGTGCTTGGGCCTGGTACCTCCAGAGTGGAGACAGGGATGACCGGAGGAGCACTAGATGGCTTTGGAGCGTGGCGATGCAGGTTCCTCGAAGTCGGCGCTCTCATCCAGAAAGAGCAGACCCAGCGGATTGACGGACGCGAATCGGAGCTCTTCAGCACCAGATGTAGGATCGTCCAGTGAGTCCGGCCCCGCGCCCCCATCTTCTGGCCTCTGTAGTCTTGCCTGGGGCTGCACTGCTGGCTGAGCTGCAAAACACAAATGAGATTATTAGAGGAGAAGGGGGTGCTCGGGTCACAAGGTGAGTCCAGCGCTACACACAGCATATGCACGACAAAAGCACCACCGCTATCAAAATCATCACAGACATCACTTTTCATAACCATCAACACATTCTGCATTGCAATGATTTTCATTCGGCCAGCATTATTTATAGGACAATTTTAGAAATCATCCATCATATATTATTGTTCGGATATGAGTGGGTGTGGCATCTATCGACTTTACATCACGCAATGGTGTAAACTTTACTCACGTCGCATCACTTCAGGGTCTGCAGATGCTTGCATGACCTTCCGGGGGTGCTTCCCCACGAGTGTGAGCACCCGCTCCTTCATCTCAGTGATGTCGCTGGGAACTGGTGGCGCCCCACCTGTTCGCCTCTGCACAGACCTCATCGTCGATAGCTTCTTCTGTAAAACGCATGGCATGAGATCATTGCATGATATCATTGCTAGGTACTGTCACAGAGACTGACACAACACATAACCGACAGATGTAATCATGATTATTGTTATGTATGTAAACATTGTAACTGTGCAAGACTAGCCACGAGAGGGCGCAACTCTTGGAGGTCCAAGGGTCACCTACATACCTCGTGCAAGGGAGTATAAAAGATTATCTGCCATGCTGCTTAGGCACTCTGGAGTTGTATTAAAGGTACTAAGGTCACATCAGTTTTAGTTCACAGTACTCAGTCTTGTGGAGTTCTTCCATACCTAACAATGATTATGATAATTATCATTCTTTACCTAAAGACGTACACAGAGACCGCAGGCTTTGAATACAACGTTCCCGGTAAAAGTAAAAGACCTCACATCTGATCATAGTCACTCATGACTCTTACAAATCAAATGATATAAATACATAAGTACATGTAAATAAATGTAATAATTACTCTTGCGGATCCAACAAGGTCGTTCCATCGCTTGTGGCATTGGTTGCCCTCATGCACCTCGTTGGTCACCGACGAGACCACCTGGGCTATCTCAGTCCATTTTTTCTGGTAGGTCTTTGGTGAGGGCTTCCCACGCCCTCCCTGGGTCAAATCACTCCAGCGTAACTCGACCTCCTGCAGGAGGAAGGCATTTGCCTCATCCGAAAACGTCCTCGCCCTTTTGTGCCCTCCAATGTGCTCCTCTCCCAGCTCACTGCTCTCGCCAGTGTCAGTCTCCACAGTGTGCTGTGCCACCTCCTCCTCTCTCTCCATTATAGGCACCAAATTCAGGAAAATATCTGGCTGGTAACAGCTAATTTTTTTTTCCCAATTTGCTTCAAGCTCTAAACTCTCCCTCCTTCCTCCCAAAGCAGCCACACCACAACCCCAGACACCTTCAGTCCCTCTCAGCTCCTTCTCTCTCTATCTCCTCTTCTGTGCATGTCATGATGACCCTTGAACTCCTGAATCGTGGGAATCGAGCATTGCCATACCGTTGCTAAGGACGGCAACACTTTATGACAGAAGATCAGAGATATTTAACGCTACCGCCCAATTTCAAAAATGTAGAATAGGGGCTTTGAGAATGGACGACAAGCCGGTGATCTGAAAAAACCATTTTTACCAACTACGCTGGAAATGATGCCCATTTTAGAGCGATCTGCACAAAAGTGTAAAATCTAGCCCATCATTTATTCAAATGATTATTTTTAGTTCCAATTTGTTATTTTAATTAGTTAATTTAGTTTAAGTCATTAATTAAATAACATTATAGTAGTTAATACACTCCCAGTTTTGAATTTAATCCACTTACCTAACCTAGAGAACAAAAGTATTGCAAAAGTCACCAACCAATCAACTACCTGCTGTCCTCTGACATCACTCCTTGTTTTTTTTAAGTCTCCCCTCAGCTCTCTTTAACCGCCACTGTTCCCGCTCAGGTCTGCCTGGATTATGCAAATTAAATTTGTGACTCCTGGTGATCCCTAACCTATTTCATTGGAACGAACTGTCAACTGGAGCACAATCTATTCCCTTCATCATCTTATAAACGTCAATCAGATCACCCCGAAGTCTATGCTTCCCTAAAGTGTAGAGTCCCAACTGTTTTAGCCTATCTTGATACGCAAGGTGCTTTATACTGGGAATTAGTCTAGTAGTCCTCCTCTGCACCCTTTTCAAAGCCTCAATATCACCCACCATGTGACAAAACCGAAAATGGACACAGTATTCCATGTGAGACCTGACAAAGGTCTGGTACAAGGAACATATAGTATGCTTTGTCTGATGTAATTGGCATCACGGAGACATGGCTCCAGGGTGACCAAGGCTGGAACTCAACATCCAGGGATATTCAACATTTAGGAAGGATAGGCAGAGAGGAAAAGGAGGCGGGGTGGCGTTGCTGGTTAAAGAGGAAGTTAATGCAATAGTAAGGAGGGACATTAGCCTGGATAATGTGGAATCAGTATGGATGGAGCTGCGGAATTCCAAAGGGCAGAAAACTTCAGTGGGAGTTGTGTACAGACCACCAAACAGTAGATGTAAGGTTGGGGACAGCATCAAACAAGAAATAAGGGATGTGTGCAATAAAGGTACAGCAGTTATCATGGGCGACTTTAATCTACATATTGATTGGGCTAACCAAACTGGTAGCACTGCAGTGGAGGAGGATTTCCTGGAGTGTATTAGGGATGGTTTTCAAGACCAATATGTGGAGGAACCAACTCGAGAGCTGGCCATCCTAGACTGGGTGATGTGTAATGAGAAGGGACTAATTATCAATCTTGTTATGCGAGGCCCCTTGGAGAAGAGTGAACATAATATGGCAGAATTCTTTATTAAGATGGAGAGTGACACAGTTAATTCGGAAACTAGGGTCCTGAACTTAAGGAAAGGTAACTTCGACGGTATGAGGCGTGAATTGGCTAGGATAGACTGGCAAAGGATACTTAAAGGGTTGATGGTGGATAAGCAATGGCAAATATTTAAGATCACATGGATGAACTTCAGCAATTGTACATCCCTGTCTGGAGTAAAAATAAAACGGGGAAGGTGGCTCAACCTTGGCAAACAAGGGAAATTAAGGATAGTGTTAAAGCCAAGGAAGAGGCATATAAATTGGCTAGAAAAAGCAACAAACCTGAGGACTGGGAGAAATTTAGAATTCAACAGAGGAGCACTAAGGGTTTAATTAAGAGGGGGGAAATAGAGTACAAGAGGAAGCTTGCAAGGAACATAAAAACTGACTGCAAAAGCTTCTATAAATATGTGAAGAGAAAAAGATGAGTGAAGACAAACTTAGGTCCCTTGCAGTCGGATTCAGGTGAATTTATAATGGGGAACAAAGAAATGGCAGACCAATTGAACAAATATTTCGGTTCTGTCTTCACGAAGGAAGACACACATAACCTTCCGGATTTACTAGGGGTCAGTGGGTCTAGTGAGAAGGAGGAACTGAAGGATATCCTTATTAGGCGGGAAATTGTGTTTGGGAAATTGATGGGATTGAAGGCCGATAAATTCCCGGGGCTTGATAGTCTGCATCCCAGAGTACTTAAGGAAGTGGCCCTAGATATAGTGGATGCATTGGTGATCATTTTTCAACAGTCTATCGACTCTGGAACAGTTCCTATGGACTTGAGGGTAGCTAATGTCACACCACTTTTGAAAAAAGGAGGGAGAGAGAAAACAGCTAATTATAGACCGGTTAGCCTGACATCAGTAGTGGGGAAAATGGTGGAATCAATCATTAAGGATGAAATAGCAGCACATTTGGAAAGCAGTGACAGGATCAGTCCAAGTCAGCATGGATTTATGAAAGGGAAATCATGCTTGACGAATCTTCTGAAATTTTTTGAAGATGCAACTAGCAGAGTGGACAAGGGAGAACCAGTGGATGTGGTGTATTTGGACTTTCAAAAGGTTTTTGACAAGCTCCCGCACAAGAGATTGATGTGCAAAATCAAAGCGCATGGTATTAGGGGTAATGTACTGATGTGGATAGAGAACTGGTTGGCAGACAGGAAGCAGAGAGTCGGGATAAACGGGTACTTTTCAGAATGGCAGGCAGTGACTCGTGGAGTGCCGCAGGGCCCAGTACTGAGACCCCAGCTCTTTACAATATACATTGACGATTTAGATGAAGGAATTGAGTGTTACATCTCCAAGTTTGCAGATGACACTAAACTGGGTGGCGGTGTGATCTGTGAGGAGCACGCTAAGAGGCTGCAGGGTGAATTGGACAGGTTAGGTGAGTGGGCAAATGCATGGCAGATGCAGTATAATGTGGATAAACGTGAGGTTATCCATTTTGGGGGAAAAAACACGAAGGCAGAATATTATCTGAATGGTGGCAGATTAGGAAAAGGGGAGGTGCAACGAGACCTGGGTATCATGGTTCATCAGTCACTGAAAGTGGGCATGCAGGTACAGCAGGTGGTGAAGAAGGCAAATGGTATGTTGGCCTTCATAGCTATGGGATTTGAATATAGAAGCAGGGAGGTCTTACTGCAGTTGTACAGGGCCTTAGTGAGGCCTCACCTGAAATATTGTGTTCAATTTTGGACTCCTAATCTGAGGAAGGACATTCTTGCTATTGAGGGAGTGCAGCGAAGGTTCACCAGACTGATTCCAGGGATGGCTGGACTGTCATATGAGGAGAGACTGGATCAACTGGGCCTTTATTCACTGGAGTTTAGAAGGATGAGAGGAGATCTCATAGAAACAAATAAAATTATGACAGGACTGGACAGGTTAGATGCGGGAAGAATGTTCCCGATGTTGGGGAAGTTCAGAACCAGGGGACATAGTCTAAGGATAAGGGGCAGGCCATTTAGGGCTGAGATGAGGAGAAGCTTCTTCACTCAGAGAGTTGTTAACCTGTGGAATTCCCTGCCGCAGAGAGTTGTTGATGCCAGTTCATTGGATATATTCAATAGGGAGTTAGATATGGCCCTTACGGCTAAAGGGATCAAGGGGTATGGAGAGTGAGCAAGAAAAGGGTACTGAAGGAATGATCAGCCATGATCTTATTGAATGGTGGTGCAGGCTCGAAGGGCCGAATGGCCTACTCCTGCACCTATTTTCTATGTTTCTATGTTTCTATGTCCTGTGGATAAACCACGATTCCCAATTCCCTCTAGCTAATAGCTTTCAGAAGTTAAAGTTTATTGATGTGACATTCTACACAATTCACTTTCTCAAGGGCAACAGTTAATGTTCTAATACTTGGTGAGCACAATATACAAGGCTACATAAAAGTTCTCCAGTCACAGACTCTTGTAGAAAATTGAAAATTTTCATCTTGAATATTTTTGGAAGCACTGCAGCAAAACCACTAACCAACCTCTTTCAAAATAATTTTTTCAGATGAAGAGCACTCTTACTGTTTCATATCTACAGCACAGCTTTAGATAGACCCTTTTCGCATCTGCAGATCCAAAACACATCACTCTGTGACAGTTTGGACAACACCACTGTGCACAGAAAATTGAAATTTTCCATATCCAAATTGCATGCTGATGTTATCAATAAAATATTCAACTTCCCACCTTTCTTTCTCCATGTTCCATCTCCTGAACCATTTTACTGGTAATCGCTGTCCACAGGAAGTCACGCATCTACAAAACGAATGGAAGCTCTGCATACACAGCGCAGAAATATCTTTTATTATCATGTTCAATGTGTCTGCCTTCAAGTGACAGTAAAGTGACAGTACTTTGTTTTTTCAATTTCAAAATTTCCAACTAAATCTCTCAGTAGGTAAACGAATTGATGGCAATTTTGACGGTGCAACTAAAGACTGATCTCATGGCCCAATCCTCTCCCAACCAAGTCAGATCTCCTTAATTAATTCACGCATTTTAGATACGGTAGGCTGAAAGAGATTTAATGCTAAAAGGCAATGAGTAACAAAGCACACAACTATGAAACTTTACTCTGCCTATGGCAATAGAGTAGAGCCAACTCGTTCAACTAAAACCTTACAATGACACCACATTACAGGCAAGTATACTTTACAACTGGAAATTTTCAATTACCGAGAGAACTGTTCACAGAATCACAGAACCTTACAGCTCAGAATGAGGTCATTTGGCCAGACTTGCCTGCTGGCCTATAACCCTGCAAATTAGTCCTCTTCAAGTATTTTTCCAATTGCCTTTGAAAGTTCCTATGGAATCTGATTCCACCACCCTTTTATGTAGTGTCAGCCGTGGCTCAGTGGGTAGCACTCTCACCTCTGAAGAAGAATGTTGTGGGTTCAAGTTCCACTCCCGAAACTTGAGCGTATAAAAAAAAAATCTAGGCTGTCAGAACTGCTGTCTTTCAGATGGGACGTTAAACCGAGGTCCAGTCTGCTCTCTCAGTTGGACGTAAAAGATCCCATGGTATTATTTCGAAGAAGAGTAGGGGAGTTATCCCTGGTGTTCTGGTGAATCAACATAACAAAAACTGATTATCTGGTCATTATCACATTGCTGTTTGTGGGAGCTTGCTGTGTGAAAATTGGCTGCTGCGTTTCCCACATTATGACAGTGACGACACTCCAAAAGTACTTAATTGGCTGTAAAGCGCTTTGAGATGTTCGGTAGTCATGAAAGGTGCGATATAAATGCAAGTCTTTCTTGATTTACAGTCCAGATCTTAACAACTCTCTGTGTGAGAAAAAAATTCTCATTTCCGCTCTGGTTCATCTGACAATTATTTTAAATCTATGGCCTCTGATTACTGCCATACATGCCAGAGCAAACTGTTTCTCCCTACTGGCTCTATCAAAACCCCTCATAATTTTGAATTAGGTCTACCCTTAACCTTCTCTGTACTAAGGAGAATAATTCCAGCTTCTCCAATTTCTCTACATAAGTACATCATCCCTGGTATCATCCTGATAAACCCCCTGTCTACCCTCTCCAAAGCCTTGACATCCTTGCTAAAGTATGGTGCCCAGATTGTAAATGTTTAGCATGACTTCTTTGGTTTTGTATTCAATGTCCCGATTTACAAAACCAATTATTCCATGCGCATTCTTAACTGCCTTATCAACTTGCCCTGCCACCCACCTTCAAAGATTTGTGAATATGCACCCCCAGGACCCTGTGCACTTGCAAGCTGTTCAAAATTGTACCATTTAGATTATCGTGCCTCTCCATGTTGTTTTTCCCAAAGTGCATCACTTCACACTTATCTGCATTAAATTGCATCTGCCATTTTTCGGCCCATTTCACCAATCAATCCATTTCCTGAAGTCTGTTACTATTCTGTTCACTATTTACTACCTTGCAAGACTTGTATCATCTGCAAACTTCAAAACTGTACTCGCTATATCCAAGTCCAGGTAATTTGTATACAACAAGAAAAACAATGGTCTTACTACCGATGCCTGGGGACATGGCTGCATACTTGACTCCAGTCAGAAAAACATCTGTTCACCATTACTATTTGCCTGCTATCCCTTAGCCAATTATGTACCCAAGTTACAACCGTGCCTTCAATCTCATGTGCTTCTATTTTCCGAATAAGTCTGTTATGTGGTACTTTATCAAAGGCCTTTTGAAATTCCATATGCTATCTCTTTCCTTGCTTCCCTCAGCAACCTAGGATGCATCCCATCCGAACCAGGTGACTTGTTAACTTTGAGCGATACCAATCTATTTACCACTTTCTTTGGATCTTTTTTTAAGGATCCAATATCGCTACTCCCTTCTCTGCCAATGTGACATTAACTTTATCTTCTTCTTTCGTGAAGATAGATGTGGGAGGAGGGGAAGCGATGGTGGCCAGGGGGCATTCGACGTTGGGCAGGGCATGTCCGATGGTGGTCAGGGAGCGTCCAATGTTTTTTGAGGGGTGTGGTCCAATGATGCGGATGACAGATCACGGCAGGAGGGATGATGTCTACAGGTATGCTTGTTGGGCCTGGAGGAAGCACTCCTGCTCCTCCTGGCCGACAAGCAGTGCTAGAAAGGCACCTACCTTGTGAATTCTGCCTTTCTTGCCTCCTTTCACTTGCTGGGTTTCCAGAGGACTGGGAAACCTGGCCACCTATGGTGAAAAATAGAACCACCGATGAAAATGAAGGCATGCAGCCTCATTAACATATTTAAGTGACCAATCTGCCTCCTACGAGTAACTTGGTCGCCAATCCCTTGTCCCAACTCTGCTAAGACCAGAAATAGGCCGGTTCGAGGCGGGTTGGATTCCTGCTTCAGATTTTTTAAATTATATCCTCTAACCCGACCCCAACCCACCCATTCTTGGGAGTTAAGATTTCGATCAACATTTCAGGTTGATGACCTTTCATCAGAACTGAAAAGTTAACTCTTGTTTCTTGCTCCACAGATGCTACCTAACTTGCTGAGTATTTCTGAAATTTTCTTAGGTTTCCAGCAACTACAGTATTTTGCTATTGCATAATTATAATAACGTTATTTGCTGCTTTCACCATATCCTCAGGCTCAAATGACATTTGAAATCTGTTGAGCATCATCTTAATCTATGGATACGGTACACACTCTGTGACAATCAAAAGCTCTATTTAAGTTCCACCATCAGTGAACATTGGGTGTGAGCAGGATTGTTCTCCTCCTTCCATGAGTAAATATGGACGAGTGCAGCTCCAACAACACTCAAGAAGCTCGACACCATCAAGGACAAAGCAGCCCGCTTGATTGCTGTAATGTCTGTAAGCTTGTAATGTTTGTAGCTCTACACTGTGGATGTGGACGTATTGTGTACTGCAACTACAGAGTTAATAATAAACAGAAGGAGGAGGTTCCGGAGACTTCCGAGAGCTGCCTGCCATGTTAGAAAGCTGTGTTGTGTGCTGTGCTCTGTGAATATACCACAATTGACACCATGTCCACCACCTTAAACATTCACTCCCTCCACCACCAGCACACCTCCTTTGCTGCAGTGTGTACCATCTACAAGATGCACTGCAGCAACTCGCCAAGGCTTCTTCAACAGCACCTTCCAAATCTGCGACCTGTACCACCTAGAAAGACAAGGGCAACAAGCGCATGGGAACATCACCATCTCCAACTTCCTCTTTAAGTCACACACCATCCTGACTTGGTAATATATCACTGTTCCTTCATCGTCGCTGGGTCAAAATCATGGAACTTCTTCCCTAACAACACTGTGGGAGTACCTTCACCACATGGTTCAAGAAGGCAGCTTACCACCATCTTTGCAAAGGCAATTAGGGATGGGCAATACAAGCAAGGCCCACATCAGTGAATGAATAAATAAAATAGCTTACTGACAAAATGTGAGCTAACACGTGTAAAAGGGCCACCTGAACGAGATACTGGAGGGCTCTGAGCGCTGATTGAATCTATCCTAGTGTGAATCGCCAGCTTCTGGAGGGAAGTAGTGAACACTGGAATAAAAATTCTGTTGACCATAAACATCTAAGGCCATGTCATCGGGTAAATTCAGCGTTTCTAACCCCAAGTGGGCATGCACAACATAAGGGAAGTGTGTCGAGGTTGGAGTAGGTTTACATAACTGTGTTGCAGATTCTCTGACCTGTGCCGCCTTGAAGCAAGGCTCCTTGTTGGGATTGTGAAATTGCTGAATTTACCTTTATGTTTCCTTACTGAAAATGCGATGATGTGTGACATTAACACCATTCTGCAATGTGCGAAGGAAGTACAGTAGTTTAATCATCTCATTAAAAACAGCTCAAGATTCATGCTTCACACAACTATAGACTGGTCTGGAACAGGCAATTAAAAGGTTAGACTACATTCCACAACACTGACATATACTTAATATTCAAGATAGGGAAGGTAAACTTGATTTCATTGTATAAATAAAGGGATTCCTTATTCTTGGTCTCATTGTCGATGCTGCAAATCTATACCTCAGCATTTCCAGGACAAGGAAATCATCGGGCAATGGAAATTTTTTGGGACACGGCCAAACACTGAATTGCTTAAAAATGTATGTTATTTTCTGACCTCCTCTCTTAAAGGCATTAATTCCTCATTGGGATACAGAGCCACACAAAGCAGTTGTCATCCAACATTCACCAATCTGGGCATTTGCATAAAATCAGAGCCAGGCCATTCAGGAGAGAAGTAAGGAAATACTTCTTCTTGAAAAGCAGTAGATACTAGCTCAATTATTAATTTTATGTCTGAGACGGATAGAATTTAGTGAGACAAGGGTATGAAGGGATTTGGGACCATGGCGGGTGGATGGATTTAAGATTCAAATCAGCCACAATTGAATGGCAGAATAGACTCAAGGGGCTGAATGGCGTACTCCTGCTCCTATATTCCTATTCAAATACTGTTGATATTGCAGACTGTTTTGAGTGCCTTTAACTCAAGAACTATATATCCCCTTATACAAATACACATGTGATTCACTTTCATTATCAGAATTCCAATGCCATGGGTCCTGCTATTCCATTTCGCCAATGAATATGACAGAAACAATAATTTCTTAAACTTCTACTGCAAAATAGGTCTACAGATACCTGAATTGAGCTGGAAGGACTACAAAATATAATAACTTGTACATCCATTTATGATAAATAGTCAACTGAAATTGAATGTTATGAAATTCAATTTTTCTCAATCTCAGCTTCCTGAATATCATATTGTAACTTATTTACGCAGTCCTAACGTGTCCTGTTATTGAAAATAGGAAACAGAATTTGCAGCCTAAATTTGTTTTTCACACTGCAGTATTCTTTAATCGTGCAGGGTTTGCCTTGATAAATCGTCGATTTATTAATGCGAGGGAGGACAAAAAAGAAAGAAAGGGGGGAATTTTCCGGGGGTCAGCGGGCGGGATCGGTGAGGGGCCGGGTGGGAAATGCTTTTTTTTACAGTGTGTAAGGGGTACAGAGTTGTAGCAGGCAAGGAGCAGACAGATAGGTGGTCACTAACAGGCATACTGAAGGTAGTGAACTAATCTGACATATGGTCCATTATTAGGAGGGTCTGAGGAATCGGTGAAGTTCGTCTATCTTATGGTATGGATTGTAATTGCCTATTGTAATTGTATATATTTACATACTTATGTATGTAAAGCACGCTTATACACTTGCTTGAATGGGTTTCAAGCAGGGGAAGCAGCATAGTTGCAAAGCCTGATGGTTAATGAACCATCCTTAACCTTAGTAATACATAACAAAGACAGTAGAGGTCAGCAGTTAAGATACATAACATTTTGACTAGAGTTCTATGGGGAAGAGATAAGAAATCCAGTGTTTAGGAACAGAGTTACTTCACCCGTCATAGGGACTAAGACATAGTTCACATCACTGAACAAACACACTGAACATATAATGGGAGATCGACAGTTGGGAAACAACACTCAGAGCCAGTCTGATAAGGGACGTCAAATCAATGTAACTTCACTGATAAGCAGTAAACCAACCGGTGCTTTTGTGGGAGATGCACACACTTCGGTTTGTTGTAGAATTGTGGGTGAGAACCATTGTTCTGGGAAGGTTCACGTTTGAACTTTTCCTTTGCATGTGCTCGAATAAACTGGTTGTACCGAAGGTTTCGTCTGATTGATTCCGTGGTCATTATATGAATGGCGGGGTGTTGATTCCTTATATCAAGGAGTCTACCTTGAAGGAGAGAAGTCTTCTTTTAACCCGTATATTTGGCGTAGTCGGCAGGGTACAGACTCTCCGACCCAGATGATATAACAGCTGTTAGGATGAGTCTGCGTATTGTACCACCTACAAGTTAAAGCTGTAGCTCTAGTAAAGTTGAAGGGGAAAGAGAAGTATCTTGTATAAAGAACAAAGTTATAGCAAACCACGGAAGGATGAAAGCCGAGATAGGAGATAGATGTATATCCTAAAGCGTGACGGGTGACACGGTAATTGATCGTGCACAGTGGCGCAAATAAAGAAGGAATACAACCTAAAGGGGTCTAGGAAAATGACCAAGAGATAGCCTGAAGCATGACGGGTGACGGTAATAGAAACATAGAAACATAGAAAATAGGTGCAGGAGTAGGCCATTCGAGCCTTCTAGCCTGCACCGCCATTCAATGAGTTCATGGCTGAACATGCAACTTCAGTACCCCATTCCTGCTTTCTCGCCAAACCCCTTGATCCCCCTAGTAGTAAGGACTTCATCTAACTCCTTCTTGAATAAATTTAGTGAATTGGCCTCAACAACTTGCTGTGGTAGAGAATTCCACAGGTTCACCACTCTCTGGGTGAAGAAGTTTCTCCTCATCTCGGTCCTAAATGGCTTATCCCTTATTCTTAGACTGTGACCCCTGGTTCTGGACTTCCCCAACATTGGGAACATTCTTCCTGCATCTAACCTGTCTGAACGCATCAGAATTTTAAATGTTTCTATGAGGTCCCCTCTCATTCTTCTGAACTCCAGTGAATACAAGCCCAGTTGATCCAGTCTTTCTTGATAGGTCAGCCCCGCCATCCCAGGAATCAGTCTGGTGAACCTTCGCTGCACTCTCTCAATAGCAAGAATGTCCTTCCTCAAGTTAGGAGACCAAAACTGTACACAATACTCCAGGTGTGGCCTCGCCAAGGCCCTGTACAACTGTAGCAACACCTCCCTGCCCCTGTACTCAAATACCCTTGCTATGAAGGCCAACATGCCATTTGCTTTCTTAAGCGCCTGCTGTAGCTGCATGCCAACCTTCAATGACTGATGTACCATGACACCCAGGTCTCATTGCACCTCCCCTTTTCATAAACTGTCACCATTCAGATAATAGTCTGTCTCCCTGTTTTTACCACCAAAGTGGATAACCTCACATTTATCCACATTATACTTCATCTGCCATGCATTTGCCCACTCATCTAACCTATCCAAGTCACTCTGCAGGCTCATAGCATCCTCCTCGCAGCTCACACTGCCACCCAATTTAGTGTCATCTGCAAATTTGGAGATACTACATTTAATCCCCTCGTCTAAATCATTAATGTACAGTGTAAACAGCTGGGGCCCCAGCACAGAACCTTGCGGTACCCCACTAGTCACTGCCTGCCATTCTGAAAAGTACCCGTTTACTCCTACTCTTTGCTTCCTGTCTGACAACCAGTTCTCAATCCACATCAGCACACTACCCCCAATCCCATGTGCTTTAACTTTGCACATTAATCTCTTGTGTGGGACCTTGTCGAAAGCCTTCTGAAAGTCCAAATATACCACATCAACTGGTTCTCCCTTGTCCACTCTACTGGAAACATCCTCAAATAAATTCCAGAAGATTTGTCAAGCACAAATCCATGCTGACTTGGACCTATCATGTCACCTCTTTCCAAATGCGTTGCTATGACATCCTTAATAATTGATTCCATCATTTTACCCACTACTGAGGTCAGGCTGACCGGTCTATAATTCCCTGTTTTCTCTCTCCCTCCTTTTTAAAAATGTGGGGTTACATTGGCTACCCGCCACTCGATAGGAACTGATCCAGAGTCAATGGAATGTTGGAAAATGACTGTCACTATGATTTGAACTCGGATCGCTGAACTCGAAGTCCAGGCTGCTCACCATTACACCATTGAACCAACAGAAAATAACAGGGAAAAGCCTGTATTAATCGTGCGTGGCGCAAACAAGAAGGAATACAACCTAAAAGGTGGTGGGGCCCCAGGATGTTTAGCAAAAACTGGCCAGTGGGATAAAATTAAGACCAAGGGACCTTTTGGTCCATATCTCTGTGATACGGACCAAAAGAGTCCCGGGTATAAATGGTATCAGGAAAGGAGGAAAATAAAACTGACACTTAAGTTGTGGAGGAACCAGATTAGGGAGGCAAGCAGTATTGTTAGTATGGCCAGACGTTAGAGGGGTCCAAGGGCTTGGAAACAGTACACGAAATCTAGTAGAGGGATAAACGTACACAGACGAGAAATGACATGCAAGGATAAGTTGCTGAAAAAACATAGGATAAGCTGCATTGAATGAGAAGTTGGTGTGAATGTCTGTCTTTAAGTGAAAACGTTGTGTGGATGCTTTTTGACTATGGAATAACTTGCTGAAAAAACATAGTATATGCTGTATTAAATGCACAAAGGACGGCTTGTTTATCAAAAGATAAAAGATGCAACTTTGAAGCTAGACTGCTAAAAGGAAAATAAATTGAACGTTTAATTGGGAAAAAAAAGTTTTTGTCTTCTGTGGTTTAAATTAACAAGTTCTCGGAATCACAGCCCTCTGTGTAAAATGTTTGTTAGATACAAAAACTAATTTGAAGAAAGGAGAAAATGGAAAAAGGCGTAATTTACTGGATGCTATTTGACATTGACTGTGAAAAAGATATTGGTTTAATTGGATTATTGAGGGTAATTAACTGAGTATGAATATGAAACCTTCACCACATTGGAAAAGAGATAAAAGACACTCTATGTTGATGACATTAAATCACGGGAAAGTTTCTATTGCAGTAAAGGAAATTTAAATTTCGGGTTTGCAAACTTTTTTAAAATGGATGCCATATTCTGATAGAAACATAGAAACTTAGAAAATAGGTGCAGGAGTAGGCCATTCGGCCCTTCGAGCCTGCACCGCCATTCAATAAGATCATGGCTGATCATTCACCTCAGTACCCCTTTCCTGCTTTCTCTCCATACCCCTTGATCCATTTAGCCGTAAGGGCCATATCCAACTCCCTCTTGAATATATCTAATGAACTGGCATCAACAACTCTCTGCGGAAGAGAATTCCACAGGTTAACAACTCTCTGAGTGAAGAAGTTTCTCCTCATCTCGGTCTTAAATGGCTTACCCCTTATCCTTAGACTGTGACCCTTGGTTCTGGACTTCCCCAACATCAGGAACATTCTTCCAGCATCTAACCTGTCGAGTCCCATCAGAATTTTATGTTTCTATGAGATCCCTTCATTCTTCTAAACTCCAGTGAATACAGGCCCAGTCGATCCAGTCTCCCCTCATTTGTCAGTCCTGCCATTCCGGGAATCAGTCTTGTGAACCTTCGCTGCACTCCCTCAATAGCAAGAACATCCTTCCTCAGGTTAGGAGAACAAAACTGAACACAATATTCCAGGTGAGGCCTCACCAAGGCTCTGTACAACTGCAGTAAGACCTCCCTGCTCCTATACTCAAATCCCCTAGCTATGAAGGCCAACATGCCTTTTGCCTTCTTCACCGCCTGCTGTACCTGCATGCTAACCTTCAATGACTGATGTACCATGACACCCAGGTCTCGTTGCACCTCCCCTTTTCCTGATGTGCCGCCATTCAGATAATATTCTATCTTCATGTTTTTGCCACCAAAGTGGATAACCTCACATTTATCCACATTATACTGCATCTGCCATGCATTTGCCCACTCAACTAACCTGTCCAATCACCCTGCAGCCTCTTAGCATCCTTCTCACAGCTCACACCGCCACCCAGCTTAGTGTCATCTGCAAACTTGGAGATATTACTCTCAATTCCTTCATCTAAATCATTGATGTATATTGTAAATCGCTGGCATCCCAGCACTGAGCCCTGCGACACCCGACTAGTCAATGCCCTGCTATCCTGAAAAGGATCCTTTTAGCCCGACTCTCTGCTTCCTGTCTGCCAACCAGTTCTCTATCCACGTCAGTACATTACCCCCAATACCATGTGCTTTAATTTTGCACAGCAATCTCTTGTGCAGGACCTTGTCAAAAGCCTTTTGAAAGTCCAAATACACCACGTCCACTGGTTCTCCCTTGTCCACTCTACTAGTTACATCCACAAAAAATTCTCGAAGATTTGTCAAGCATGATTTCCCTTTCATAAATCCATGCTGACTTGAACCGATCCTGTCACTGCTTTCCAAAAGGTTTAAAAAAAGATTTACACGAAGTCACGTAATGACGACAGACCTTCTTTCAAACCTGCAAAGGAGTTAACCCTTTCCACTGACAGCTGTTTTATTTAGTTCACCAAACAACTAAGGAAAATAACATTGTAACGGTTATAAAGAATTTTAAAACATGTGTAATCTTTAATATGGAAAGAGTGAAGCAACATATGTCGAATACATAATAACACAAAGGAAGAAAGAGACAGATGCCTGAGTACAAAAAAGAAGCAATCCTATCAATGCCCAGGCCAGGGACCGGGAAAGGGGTCAGGCAAGTACTAAGGCTATTCAACTACTGCAGAAATGTCATTTCCAAATATGCTGAGATGGCCCAACCGATACAGAACCTGGTCAATGGGGGGAAACCCTCCCAAGAGCCAGTAAACTGGGGCCCAGAACAGGAAACGGCATTTGTAAAGTTAAAACAAGCTCTCCAAGTGCTCCAGCCTTGGGATTACCCGACCAGAATCTATACCTACTCCAGCAAGGATGATAACACGGTGGTGACTCAATTACTTGGGGACAGGCATAGGCCAGTGGCATAGCAATGTCGGGACACGTTATCCTACATACCCAGCATACCTTAGTAGAAGTGCTTAACACAGGAAGGCTAAAAACAGTATCCGACGTATGAAGGGCTAGGTGGGAAGCAATGCTCTGACTCCCCCGCCAAAGGGACGGTAACAATAAAGACAACTGTACCAACCCTGCAGGTCATTATGCATGGAGAGGAGCAGCAGTGTAGCCCAACAGGAGAAGACGAGGGAAGTAGTCAGGCTAGTGAAACCCCACTTGAGGAGGCAGATATGGATCTATCTGAAGATGGGTCCCGGCGCTTTATCAACGGGACACCACAGACGGGATGGACAGTGGGAGATAGCAGCGGACAAATTAGAAGCGAAGGACGGCTAGAAGGTGGCCTATCGGCTCAAGTGGCTGAATTGGTGGCTCTCACCGAGGCTCTGAGGATGGCTAAGGGAAAAAGAGTTAACATCTATATAGAGAGTCGGTATGTTTTTGGAATAGTGCATGATTATATGATAGCCTGGAGTAGACGGGGATACATGACCTCAGGAGGAGGGTCGATAAAACA